>NC_057354.1:17303992-17607023 GCF_016509475.1 Prionailurus bengalensis
TGCACTAGATTCATAGATTACTGTAGAGACCCCAGACATTTTTATGATGTTCAGTTCTCTTATCTAATCACAAAAGGAGTTTCCCATTTACTCTGCTCTCTTGTATAACATGCCTCATTGGGCTTTATCATTCTCTTTTAGGTCTTAGACATGTCCTGTTTATTCTTGCATCTTTTTTGTATATGGGATAAGTGTTTCTATTATGTTTTCTAACTGGTTCTTGCCAATCGTTATATCCTGGTATATACAGACTGGCATAAGAAGATGAGGTTTTTAGGCAAATATTTTATATCTAGCTCCCATACTGAAACTCTTTTACCAGTTCTGATAGTTTGCAGTTATGCCCTTGGGTTTTCAGGTAGATGATAATATCATCCAAAATAATGGTTCTTCTGTCTTCTCCTTTTCAATACTTGTGCTCTGATTTTTAATTTTTCCTAGAAATCCCAGAATGAGATTCAATAATAGTGATAATAACAGATACCCCTCCCATCCCCCCTTTTTCCCCTGATTCAGTTAGTAAAATAGTTTGGAAATAGATGTTTATCATTTTAAGGAACCAGAATTCCTATTACTAAGGTCTTTTAAATTTTATATCAGGAGTATTGTGATCCTCTGTGGTTTTTACCCCATTGAGCTATTTTAAAAAATTGTATGGTTAAATTTCCAAATTTGAAACTATTGTCATTAACTTTAATTGGTTATGGTTTATTATTCTTTTATTATGGTACTGGATTTGACTTGCTAGTATTTTATACAGCTCCATAATCCCTTATCTAAAACCCTTTGGGTGAAATGTGTTTGCAGTTTGTATTTTATTAGATTTTAGGAAGGTAGTATGATACATATACTGTGAGTGATCTGTAATAACCCCATGGAGTCTGGAGAAGTACCCCTTAATCAAACACATTAATAATTATGCAGCCAGACATAGGAATACAACACTAAGTCAGGTAGATGAATGTGGGAAGCAGTCTTAGGTCAGGGATGGTTGCTGAAGGAGTTTAGGCCAGGTTTTCTACTGATTTAGGATGGGTCCCGGAGCAGCAGACCCTGAGATAAGGGTTCACGGGAGAATGATTGATTAGGAAGTTCCCAGGAAAATTGGGTGGACAGGTACAAACAGGGAGAGGAGGCAGCCAGCAGAGTCCTGGGGAGGGTGACTTGGGCTCCCTTTCTTGGTGGGGGGGGGGGGGTGGTGGTTCTGGAAACGACTCTTGAGCTGTCCCCATCGGGAACAAGGGGGCTGGGGTGTCTGTGCACCCAAATGATGCAGGTTGTGAGGAAAGGAGGGGGCTTTGACAGCACAGGCCACTGCCACCACATGAGTTAAACCCAGGTTTTAGAGCTTTTTCACTCTCAGAATCTGGCATGAGAGATGATGGACTTTGATTTTGGCCTCAGTATCTCACAGTGATGCTGTTCTGTTGTTTTCCTGTCATACTGCAGTCAAGCTTGATAGCTGCTTAAGACGCACAGGGTGCCCTTCTCCCACCCTCGGCCGTGGGGGAGTTGATAAGGCACCAGGATCCTCTGTTCTCTGGAGAGTTTTCAGAACTAGCCTGAGAAGCCACCTGGCATAGCACAAATTTTGGAGGCAAAATTTGACAGGTAGTTAAGTTTTAAAATAGGCATTATTGAGTCAAACTGGTTCTCTATATTTTCCTGAAAAATAGCGCCTTTCGTTGCAGTGTAGTTTGTTAGCACAGTTGCACAGAGTAGTTCGTAAAATTTGCATATCTTTATAACACACTGTCAGTGCAATTACTTTATCTTTTCTCCTTTACAGTGAGTTAAAGATCTAGTCTAATTCATTATGGTGTCACCAATTCCTGACACTTAAAGTACTCAGTGAATATTTGCTGAATGAAGGAATCGATGAATGTGGCAATTCCTAATTTTTCACGTTTATCTTTTTTCCCTCTTGCCAAAGGTTTATCTACCTTAATGTCTTTTGAAAAGACCCAGATATTATGTTTATCAATACTATGCTTAAATTTTTTTCTAATTCATTAAGTACTTCTTTTAGTTTATTAATTCACTTTTTCTTAAAAAAAAACCAAGTTGATTGCTCAGTTCATTGATTTCTAACTTAATAGGAAAAATTATGGTATGCTTTTTCATTTGACTATAGCTTTGGCTTCATCTGGAAAGTTTCAAGTGGTAGTTATTTCTTTTCTATTTTTTTTCCTTAATCTGTCATCTTATTTTACTTCTTGAATGCAATAGTTTAGCATACTGTTTTTAACATTTGAGTAGTTGAGTGTTTGTTTATCTTACATAATAAATGCCAAACTTTATTTCATTGTGATCATAGCATGTGACCTGTACAATTTAATCTTTGTGATTTAGGTTTCATTTTTGTAAGTTCTTTTTTTTCTGTTTTATTTATTTTGAGTGAGCAAGAGTGAAAGAGAATGAGCAGGGGAGGGGCAGAGAGAGGGAGAGAAAGAATCCCCAGTGAGCTCTGTGCTGTCAGCACATAGCCTGACACAGGACTTGATCTCACAAACCATGAGGTCATGATGTGAGCTAAATCAAGAGTTGGATGCTTAACCAGCTGAGCCACCCAGGTGCCCCTCAGTTTTGTAAATTTATAAAACAATTAAAATTCTTTTTTCCCTTCTGCCTCTGCCTTACTCTCATAAAACTTCGAAAAATGTGAGAAATTCCTCCCACCCAAATTGAATAATAGTTAGGTTGCATTTCTTTAATTATGTTTAAGATCCTGCTTTTTTCTTTTTTGGGGGTGTAATATAAAAGTAACATGGGATCCACCTGACCAGCTCATTCAATTTTGTAATACAGGTCATAGTATAAAATGCAATGTCCTTGTTCCTTTGTGGGCTCTAAAGGAAGCCTCCCAGGAGGAGCTTTTACCCCTGGCTCCATTTATCTTTGTTCTTGGGGTTAGGCCCCTTACCAGGACTTAAGGGACAGACTGCATGGAACCCAAATGATTGGCAGTTACAGGCTTGAGGTTGCTGGTCTGGGGAGTATCTGTTGTACATTACAGTTCTAAGCAGACCTTTTTTTATCCTCAGCCTCCGGACATGAGCATGAATATTCCTCTTCTAAATTATGGCGGTGCCATGTAAATTTTCAATAAACATATCTTATCTGGAATTTCCCTCAGCTGGGTGGCCTGCTGTGAGTGTGGAAAAGAGAGATTTGAAGGCAGAGAGCAATTAAATTTGTTCAGTGGGCTCCAAATTCCATTTTCTTTAACTGTGAAGAGCTGCTTTGCCCTTAATCATTAGGCTTCACTATCCGGGCATCTAAACACGCATCAGGCTTAGGCAGTTTAAGTCATTCATTCATTCCTTCATTTATTCACTCATTACCCAAAGCAGAGTTCTGTTACAGGAATGTTAGGTATTCTGACAGTAATTAATCTTTAAATTAAAAAAAACTTTTTTAGAACTAATTTAAGCCTTTATCTTTAAATCGTCTGGTTTTTGAGCACAGATTCCTTCCTTCCAGAAAGGATCATTAGAGCACCTACAATATTGATGTGCAGAAACAAGGGTGAGTCACAAAGAATGCTTGTTCTCTGGAACCCAGACCAGAATATGGTCTTAATGGACTTAAGGCAGGTGACCAGTCTGGTGACCAAACCCAGAGGCTTACCACCTATTTTTATAAATGGTCTTATTGGAACACATCCATTCTTTTGTGCTACAATAGCAGAGTCAAACAGTTGCCATATAGATCCTATGTCCCACACATTCAAAAATATTTGGTCTTTTCCAGAACCAGTTTTGCTGACCACTGATGTGGAAAGGCAAGGTCTAGGTAGAGAGATTTCACAGACCTCCAGACACAGTAATGTACATTGCAACTCTTAAGTGCTCTCTGTGAGGGGTTGGGCTCATTTTCTGGGCAGTTTTGAGGCAGGACGTGTTCTTGTTGCCTCTGAGGTTCTGCTCACAGGGTGACATACTGGAACAGCCTGCTTTGGTCTGGACAGCAGAGGGGTGGGGACAGCTGAGACGCCTGGTCTCACTTTCCTGGTCTCAGGGCTGCAATTGGGTGCCCAAGCCCAGCCTACCAGAGAGTGGCTTTCCCTCTCTTGAGATCTACAAAATGCTTACAACAGTGCCTGGCACAGAGAAAACTATGTGGAATAAATGAGAGCCTTTGAGGCCCTTGGGGGCCATGTAGAGACCAATGGCAGCTTAGGGTGCCCCCTTTCTTGTCCAGACTTAAGGGCTTTCTTCCAGCACAGCCCACCCTTTATCAGCTGACTGGGCCTCCTCTGGTAGTGAGGGTGTGGGGTCTTGACTGACCAGCTGTCCTTCCTCTTCCTCCTAATCTGCTTCTTTAGCTGTGGGTCTGGGTCCACATGCCTCTTGGAGCTGGATGACCTTCAACTATAACCCTTGTAAAATGATAATAAAAACAGTAATATGGAGCATAATTATTATGAGTAGCTGTCATTTATTGAGACTCAGCAGGTGCCACTGACTTAGCCTACGTCAGGTTGGCTTGCAGATCAAATCCAGATCCTAGCCTATGGTTTACATAACGTTTTATTGGAGCACAGCCACCTGGCATCTGGGGCTGTTTTTCATGCAGCAGAGTTCAGTCCTTGTGACAGAAAAGTCTGCAAAGTCTGAGGTAGTGACTCTTGGGGCCTTTGCAGAACAAGCTGACTGACCCCTGACCAGTCCTCCTATACCCTCTTTGAGGTGGTGCTGCATTAAGTCCATTTTACAGATAGCAAAGTGAGATGCAGAGGTTGAACAGCTTGCACACATAGCAGAAAACTCAGGGGTGCTTGCCTCTAACTTCTTCGCTCTTCCTTTACAAGTTGCTCCAAATCGTGGGTGTGGAGGCATTTCTGGAGTAGAAGGCTCGGGAGCTCTGTGACCCTGTTTAGCCATTGACTGTGATTTTTAAAAAGTTTATTTTTGAGAGCGTGAGCACGGGATCTGAAGCGGGCTCTGTGCTGACAGCAGCGAGCGCATTCTGGGGCTTGAACCCCTGAACTGTGACATCATGACCTGAGCCCAAGTCCTATGCTTTAACTGACTGAGCCACCTAGGCGCCTCTCTCACCGTGTTTTTTGTTTTTTTAAATGTGTTGGCACAATGAATGGGCCAGCCTGGGGGACCTCTGTGGCCCTTCCAGCCCCGAGGGGCTGGAGTTTCAAGACAGGGCATGCCTGTGTTCTGCAAAGAGTTTCCGCAAAGCAGAAGATGATCTAGAAAAAGAGGTGGTGGGTGGGCCTGATGCAGTGTGGTGTAGAGGGCAGAGCTCACAAAGCCTTGCCTTGAATCTCAGCTTCCCTCTCCCAGCCTCGAAGTTGTGGCATGTTCCTGACCTTCCTGTGAGCTTGTTTCATGCCTTGTAAAATGGGGAGAATAGTATGAAAGTTGTCTTTCCCATCCCTGGCCTTCTACAGGTACTGGGAGAGGCTTGTCCTTCACACAAGCAGGGTGCCCTGATTCCTCCCTGCTGATTCACAAGGATGTGTTCCTGGGGTGACAGGGGTGGTCGAGGCCGCCCAGTGGGGTGGAGTCTGAGGGGCTACCCTTGGATCCTGCCCAGGGCCCAGCAGATGAGATGGTACCCTCTCCACGTACTTGTTCCAACACCCAGCCCTCAACCACCCAGGAAAACTGGAGACCCGGGGGGGGGGGGGGGAATTCAGGTGCTCTCTCTCTGCCTTTGCTTCTATTTGCTCCATCTGCTGAGCTTTTTGTGGATTTGGGGGTAAAATTACCTTAATCTTTCTTTTGTAAATACCACTGTGAAAGAAGGGGATTTTGTGTTCACTCATCTTTTTGTTATTATAGTAATTGCTTTCAATTTATAACTAATTTAATGTTGCTCCTTCCTAACCTGGCCTTTATTATGAGAAGCCTGGGAGGAATCCTGGAGTGGACGCACAGCAGGTGAGCGTCTGCGTGTGGGTGGAGCAGGTCCCTACAGAGGGTATGATTTCCAGTGCCTTTGTTTTCATTTCTGGGTCTTAGTGGTGAAGAAGCCCATTCCCATCTGCCTGCCGGCTGGATCCCCAAATGGAGATATCAGGAGGAGATTGATACACAGGGTGAGGAGGCAGCTGGGGCAGGGAAGTATCTAGAAGCCATTCCTTGAGGAGACCTTGAAAGAGACCTGGTGACATTGTAAAGGGGGCGGGGGTGGAAAGGAAGGCTCAAAATAGCTGTCCTGTGGATCTGGACTTGTTCTCTGAGTCCCTAAGGAGTGACCCAAGAGAAATGGGCAGGGGTTACAAGGTGGCAAATTTGGATACAATAGGAGAAATGTGCCCACTGTTGTGACGTTCACAAGTTCCTGACAATAGAGCTGTCTTCCTTGAGAGGTACTCTGAGGTGCTCCTACACACACATTCCAGTTCAAGTTTAAGGACACAGTGTCTTGGTGTGAGTTTTACAGATGGAGGTTCTCTGGTCCAACCTCCTGAGGCCCCTGTGATTCTGGACCACATATCAGAATTTGTGTTTGGGGGAAGGTGCCTGGAAAGGGAGTGGATATCTAGCTGCAACTATTTTACTTTTATTAGTTTTGTGGAATAAAAGCCTCCCTCCTCGCTGGCAGGCTAATGTAGGCCAGTCTCTTGACATCAGGGGACTTGGAAACAGGGAGGGAAGGGGAGGAAATTTGCTAATGACATGCACAGATCCTCTTTGATCTCAGGAGAGATTCAGAGCACAGGCCTGGCTTCTCTGCAGGGGGCTCAGATAAGAGATTCCAATTTCCCTGTGGACTTTCCAGGAACTACAGAGTCATTAGCTTTTTTCTCTGTTTATCAAGTGAACATAAACAGGTACAAAAATGGTTTGCCTTCTCCCTTCTGGATTAATTATATACATTCCCCGCTCCCCTCAGATTCATTAGATTTATTTGCCACTGTTCTTTTCTATGAAAAGATTTGGGGCAGTGGGTGAGGGGCATGGAGAAAATCTGGATCATCATTGAGGGAATGTTGCTTCCTCCAGGACTCCAAAGCAGCCCCCTTTTAACATTTCCATTAAAATCTTCTGTGATGATGGAAATGTTCTCTACCTGACCTACCTGCGTAGTAGCCACTAGCCCACTAGCCATGTGTGACCCTTGAATACTTGAAATGTGGATCGTGCGAATGAGGAACTGAATTTTTAGTTTTATTTAATTCTGCACTGACGGGTATCCAGGAGGAAAGCCCAAAGTTCTGAGTTGACCACATACAAGTTGTGTGATCTTAGGGAAGGGATTCCCACTTTCTGAGCCTTCGTTTTCTTTATGAAAGAACGGCAGGAATGGGAGTGATGCCAGCCAGTCACAGGGCTGGCACAGAGTTCTCACGGAAGGTGCCTGTGATGAATTTTGGCCACTCCTCTCCAAACCTAAGGTGACCTGTTGGCCACTCTTCACTGAGACACATGTTTGTCCCCCTCCAAGGCTGGAGCAGAGAAAGAGGTCAAGAAGGAAAAACCATAGTAGCTGGGGAGTAGAGTTGCCTGGTGCAGAGACGAACAGGTTGAGGTGGACCTCAGCATCCTGCCACTTGGACCAGGTGTGTTTGGGAACCCGAGAGGGCACAGGAGGTTTCCTTCTCCAGAGATTCCTGTGGGTTGCCCCTTTGATCACTGTGGCTTGCCTTCATACTGAGGTGTTGAGGCCTTTCCCACATAAACCCCAGAGTGTACGGTGAGTATGTTGACTTTAGAGGCAGAGACGGCTGAAGTCGAATTTCCTTCTGGTGGCACTGTCGCTTGAGCAGATCACATAACCTCTCTGAGCTTCAATTTTCTCGTCTGTCATAATAGAACCTACTGCAAAGAGTCATGTGCAGGTAACCAACAGATAAAAAGTCAAGAATTATCTAGTACAATTCCTGGCCCGCAGATGCTGGCTGTGTCCTATGTTGGAATCTTGCTGCTCCCCCTTTAGGACTCGGGCATCCTTTCCCCGGCTGCTGAGTGTTTGCTGCTGACACTGAAAGCTGAGTCCTTTCCCATAATTGCCCTCTGTGGAAGGGGAGGTACCTTGCCCAAGATTATACCCCTTGTCTGGGGGCAAGGCTATTTGATGTCAGGGTACAAGCTCTGCTACCCTTGCCTCAACTCTGGGCAACTCAGAGGGGCTCTCCAAGGTGTAGAGCTCCTTGGGTGACCAGCTGAGGCCTCTGTTGTGACTGCACAGTAGCTCAACTCCTCCCTCTACCTCATCCTGTTTCCTTTATTCCTTTATAGGTGATGGTCCCAAGAGCCCTCAGCATTAGGCATCTTGCTTGGAAATGCCCTCTCCTTCTGAATTTGTTTCCTGGGGAAGCTGATCTAAAATGGAGAATGTGCTTTTCCTTCCTCCATTTGAGATTTGCTGTTGTAATTGTTCTAAGTTCTTTTTTTTTTTTTTTAATGTTTATTATTTTGAAAGACAGAGCATGAGCAGGGGAGGGGCAGAGAGAGAGGGAGACACAGAATCCGAAGCAGGTTCCAAGCTGTCAGCAGAGCCCGACACAGGGCTTGAACTCAGGAGCCATGAGATCATGACCTGAGCTGAAGTTGGGCACTTACTTAACCAACTGAACCATCCAGGCGTCCCCTAAGTTTTCTTGTTTTTTTGTTTTTCTAAATGTTTATTTTTGAGAGAACTAGCTGGGGAGGGAGGGAGGAAGAGAGAAAGACAGACCTGGAGACAGAGGATCTGAAACGGGTTCTGCTGACAGAGAACCCGATGTGGGATTTGAACTCACGAACCATGAAATAATGACCTGAGCCAAAGTCATATGTTTGACTGAGACATCCAGGCACCCCCTTTCTAAATTCATTTTACCTAGAGTAAACTCCTTTCTTTCTGACTCCAAAACCTACTCATGGGCCCTAGCCACACTTCCTCCACAGCAGGAATAGCACTTCACTTTTCTCTTTAAAAGCTTCCATTTGTTCCTCCATAACCCCCAAAGTTAAGTCACACCTCTTTGGCATGGCCTTCCAGGTTCTTTCTAAGCTGATTCCAGTGGATCTTTCTAGAATCATTTTATCTGATTCTTTGTCTGTTTATCCTAAGCCCCATCCTCACTGAACAACAGCGGTATGTGCTCATGTCCTTGTACGTGCCGTCTTTCTCTGTCTGAAGTTTACTTTTCCCATTTTCTGTCTTTGTAGTGCAGCATATATGTTGGCTATTTATATGGTCTCCCTTTACCCCCTTCTTGATACATCTTGTTACAACACTTGCCTCAGTATATCAAAATGTATCAGTGTCCCCTCACCACCTTCCCATTGTACGCACCTCTTCTTTGCACTTCCTGCCCAACCAGTGACTGCCACTTACTAGGTGCTCGGTTCATGAAAGATTCTCAGTTCACAGATGGTGTTCGATGCATAGAAGGCCTTTAATTCTTAATAGCGGCTTGATAAATAGTAGCGGAGGAAAAAAAGACAAGGGAAGAAGGTATTTCAGTTAGGATATACTGGCTATACTTCAATAATAAATGATCCCAGCCCACAGCAAACTGTAACCACAACGGTTTGCTTTTATCCATGCTACATATCCATCAAGGATTGGCTGTGACTTTACACTACATGGCCTTTAACCTGCTGCTTAGGCTGATGAAACAGCCTCTACCTGGGAAACAGGTGGTCTGTGGAACAGAGAAAACAATAAGGATCTTAAGCTTTCATCTGGCAATGACACATGACTGTCCATGTTGAAGGGAACACAGTGAGTCCCATGACGATTCCTGAGTTCAGTAGGATGCAGGTGTCTCACGTTCCATATTGCAGGCTGCCAGAAATCAAGCTTCCTATCTGCCACTAGGACAGGGATGTCTGATCCTCCCCCAGGGAGAAGCACCCCAAGTCACATGGTCAAGCCTAACCTCAACGGGGTGGGATGAGTTAGACCTGTACCAGTATTTTGAACACTATTACAAAATATACAGAATGAAGTGGAGAACACAGGTGGTATCCCAGGCTAACTGCCCAAGGGTCTTTTGGAGTCAGTTTGCAGAATGTATGACCACTGAAGATATGAGAACGAAGTTTTGCATGGTGCATCTGCTTTGTTCCCGGAAACTCCCTCTTGGGATTGTTGCCAAAGTTTCTGCTGCTGATGCTAGTGATGAAAGCCAAAGCATTTCCAGTCGGCCCATTGGTGGCCTGTAAGCACGACTTCACTCTGCCTCACAAGCAGTCGATGTACCATGGAGACATTTGATGGACGGCTGCTTCATGTAATTTCTGGGCCTGTAACTTGTTTGGAACTGTCAGGCCAGACAGCATGACTACTGTACCATCATGGCTTTGAAAAATGCCCTTTTAAAGACTTGTTCCAATCAGTCACAGGGTAGAATAAATAGAGAAGGGAGCTGGGAATTGTGGCAAGACAGATCTCGTGGTTTGGAGATGGAATTCAAAGCTTGCACCTTTCTGCAGGCAGCTGAGAGGAGAGAGGAGGCACTGATGGATGGCTGCCTTGCTCTCATGCTTTCCTGCTCTGACCTGAAGATGCACAGCTTTGCTGGGTGGAGGAATCCAAGGGGTGATGCATAGGAAAATGACCTTCAGAAACCTGACCCCATGTCTTCCTGGCTCTGTGGGTTTTCTCATACTGTCCACTGCCACTCTCTTCTAGTATTTCCCTAATTCCTCCTGGCCTGACTCCTGATTTCAGTTCCCTTCTTGTTCTCAGATTTGGTATTGCTTCTCCAATGGAACAGCATTTGGATCCGACTTAATTTGGATTTATTTGGATCCGATTTAATTCACTTTGCCGTCAGCCTTCAGGGATGTGTGCCTCGCCTTTGGCTGTAGGCTGCTCAGGCACTCAGCATCTCCTTTGGTGGTCCAAGACCTCTCGCTGCCCTTTATCCTTGGGGATACTTCATGACTTCGGCGTGGCTCCCCTGAGATTACCAGACCCCTGGAGCCTAAGGCTGTGGGACACTACAGTCATTTTAAAAAGGGATCCATTTTATAACGTTCCTTCTTCCAGGACTGGGATATACCATGAGTGAGGACCATGCAAGGTGGTACAGGCTTCTAGAACTGCATTGAATAAAAGAGGGTATTTTACTTACGACAGTTTGGAGAAGTTTGGGTGTGGGTTTTGTTTCTAGGGGGATAATATTGTGTGTCAGTTTCAACGGGCAAAGCGAGGGTAGGAGGAGGATCTGAAAGGAATGCCTGTGCCCTACAGCATCTGTGGAGGATTCTGAGGTCAGCAGTGTGGAGGAAGGACAGCAGCTTGGAGCAAATCCATGTGTGGTGACTGGGGGGCATGACTTCTGTTGTCTGTCTGGTTCATGGGTGGTACAGGCACTGGAATGAGAGTTTAAAGGATGTTTTGCCATTTCAGAACTAGTCTTTTTTTTTTTTTAATTTTTTAAATGCTTAAGTTTGAGAGAGAGAGAGTGTGAGCAGGGGAGGGGCAGAGAGATGGAAACAGAATCCAAAACAGTCTCCAGTGCTCTGAGCTATGAGCTGTCAGCACAGAGCCCGGCATGGGTCTCGAACTCACGAGGAATGGGATCATAACCTATGCTGAAGTCAGACACTCAGCTGACTGAGACACCCAGGTGCCCTTAGAACTTGATATTCTTGATTCCCTTTTATGTTGAATTAAAATAAAGATCTTGGGGCACCTGAGTGGCTCAGTCGGTTAAGCATCTGACTCTTGATTTCAGCTCAGGTCATGATCTCATGGCTCGTGGGTTTGAGTCTTGCATTGGGCTCTGTGCTGGCATGCAAAACCTGTTGGGGATTCTCTCTCTGCCATCCCCCCCCTCCCCAGTGCCCCTACCACACTTCTTGTCTCTCCCTATCAAAAATAATACTAAAAAAAAAAAACCTTAAAAAAACAAACACCCTCCCCCCCCCCCCCCCCCAAAGATTCAGACAGTTCTGGCCTGTATCATGTAAAGGCCTTTCACTTGTAACGGAGAAATCACCGTTTCTTAGAGAAGGAAAGTAATGGGATGAAGCAGTGATGGGGCTGGGTGTGCCATTCCTTGAAAGATCAGAAAAGAAGCAGACTGGCTCTTGAGATTTATTATAGAAAATATCTTGTCATGCACCTGTTGACCAGAGTAATTGGCAACTCAGGTGCCACTGGAGCTGTGTAGGTGATATACACGAGTTAATGTATGTACCTAGTGCATTAGTTTGCGCAGACTGCCATAACAAAATACCACAGCCTGGGTGGCATAAACGGAAACTCCTTTCCTCCCAGTTCTGGAGGATAGAAGTCTAAGATCAAGGTGTGGGCAGGTTTGGTTTCTCCTGAGGCCTGTCTCCTTGGCTGACAGATGACCACCCTTTTGCTGTGTCTTCACATGGTCTTTCCTCTCTCTGCATGCAGCCCACGTTTCTCTTTGTGTTTGGATTTTTTTCTTCTTACAAGGACACCAATCAGATTGGATTAGGGCCCATTATAACGGCTTCATTTTAACTTAGTCACCTTTTTAAAGGCACTGTCTCCAAATACAGTCACATTCTGAGGTCCTAAGAGTTAGAGCCTCTGCGTATGAATGTTGGGGGACACAATTCAATCTCTCGCAGTGAGGCAGTATAGGACTGCATTCTGGAGGACTGACATACCCAACTGCAGTGACACCTGTTCTCCTGGACAGGCACCTACTGGATACAGTCTCCTCACCATTGTTGGCATCCCTCATAGATGGGCAACACAGTGTTCTCCTGATGGGGGGTTCCCAGAGTGGCAAGGGGACTGAGATCCAAGTCAGAGGGGAGGGGACACTGAGTATTGGGGATGGGTCACTTCGAGGAGAAAAGACCAGAGAGGACAATGTAGTTGTCAATAGAATTTTGACAAGCTGCCTTGAGGGTTTGTGTGTTCCTGAAAGATATCCTGGGACTGATACGGAAAAGTCCTGGGAAGCAAATTTTAACTCAACATAAGAAGGGAACCTTCAAGTGGTCAGAAACCTCTGAAAATATTACGGATTGTTTCAGAAGACTAGAAATTCTTGGGCGCAGGGTATGTGTAAGCCAGAGGACCTCATAGTGGGGATTTTGCATAGGGGATGACTGAGTCACCCTGGGGAATTAGGCCAGATGCTGTGAAGGAGTCTCCCAACCCTGGGAGACTGCATTTTCAGGTGCTTTGTATACTGTTGAATACCACACAGGTCAAAGTGTCCCTAAGGTTTTCACCATCAGGGTAAAAGGATGGACTAATTTCTGAACATTAGGTTCCCTGGCTTATTGAGCTTTTTGATAACATTGTATTTTCTAGTTTGTTGTTGAATTGCAATGTTCATTAGAGGCTGTATGTGGGCGCGCGTGTGTGTGTATGTGTGTGTAAGTGAGTCAAGTGAGATTTAGCTCTGACCTTTGTTATTTTCACTCTGAAAACATGTGTAAGGTATCTAGTAGGTGTCAGGCATGGTGAGCCAAGGTTGTATCCACCCAGATGACCGCTGTCTGGTGGGAGAGCTGGTCACTTTGTAAATGAGGTGTCTGGATACAGGTGCCAGTGACAGTTTGGGGAATCACAGAAGGTTCTGACTATGTTTGCAGCAATCAGGGGAAGGTGGGGTTGAAGTGGTAGTGTCAGAATGACCTTCCAAAGAGTTTTAAAAATTTCAGGGTGGCAGAGAAGAGCAAGAGAATAAATACCATGTACACAAAGTCTGGGATGAGAATGTCTACGTGAGGTTCTGGGCACCCAGAGCAGCTGTGAAGGTGCAGAATCCATTCTCGTGGTGGGTGGAACCTGGAGCTAGAGCAGTGGGCAGGTGCAAAGTTGTGAGGACTTGTACGTGCCGGCCTGAGAAGAGGCACGATAGATGTCCTAAGAATGTCTCCAGCTCTGGATCTGAGAGTGGACGCCAGACAGGACAGCATTTCTATGAAACTCTATAATTGTATTCCTAGCACCACCCCACTTAAGCAGTTTCAGTTGCATATTTGATTCACATGGGAACGTTTTGGAGGCATTGTTTACCACCTCTAGTACTAACACTGAATCCTACCAGTGCTGCATTCGTGTGCCCAGTGCCGAAATGAACATTATCCGTGCGCTGTCCTGTAATCCTCACAACAACACTAATCAGGTAAACACTGATACTGCCCTGTTACACAGAGAGGTTAAGTACCTTGCCCACGTTCTCACAGCAGCCTGTGGCAGAGCCAGGGTTCTCCCTGGTGCTGGAGCCTGTGGTCCTAACCGCTGCCCTCACTCTCCAGCTCTCTGCAACGTACACCTGCAAAGACACGGTGACTTGGGGAGCTTGCTGGTCCCTGGGGCCACATCCAGTGACAGGCAGCAGAGCTGAGACGCCAAGCGATCCAGGGGCATTAAGCATCCCTGGGAACAAAAGGTGACAGAAAATCACCTGTATTTACCAGAATGTTTGTCAGTGGGGGGGAAGCTGTGCAGGATGGGAAGCAACACTTTGAATGGGATACAGAGAGAGGCCAAGAGGCCATCTCAATTAAGAAAAAGCAACCCTTAAAGCCACCTTTTAAAGAGAGGGGTCAGAGCAGTTGCGGGGTTCTGCTCTAGAGAAAGGGATGTGAGTTTGGGCTGGGGCCAGAGTGCACAGGAGAGGTCAGGAGAGGCAGCCTGTAGCCACTAGGTCGTTGCTCAGGCAGCTCTCTGCTTGTCCTCTATATAAACTTGGACAAATGTTTAAAGAACATCGGTATGAAGAAGTGCCAAGTAACCAGTTGGCCTGGGGTGCCCACATGTCTCCTTTTCTCTTGGGAAGGCAGGTGATGACATTGGGAAGTGAAACAGACTTTGCGGGGCTGGTGTGAGCTGGAAGGCATGCCAGTGTGGGTAGCCCATTTGGCTGCCAGCAGAGTGTCCCTTGGTGTGTGTGTCAGGAGGGGACAGGCTGATGTGGTCGTCCATCTGGAGCGTGCAGCCAGCAAGCACTGGGGAGGAGGCGCCTTTGGGTTCCATCAAAGTCATGATGTGTAAAATAGGTCAAAGTTATTCAAGCATCAGAAGCTGAGAAATGAACCCTCTTTGGGAAGCTGGCTCAGTTTGGAGGTGTATGGCGGTCTTCAGATAGTGCCGAGACTGGTCCTAGAGACTCAACGTTGTGGAGCTCTCAGTAATCATCATGGACAGAAATGGTTCTCAGCTTGAAGCTGCTGATGACAGGGTCAGAGTATCATTTCTCCTTTCAGAAGAGGGAGGCTGAGAGGTGGTGGGGACCCTCCCTCTGCTGTGATGGCCTTTGCTTTGTGTCATCTTGCCACAGCTGGGCATTCTTCATACCCTTGGGCATCAAATAGTCCATTTATATCTTGGTCTTAGCTTTAAGTAACTACCTCCTGGGTCCAGGGTAGCCACATTGCCACTTCTCCAAAAACAGACCCCAGGTAGGCTGAAGTCAAAGTCTTTAACTGCTTACCTACTGGCGTCTTTGCCTCCCACTACCTGGCCTATTCCTGTCCTTGCTCACCTGGCTCTGATATCCACCCCATTTGGGGCTTGATGACATGACTAGGGAGACCATGGAAGGCCGGAAGTGCAAGGTTTATTTGCCTTCTTTGTGTCTGAAGACTCTTGTGAGAATCTCCCTCTAGTGCAAATATTGGGTTCCTTGCCCCCAATTCCAGAACTTTCCAAACTCCTATGCCACCCACTCCCTCATTAATGTGCTGATGAATTTACAAAGTTTACTCACATAAAATACCTCCTAAGATGGACTTGGCTTGTTGCTTACCCAATATCCATTCTTAACACTCTGCCTCACTAAAAAATCCTGAATTTGGATAACGTGTCGAGCTTTAAATTTTTTTTTTAATGTTTATTTTTGAGAGAGAAAGACAGACGGAGCACTAGTGGGGGAGGGGCAGAGAGCAAGAGGGAGACACAGAATCTGAAGCGGCTCTAGGCTCTGAGCTGTCAGCACAGAGCCCGATGTGGGGCTTGAACCCACCACCAGTGAGATCATGACCTGAGCCAAAGTCGGATGCTCAACTGACTGAGCCACCCAGGTGTCCCTTTAAAAAAATTTTTTTTAATGTTTATTTTTCAGTGAGAGAGACCGAGCACGAGTGGGGGAGGGGCAGAGAGCTAGAGGGAGACACAGAATTGGAAGCAGCTACGAGCTTTAAAGCTACATGTCCCAGCCACCTTTGTGGGATGAGGGAGAAGGAGCCTGTTGGTTTCCAAGAAAGCTCTCTAAATGGAGGGCTAATGGCTGGCTCCTACCCTTTTGTCCTGTGCTCTGCTGCTTGTTGACGGGAACAGGGCTGCCATCCTGAAGGTGGAGCAGTCGCCTGTGACAATGAGGATATCAGGGGGGAAGAGATCATTGTGAGACCTCAGCCTGAAGTCTCAGACTCCATGCCAGCAGCCATTTTTTTTTTTTTTACCCTTATACCTCTTGTTATGTGAGAAAAATGAAACCCCAGTTGTTGAGGGCATGCTATTTTGGTTTCTGTTAGAGCTGAGTGCTGGTGTTAAGGTTGGTATCTAGTAACACTGCTTCTTTTATCTGAATCCCTTAACTGTGTCTCCTCCATTAGGCATAGGCCTGAAAGGACTCTGGAGGATCAGCTAGGGCTCCTGGAACTCCCCCAACACAGCCTTCTCACATCCAAGAAGGCCCACGGAAAACAGACCAGGAACCTGTCACCCGGCCCTGGTCCCCTGCCCGCCTGGGAGGGTGACTTACTCCATTCACCTGAATTCAAATACATTCTTAGATTGCAAGGGATGAGTAGGCTCCAGGTTGGGCTTTAGGCAAATGGAACAGGTTCTTATCTTGGGAGGGGAAAGTGCAGCATGTTCTGTAGGCACATATGCAGCTGTGACAGCTGTTGTGCCTTCAACAGACTGAAGCATGTTCAGGGCGTGCCCCCTAGGCCTCTGTCTGTAGCCTCTCTGATCTGGACCTGGCAAAGGCAAGGTTTGCATGAGAGGAGTGTCCCCTCTCTGGCTCATTTCATCAGGCTCTTAAAATTTCTTTTGAGTAGATACTTACTGTGTGTGCTTGGTTTCAGTAGTGCTCAGAGTGCGTTTTTTTTTTTTTTTAATCTTTTTTTATTTTTAAGAGAGTGAGAGAAAGAGTGTGAGTGGGAGAGGAACAGAGAGAGAGAGGGAGACACAGAATCCAAAGTAGGCTCCAGGCTCTGACCTGTCAGCACAGAGCCCTACACAGGGCTTTGAACTACTAACCATGAGTTCATGACCTGACTAAAGTCGGATACTTAGCTGACTGAACCACCCAGGTGCACCCCTCAGAGTAAGTTTATGCTCAGTTATCTTTTGAGTCTGGTTTGGTCAACCAGACTCTTTTGAGTCTGGTATCTGGTCAACTTCAGGGCCTGGTGTTGGATGGACATGAGCTAAACTGCCCAACACACCTGTGTTCAAATTTTGCCTCTATCACTTAACCCTGAGGGGGTACCTATGGTGGATTCTTTGGTGAAATGCACCTCATCAGTTTAAAAAAATACTTTTGGGGACAGAGACAGCAAGTTCGGGAGGAGAGCAGAGGGAGAGAGAAACTCAAGCCAACTCCATGCTCATTGGGGATCTCATGGCCCTGGGATCATGACCTGAGCCAAAATGAAGAGTTGGACACTCAACTGACTTTTAGAATGAGTGGAGGAGGGGCAGAGAGAGAGAGAGAATCTCAAGCAGGCTCTGCACTATCAGCCCCAGTGCGAGGCTCATGACCTGAGCTGAAATCAGGAGTCCAAGGCTTAACTGAGTGGGCCACCCAGGTATCTCCTAGACCTTGTCATCTTTAACAGGACTCCTGTGCTCATGAGGGGAAGTACATCTTTGATATATAAATGGCGAGCCATTCTAGCTTTGATTCAAAATGTGTCCTGGTTCCTTTAAAATCTCAAAACCTAATTAGGTTTAATTTAATTGCAAATAAGCATCTGCCACATGGCTCCTCTAGGAGAGAGCAGTGCCTTAGATTTGCAGCACCCTTAGGGCAGGCTGCTCTCATTGATCAGTGGGGATTGTGGGGAACAGGGCGGCTGAGGTGGGGAAAAGATACTTTCTGTGTTCAAATCATCAATGCTCAATGCGGTTCCTCTTTTGTTACAGAAATCTTTTTTTCTATGAATACAGAAGTAACAGGTACTCATCGCACACATGTAAATAGTAGGAGAGTGCCTGAAGGGAAAAGCAAATCTTGTGCAACTCTCCCTCTCCAGTGCATCCACTGTGGCCTGTTTGTGCTTCCAGTCCTCTTCCTGCATATAAAAACACACATGCACTGGCATTCACTCACACATACAGACACACATGTTCTTAAAAGGGATCATGGTATCTATAATTTCTACATGTTTTTTAAAAAAATATTTTTACTTTAGGGAGAGGGGCAGAGCCGGGGGAGGGGCAGAGGTAGAGGCAATATTAACCAAGTTCCACGTTCAGCCTGGAGCCCCATGCGGGGCTCCATCCCACAGCCTTGGGATCATGACCTGAGCCAGAATCGAGAGTCAAACGCTCAACTGACTGAGCTACTCAGGTGCCCCTACATTTTTTTCTTTTGAATACCTTTCCCCAATGGTTCATAAAGCTCTATCTAATTCTTTAATTGGCTGTGCTGTATTGCATCCATTGTCTGGATGTACTGTGACTTATTCAGTACTTAGTTATATGTTTAGAATGTTTGATTTTTTTTTCCCCTCTTTGAGACAGTGAAAGATGACTAACCTTTATGTGTGTACGCATGTATTTCCATGGGACTAATTCTTAAAAGTGGAATGAATGGGCCAAAAGTCATGTGCATTTCAATTTTGTTTGAAGTTTATTTTGAAAGCATGCATGTGCATGTGAGCGGGGGTGGGACAGAGAGAGAGAATCCCAACCAGGTTCTGTGCTCTTAGCATAGAGTCTGATGTGGGGCTCAATCCCACGACCCTGAGATCATGACCTGAGCCGAAATCAAGAGTAGGATGCTCAACTGAGCCACTCAGGTGCCCCTCAAATTTTGATAAATATTGCCAAATTTCTGAGTCAGGGGTAGAGCAATGTCCACTCTCACTAGTGCTGTAATTGTTCCCAGCTTTTTCAGCTCTCAGTTGTGGTACTTAATCTTCACTAATCCAGCATTTGATAAATGATATCTCATGGTTTTAATTGAAGTTTTTTATTTGCCTTGTGTAAATTCTTTTCTGTAAACTGCCTGTTCACATCCTTTGCATTTTTCTTTTAGGTTACTGGATTTTTGTGTTGATAGGCACTCCTCACATATTAAGTTTTGTCCCATAGATTGCAGATGTTTTCCCCCACTTCTGTTTGTCTTTCGGTCTTGTTTATGGTATCTTTTGCAATACAACCCCCCCCCCCCTTTTTTTAAAAAGCGAAATTAAAAATGTTAATGTGTGAGTTTCATGACCTCCTCAAAACTGGGAGTTAGAAGTCCGAGGCTGAATCAGGCTGTGAGCCCTTGGGCAAATCACTGAATCTCTCTGAACTGTAGTTCCTTGAATTGCAGAAATAATCATACCTAAGGGGAATGTCGGATTGATCATGGAAAATGATGGCCCCGGGTACATCCAGAGATAGTAGGCAAATTCTCATTGCCTGCTTTTTTTTCATTGCTGTACCAAGAAGGCCATGTGGAGAGTGAGTTCCCCTGTCTGGGGGAGTATGTGTCCTTTACAGCCTCAGTGTCTCCAGTTCCTGCCAACGGGCTTTCTCTGTGGGGCTTTGGCTCTGTGCTCCTGTCTGTGTCCACAGTTGGGGACTCCAGCACCACCAGCTGCCTGCTCACCTACCTCTGGGACAGAGGGCGTTTACCGCTCAGGATGAGTTTGACAGGAGTGCTGGCAGATGGCCGCCGATCTGGAGGTCTGAGACAGGATGGAGTTTGGAGCTCTTCCCTCAGTCTTGCTTTCCTGCCGGGAGGAATCCTGTCTGTCCTTTGGTACCCTTGGCAGTGTTAGGGCTTGATGGGCTGGCCACAGGTGCATGCAAGATGTGGAGAGACCCGAGGGTAACCAGGGAGAGAGAGAAACTCAGCCACAGGGGAAGCAGGAGAGAGAGAGAAAGAGATCCAGAGGAGAAGGACAGACTTGAGGTTTGTATGTGTGTCCTCATGCAAGTATTGTCACGGGAAAGAGGGAGGGTGAGGAGGAGGAGGACCACAGCGTCAGTGCCTGTGCAAGACTGTGGTGGGCAGAAAAGAGGAGAGGGACTCCGTTTCACTGAAAAGAGGAAAAGGAGTGGAGAACGGGATAAAAAGGGAAAGGGAGAGGAAAGGGCAGAAAGGGAATTGCATTGAAAAGCCTTGGGATCCCGACAGAGATCCTCCTCCAGTGCAAAATTTTAAGGAGATGTCAGAAAACTTGACAGTCAACATAAATATTTTTATTAAAAAAATTTTTAGGTCTCTTTTTGAGAGAGAGAGACTGACCCCGAGACTGTGCGAGCAGAGAGAGAGAGGGAAACAGAGTCTGAAACAGCCTCCAGGATCTGAGCTGTCAGTGCAGAGCCCTATGCAGGGCTCGAAATGGTGAACTGTGAGGTCATGACCTGAGCCAAAGTTGGATGCTTAACCGACCGAGCCACCCAAGTGCCCCAAGATAAATATTTTAATACAACTAAATCAAATTGCTGGCAGCCCGTTTTACTAAATAGAGTCTTAGAGCAGGAATGGATTAATGTGAGGCCAGGGAGGGGGAGGTACAAGTGCAGGGTCCATCTTGTCTTCATGCAGATTTGATTCTTTGTTCATCATGGATTTTTTGCGTTAATTTTGATATTAAAAATATTTCATTAAAACAGTGTTTACTCGGGGGTGCCTGGATGGCTCCATTGGTGGAGCATCTGACTTCAGCTCAGGTCATGATCTCATGGTTTGTGGGTTCAAACTCCAGGTCTGGTTCTGTGCTGACAGCTCAGAACCTGGAGCCTGTTATAGATGCTGTGTCCCTCTTTCTCTGCCCCTCCCTCACTTGGGCTCTGTCTTTCTCTCAAATGTAAATAGACATTAAAAAAAAGGTAGCAAAAACATTCTTAGTACTGAGTTTTTTGGTGCCTCCTTAAATTTGTGCCTTACTGGCCTTACCTAGTTCCTCCCCTGAAAGGTGACACAGAGGCAAATACCCTGAGTGAAAGGGAGCCCCCGGGGTTGAGGGTCTGATGGAAAGAGAGGAGAGGAGCTAGATGGGGAGAGAAGGGAGTGAGCGGGCCGGAGGAGGGAGGGCAGGGAGAGGTGGAGGTCAAGCAGGTGTGAGATGAGCCCAAGATGGAGAGACATGGCTGTGCAGAGGGAGGAGAAGCTGATGAAGGCAGAGGGAGCATAGCAGAGAGACTATGACAGTCCAGAGGGAAGGAGGCAGCAGATGGGGACACGGTGACACTGAGTAGGTAGAAGGAGAGGAGAGAAGGCCCAGGAGCATGTCTACCCCTCAGGCAGAAGCTAAGGGCAGAGACAGAAAATTTCCTTGTGGGCAGTGCAGTCCTCCAGCCTGTGGCTCAGCAGTGCCTGAGGTTTTCAGGGAAAAGGGGGTGCTGTGGGTGCAGCTGTCCCGGGTGGAACTTACCCTCCTCTCCCCCAACCCTTAGACACCTAGCTCATTTGCAGACCCCCTTGGAAAGGAACTAAGAGTGAAGGGGTCTGACGGTCCTCAGGAGGGAACAGGGGAAACTTTCAGCTTGGGGTTAGAACCATCAGATTCTGGAAGAGGGGACATCTCTCAGTGCTGGTGTGGAATGACTTCTACTGGGGGATATTAAGTTTGCATTTACTTGTTCTGGGCATCTTTGTGATTTCGGTATAATTGCACAGACCTCTTCGCTTGTCATGTGTTCATGTTGCTAAAGGAGTCTACTATGAGGTGACTTATAAAAGGCGACCAGCTCGGGAGGTTGGTACAGTGGTTGTCCCCAGATACAGACGAGGAAACTAACCTCTGGAAGAGTGACAGGGCTTGCACACAGTCCGTTGTAAGAGGGAGAGCCTGGAGTCCAGCCCACCAAGTCTAATTCCACAGGTCCACGTTCACCTCTAGTTCAGTGCTGGAGGTCTGCCAGGCTGTAGCATGCACCATATGCTGAGGACAGCAAGCCAGAGGGCACCGTGGTTTACAATGTGGACACTTCTGTCCACCTACATCCCGATATCCATCCCTGTTCCTAAATACCCACTTTTGGATTTTTTTTTTCTCATGTGTGTTTTTCCTTTCCTGTAGATACAGACCATAGGACATTGGGTATTGGTTAATCATAGAGTTATAACTTCCATAAGATACTGCCTGTCCCTCCCTGATTTAATACTGCTCCAAAGAGGAGCAAAGCGAATGGAGGTAACACTTCTGAATGTCTAATGTTCTCCTGCATAAATTTGACCTAAAAGGTAGGAATTATCACTGTATTTTACAGATGTAGAAAGTGAGGTGAGAAGAGTGTAAGTAATTTGTAGTCAGAGGGTAGGGCTGGGGTTTGAACTTGGGTCCATCTGAATCTGCATTTGGTGTTGACTTCCTTGTCTCTCCCTCTGTCTCCTAAGAACCAGACACTCCTGGGCTTTTGTGTACATATTCTAAGACCATGGCACTTAGCACTCTTGTAGTAGTATTACAGTGGGACCAGCCAAGGAAAAGTTACACAGGTTATAAAGGGAAAAGATTCAATGGTCACAGTGGAACCCATCATTATTCCTTCACAGAGTAGGGCACAGGTGACTGTAGAAGGATGTGTACATAAAAGTCTTATATAGAACACAGAATGGGGTCCTTTTCCTTTAAAAGATCATATGCCCCATAACTTGTGTGTAAATGCTTTAAAATGCCTGTCTAGCCCCCTATTTCCACATCCCCTGTACTGTTTGACATGCAAAGTGTCATATTCAAAAGCAAATTAGTCTGAAATGAATCCTCTTTTAAACCCTTTTTATTTCCAAAATCCAGATTTAGAATTTAGGTTCATTAATATGCACAAACACTGCTCGGTTAAGCCTGTTTTAATTTCTCTGTGTGCTTTGTAAATAGGGATTACAAAGACGTTTGAATTTTCATGGCAGATTTTGGAGTAGTGTATACATTCGGGCCATTATCACATAATAAATAAATAACCCCCTGAAACTCAGTGTTGATGGTACCATCCCCAGAATGTTGATTTTTATTCTCCTCATCTCATCATGTGGATATGTGGCTTCATTCTCAACTTGATGGGGGTCTGAATGTGGCTGAAAAATGATGCTCTGCCTTTTGATGTCCATTTGGTGGGCATATGCCAGCCTTAGCACTGAGGGGAATGAAACCTCAGCTTGGCTCCTGAAGCTGGGCTTGGAAGAACACCCCGTTTATTAAATCTTTCACTAAATGGTGACAGTTGTAGGCATTAGTTACTCAGTGTTTGCCAAATGAGCTGGAAGTACAGGCTTTCTTGTTATATGCAGATAACAGAGCAACGGGACTTGTCGAGGAGGGTTCCAGCCATCAGAGTGAGTGGCTAGGAGTCAAAATAGGGCAGTGCCATGCAGAAACTGGGTCCTCAAGAACTCCTTTCCTACAAATGAGGGACAAGATGCATTTTCCCATGATGCAGCCTGGCACTGTGCTTTTAATCATTACCTCTGCATCAGGTTCTTGGGAGAAGGAAGTGTGTCCAGTTGGTAATAAAAGAAACAACAATAACTAGTATGTCTTGAGCACTTGGTGTTAGACAGGGAGCTACCTGGCCTCATGTTCATTATCTTATATAATCCTCACAACCCTGTGAGATACTTGCTCTTTATTCTCATGTCACAGATAAGGAAAATAAATGCCTAAGGAACTTCCCCAAGATGACACAGCCGTAGAGAGAATTCAACCCCAGATCAGACTGTGTCAAGCCTGTTCAAGTTCTCTCTCCTGCTGTGTTTATATTGTATCCCAAGGGCTAGTGCAGTGCAGGGTATTAGAGTAGGTGCTCAGAAATGGTTGCTGAGCGAATGAGTCAGTGAACCAGTGAGTAAAAGCAGTAGCTTTGCCTTCTCTTCTTCAGGTCATGGTTACTCTATGATACCTCGTTCAAGTGATATGTTTCTGTAGAGGGTTTCCAGGCTCCAAAAAGGTAGGGTCTCTGAGCAGGGTGGCCCATTCCTAGATATGTACCCTCACCCTGCTTTGTTCTTTATCTTAGCCGTCACAGGACCTGTTTATTTGTCTACTCTTATCCCTAATGCAGGCAGACTCGAGGTTCTAACTTATTCATTGTTTTATCTATCTCCAGGGTCTAGCATAGCTCTTGGGCACAGAGAAGGTGGCAGATTTTATATTTTCTTGCACTAGCTGGTTTGAGGATTGCTTGTTTTGAATAAAAAGCATTAATGGTAGCAGAAATCATGTCAGAGTGCTCAATGCTTTGGGGGAGAATTCCATATTTCACACACGAGTCATGTAGGCATATCCACACTGATAGGTCGGGTTTTCTAGAATTTGCATTGTCATTGGAGACAATAGCGCCTCCAAGAGGGAGAAATGGGTTATTGGAGAGTGAAAAGTTCATCTTATGTGAAAAGCACAGACATTGACACAGTACAAACCAGACATGTAATTATTTGTTACATTAAAATGGGTGTGAATGGGAAAAGTATCTAAAAAGGCTCCTAGGGGGTAAATAATGGCAAAAATATTGGGAAACACTGTTTTAATGCATGAGACAGTGATTCATGTGAAAGTGATTTATTGAGGGAATACTCTCAGGAGAAGAATGAGGGAAACCGGGAAAGGGAAGAAAATTAAGCAGAGGAGCATTCTTAGCTGGAGACCAGCTTCAGGTCGAGCTCACTGGTTGCTCTAGAACATTGATTTATATCACAGAGTTGGTTCCATCTTGAGGCAAGTGGCCTTTTGTACCACCATGTCATCGGCCATTGGCCACTGGCTCTCCACATGGCAGTGAGAAGGGGGAGTAGCCTCCCATGTGGCTCCTCTTGGCCAAGGACAGTTCTCTGGAGAAGGCAGTAGCATCTGTGAGCCTTTAGCAGCCATCCCTGTGGTGGCTGGGATGCAGTGTACCCACCCAGTAAAGGGGATCTGCACACGTGCCATCAGCATCCTCTATAGTACAAATCCTTCCTCCAGTGGTTTTGGAGAAGTCCTCTGATTTTTTTTTCCCCTCTAATTTCTTTTTATCCTGGTAAAATATACATATCCTAAAATTCACCATTTTGCCTTTTTTTTAATGTTTTATTTTGAAAAAGACTGTACACATGCACAAGTGGGGGAGTGGCAGAGAGAGAGAGGGAGAGAGAGTATCCCAAGCAGGCTCTGCACTGTCAGCACAGAACCCAACATGGGACTTGATCTCACAAACCATGAGATCATGACCTGAGCTGAAATCAGGAGTCAGATGCTTAACTGACTGATCCACCCAGGTGTCCCCTACCATTTTGGCTGTTTTTTAAGCACACAGTTCAGTGGTATTAAGTACACTCACATTGTTGTGTAACCATCACCACTCACCATTTCCAGAACTTTTCTCATCATCCCAAACTGAAACATCATAACTATGAAACAACAACTGCCCATTCCTCCCTTCTTGGAACTTCTGGCAATTTCTACTTCCTCTCTTCTACTTTCTGTCTTCATGAACTTGACTACTTTGGGTAGTCATAGGAGTAGAATCATACAGTATTTTGCCTTCATTGTCTGGCTTATTTCACTTAGTGTAATGTCTTTAAGGTTCATTTGTTTTGTAGTATGTGCTAGAATTTCCTTTTTAAGGATGAACAATATTCCATTGTAGTATATACCACATTTTGTTGATCCATTCATCTACTGATGGACACTTGGGTTGCTTCCTCCTTTTTGACTATTGGGAATAATGCTGATATGAATATGAGAATACCAATCTCCCCTTCCTCTCATCTTATGCTCAGATGCATTTTAGTCTTGGGGAGAGTACAGTGGGAGGCTCTGATTCATTGGTGCATCCTCACTCGAGGTGTAGACCTCAGTCTGTCTTTGGTTATGGAGCACAATGGCTTCAGCAGAGATGGGGAGGGGTCTTGCGTTTGGATAGGAAAGACCCTCCTGCTTTGGAGGGATTAGCTTGTTTTGCAAGTACTTTTAGAAAATGAATTCCTTATTCCATTTTGTAAAACATTACAAGAAGAAAAAAATAGAATGTTTCTAAAACCTCACAAATTGGACATGTTCTGGACATTTGTTGCTTTGGGTATTTTCTTTGGGGTCTATACTTGACTCTCACCTTTGTGATTCTCCATTGCCTGCTTGATATTTAGAGTATGTAGACAGATAATCAGGCTTGGCTTAGATTTTGGATGAATGAATGAATGAATGAATGAGTAAGGGAATGCGTGAGTCCACGAGTGTGTGGAATCTGCCCTGGATTTGAACCACTGCCTGCAGCATATTCACTTGCTTTCAGAGTAATAAGCAAAGGACATCTGCCTAAGGAATAAACAGGAGGGTGGTCCATGTTTGCTTTAGGCCAAGGTCTGGAGGGAAAGCAGCCTCCAGCTCTAGGGATGGCTCCCTTGCTGCTTGTCTCTGTCCTGACACACCTAAGGACAGTGGAAAAGCAGTGCTTACCTGTTGCCTCTCTCTCAGGGGATTTCTCAAGCCGAGGGGAATGAGATCGTCCCAGCTCTTTACTCTCTTAAGAAGAAAAGGAATTTTATGAGGATAATAATAGGCTGTCCTTGATACGTGAAGAACCTGCTCAATGCTCCTGGTTAGTGGGGGCATTAATTTTGAAGAGTGTTTTCCTTTTTTTTTTTTTCCCCTTGCAAGCGGTGAATTTATGCAACTCTGTGTTCCTAGCTGATGCAAGCTATTTGAAAATAAGGTTTAACGATGATGGTGTGATGATGATACAACCAGTATATATTCAGTGTTACTAATGATAAAACTTTTCCTAAATGCTTTATCTGTGTTTCCTCCTCCATTGCTCATGACCCTATAAAGGCAGTGCTGTAGTTGTACCAGTTGTGTAGATGGGGAAGCTGAGGTCCAAAGAGATATGGTGTACTCAAGGTCACACAGCTGGTAACTGGTGGAGTTTTAGAGGCAGCATTGCAAGGTACCTCACAGTAAGCAGGGTATTTTGCCCTAACCAATCATAAAGGAAGAGAGTAGATTTTCAATGGTTTGTTATGGAGAAAGACCTTTTGTAAAGGGTGCCCTTGATTTGGGGCTTGGAGGGCTAGAAGAATTTGAGGGGATGGGAAAACAGGGCGGGGCATTCCAGGGGCTTGCAGTGCGGTATCAGGGTTTATTTGGGATTCAGATGTAGCTGGACATTCAGCTTTGTGTCAGGATGGAGGGGATGGGTGGTTTGAGGATGACACGGGTAGAAAGGGAGTTTGGGGTCACACGAAGGAGAGTTCGAACGCTGTGTGTCTGCCTCCACAGGTGACCAAAGGTACGTATTTGGGAAATAGCGGCTGGAATTAAGAGGGAAGACTGTGGCCATAAAATGAAACCATGCCTGCCCTTGAAGGAGATTAACCAATCCCTCTCACTAGCCCTCATTTCTAAGAGGAGCAAATCAGGAAGCTCATCAGCTGGTAATTAGTAATTCAAGGTGACTGAACTTGTATTAACGGCCTTTGGACTGCATAGCTTCCAGAAATCCAGGACTGATTAGACATGGCAACAATTTTTATTGGAAGAATGGGAGAGCACCATGGCTTCCTGCAGGGGGTGGTGAGGAGGGAGCTAGTTCTTTAGAGAAAGTTTCTGTGGACAGCCAGAGCGATGAGCACTGAGCATTCCAGGGAGTGTAGGGTGCTCTGTATTAGTTTCCTTGAGCTGTCTTAACAAAGTACCAAAGACTGGATGGCTTAAAACAAGAGGAATGTATTCTCTCCTCATTCTGGGGGAGAGAAGTCTGAAATGAAGCTGTTGGCAGAATAGGATCCTCCTGGAAACCCTGAGGGAGAATCTGTTTCATATCTCTGTCCTAACTTCTGGTGGCTGCTGGCAATCCTTGGCATTCTTGGATTTTAAACACATGGTTCCAATCTGTGTCTCCCTTGTCACATGTCTGTTTTCTCCTTGTGTGTCTTTGTCTCTCTTTTTTTTTTTTAAACAAGGACACTAGTCATTGCATTAGGGCCCATTTTAATCCAGTATGACCTCATCTTAACTCATTATGTCTGCAAAAACCCTATTTCAGATAAGGACACGTCCTGAGGTTCAGGTGGGCATAAGCTTCTGGTGAACACTGACCCAGTACACACTGTGAGCAGAAGCCAGAGTAGGAAGTGCAAGCTGGGTTGGGTGATAGCTTCACCAGGAAGGGCTTAGCTCGTTGAGTGCGAGGAAGGAGATCCTCATGGGAATCCTCTGAGGGATCCAACTGCCTCGAGTCTGAGTGTCTCACAGTTATCAGCACACTGTTTGGAGTTTGGAGTTGGCCACCTTTCTCAGGGAGTAACTTGATAATGAAAAACGGGCTGAGAAGGAGGATGTCTGGTGGCAGAGAGCCCAGGTGGGTCAGTACGGAAAGAGTTCACTGGAGAGGTCACTGTGGTCTGAACTAGTGTGGGGGCAGTGGGGTTGGGAAGGAAGCAGCGAGGTGGGTACACTTTGGAAGGAAGACACATAGCAGGCCTTGGTGAGAGATGGGATGTGGGAAGGAGAGAGAAGGAGCATCTGAACCTGGGTGGCCAGAATAGGAAGGAAGAAAGCTCTGGTTTTATGAGAAAGACGAGGAGTTTGTGGCCATGGATGTGTTGTGTTAGTGCGGCCTCTGGGACGTCAGCTGGGAGACTTCTGTCCTGCAGCTGGAGATGTGGTCAGCTGCTGGGAGATGCTTGTCTTCTCTGCTCAGCTTGAGTAAACCTGACTTGTACGGAAGTGTGAGGAGCCTCCCTACTCTCTCAGGAGGTCGGGTGATCAGAATGTATGTAGTGAGAGCCATGGCCACAGATGCCCAGTGAGTGGAACAAGTCAAGGGTGCATAACAGGCTAAGATGGCAGAAGGATCTTAAACACAAATCTTAATAAATAAACCACAAATCTGAATGTGTCACTCTCTGGCCTACACTCCAGTGTGAGGTGTCCATGACCCTCAGGGTGAGGTCCAGCTCCTTAATGCACGCACAAGGTAACCTCGAGGCCCGATCACATCTTACACCATTCCATCATTCCCTCCTCACTGAAGCCTTTCTGAACCTTGTACAGTTGGAAGAACCTCTGTGCCCCCTTGCTCTGCTGTTGTGCACCTGCCACTCCCCTGGCCTGGAATCTCTTTGGCCCTCTCTCATGTCCTTCAATACCCAAGCTTGGTATCTTATGGCCTATGATAGTCTGGGCTAAGTGTCTTTTTTTCTTTTAATTTTATTGTGAGAGAGAGAAAGCTTGAGTTGGGGACGGGCAGAGAAAGGGGGATGGGGAGAGAGAGAATCCCAAGCAGGCTTCACTCTGTTAGCATGAAGCCCGATGTGGGGCTCGATCCCACCAACTATGAGATCATGACCTGAAGTTGGATGCTTAACCAACTGAGCCACTCAGGTGCCCCCTAAGTGTGTCTCTTGACAGGTCTCTCAGTAGACTATGGGCTCCTCAAGGACAAGGGCTCCCTCTTGGGCATCTCTGTGTCCCTATCTTCTCTCACAGGGATGGGCATAGTGTATACAAGAATCAGTGGGTGAATGAGTAAATGCATGGATAGAGAAATGAAATGCCATCTATATTTAGTCCTTTTTCAGGGGTAGCTCTTAACTGTGTGTGTGTGTGTGTGTGTGTGTGTGTGTGTGTGTGTGTGTGTGTGAGAGCTACTGGAGAAGAAAACATTCATTGACCTTGAGGTAGTTTCCACCTTCCCCCTTGGCTCTTGCTCTGCCTTGCCATCTTGTCCTTTTCTCTCCAATGTATCGGGGTCATTAGGTCAACCTAACCATAAGATGCTCATGGGCCACCCCATTCTCATGAAGCATAAGGACTACCAGAATGTTCTCAGAAGGAAACTCTTGATCTGAGAGGTCAGGTGGAGGGCCCAAACTGTCACCTGGTAGATGCATGAATGACTGGAGTAGTCTTTGTGTTTACTTGGACAGTCACAGAGTACAGGAGATGGGTGAGGAAGGGGCAGCATGCATGGTCAAGAGAGAGGTCAGTCTTTGTTTCTTTGTTGATTTTAGCCACGTGGTTGGACCTTGACCTCACAGTGAGACTGGATGGCCATCCCTCAGTCTTGAAGAAGAGTTCCTACTTAAGTCTTAACATGGCAGAGGTGTTACCGCAGCATTCTTCCTAAGGAGCACCAGTCTGCTAACTGTGCTAACATTTATGAGTACTGATCATGTGCCAGGCACTGGGCTAAGTCAGCACTTTCACTTGGATTATTGCATTTCATACTTGGGGCAGGTTCTATTTCTTCACCCATTTCACAGTTAAGGAAACATAAGCAAAGAGGGGTTATAACTTAGCCAAGCGTGCACAGCTGGTAAGTGCAGATAATGCCTGAAGTGTCAACTCCTATGGGTAATACTTTTCTGGGCCTATAGACTCAGGACTTTTCAAATTGGGCTGAGGAATGATCCTGCCTGCATTTTAAGCAGAAAATTTGATCATGGTTTTAACATTGCTGGATGATGTTCCATGACGACAAAGTCTTTGGTTGGTAGGTTTGGGTTTTAAGTGGTCTCAAAAGTGTATAAAGTTCTGTCCAGACATTTTCCCTATGTGGTTCAAGTTGGATTCGGTTGGGTAAGCAAAATCCATAATGAGAAATATTAGTGTTCCTAGATCTTTATCTTAAATCATAACATTTGGTACAGTGGCTTTAATTTACATATCAAAGTTACTGAAAATGAAATGATAAATAAGTCATGAAGGCAAAAATGGCTAAAGATAGAAGAATAATAAGGCCTGATGCTGCATGTATTTAAAGTCAGAAGCCAGTATTTCCATTCCGATGACCATTGCTATCAACTATGTGTTTCTATTCCCAAGTAAAAACATTGGCACCAAAACATACTTTTTGAGATTTTGTTGTTCCCTTTGAACCCTTTAAATTGTCAAAGGAAAGAGCAAAAGTGCTTTGCTAATGGATGGCTTTCACTTGTACTCAGCTGGGTATTTTATCTTCTACTTATGTGATGATGTTTCAAGTCTTGTTTAACCTTTTGATTGACTATGTGATCTTATGAGCTGTAATCAGCTCTCTTTCTGGACTTGTCTGGATGCTGCTCTTGATTTCAGGTCGTTCTGTTTCGATTGCTATGATTGTTCTGGGCAAGGCTCATCTGGGTTCAATTCATGCTGATGTATGAGGGATTTGTCCACCTGAATTAGAATGAGATACTATTTTTATGACCTCTTAGGAACTTCACACTTACTGTGGTCCACAGATTTCTGGGCAGACTCCAAATTGCCAAGCCACACCTTGCCTTACATCTTTTTTCATAAGTTTTAATCAGCTTATTCTCAATGTCTGCTTATGTGCCAAAGTGCTTGACTTCTCAGCAAGAGTTTGTTTCTCTTACTTGGGCCTCTTCAGAGAGGATGGGCTCCTGAAGGGCAGTGATCTCCAAAAACAAAAATTACTGAATTGAGTTCCTGAAGAGAAGTGTAAGCAGATGATTTCACTCATTTTTTATTATTAATGGAAAGGGAACAAAGACTGTTCAATAAATACATCTCACATGTTTTCAGATTATGGCCAATAAAGGAGAAGATAGCAGCTCTACGGAGAATAAGGGCAACAAGGATGTCAAGTTTAAAGGGAAGTCAGGGCAAGCTGAGTGTGAAACATAGAAGCAAAAAGAGATACGGATAGGGAAGCCAGCGCAAGGTGAAGGGATCCTCCTGAGCAGGCAGTAAAAGAGCATATAGAGGACTGAGGACTGGAGGATGTAGTGTATTTCTGTAGATTTTGAGGTGAAAGAGCCCATATTAATGATTTTTTGCTTTGGGTTTTGGGAATCAGAATAAATTATCATATGCTAGGACTGTGCTTTACATACTGATAGAATCTCAGTTTTAGCTAGAGCAATTGTCCTTGATTGGGTTTAGCCTGTCAGCCTTATTTTCAAATTTGAAAATGTATTTCAAAAGATACTTCAAAATAGTTTTGTTAGCAGAACTAAATATTATACTCAAAGAAGGAGAGATCTGTTTTTTGTTAATTATAAATGATGTTTATTTTGCATTTGTTTTAAAAATGTCAGGGCACCTGAATGGTTTAGTCGGTTAAGGATCCAGGTCTTGATCTTGGCTCAGGTTGTGATCTCGCAGTTCATGGGATCAAGCCCACCATTGGGCTTTGTGCTGACAGCGTGGAGCCTGCTTGGGATTCCCTCTGTCCCTCTTTTTCTGTGCCTCATCCACTTGTGCACTCTCTCAAAATAAACATTAAAAAATTATAAAAAAAATCATTGTTAAAAATTAGAAAACCGGTAACATTGGAAAATGTAGGAAATACACAGAAGAAACCCAAAAACTGTGACTCCTGTTTTGGACTGTTTCTTCTTGCTGTAGTATATAATTGTATGCTCTGTGTTTACTAACGTGTAGGGTTCAACTGTGCATTGTTACTACCTTTTAAAAACTTACCACATTACCTTACATTTCGTAGAGTATTTCATTTCATATAACTTACTTAAATACTTCCCTCTGGTGGGCATGCAGGTTGCTTCCAATTTTTGCTTTTGGAAGAATGTTGTAATGAACATCTTTGGCTATTAATTTTCACGTATTTCTCTGATTATTTCCTTAGGGTCGAGTCCTAGAAATAGGAAGAGATGATCAAAAATAACTTCTTTTAAACATGTTTAAGGTTCTTGATACACTGTTTAAAAGCGTGTTCACATTCATATATTCATTCATCAGCATTTGAAGGCTCTTGGGATGGCGGGTTCAAAGCTGGATTGCTGTGGATTTAGTGAAGAGCAAAATAGACCTAGGATCTGCCTTCTGGAACATGCATTCCACTGGAAGAAACAGTGAATAAGTGAACTAATACTTAAAAAAATTGCAGCCAATATGTTTCTCCTCTTCCCCCCCCCCCCCCAAAAAAAAAAACAACTGTGAGAAGTGCAATGAAGGAAACAGGAAGTGATCTCTAGCAACAAAGGGGCTGGTTAGTGGATGCTGCTCTGGGGATATGGTCTTTGAGCTCTGAGAAAAGTGGGGAAAGGAGCATTCCAGGTAGTGAAGATTGTGTGCAAAGGTCCTGAGGTAGGACAGAGCTCAAATGGTTCTGAACATTGTTAGAAGGCCCCTATGAAAGGAAGGATGGAATGAGATGGGGTTGGAGAGTGCACAGGGGCTGGTCACTGTCACAGAGGGCTTTGTGGACCATTACTGTCTGAGTTTGCATTTCTATGGTAAGAGTATCCAGAGGCCTGTGGAGGGAGAGCTAGGGTTTAACTCAAATTAAAAAAAAAAAACAAAAAAGCGTCCTGGCTGCTGTGTGAAAAGTGGATACCCAGAAGGGGATGTGAGCATTAGTAGGAACTTAGTATGTAGGTGCCCGACCCAGTCCCCTGGGTATTCGCGTGTTTTGAGGACTGTTGGACTTAGCTCTCAGAGGCCCCTGGGCAGCCTTGGACCTCGTTTTTAAGAAAAGCTTTGAGTGGTGTTTACCTGCTTAAATCTGTGTGTTTTACATATGGTACTGAATCTTCCCATGTTGTTCCATTAACATCATTTAAAATGTGTTAGTGTTCCTACTGTCTCTCAGTCTCTTCACTTTGGATCTGAAATGCTGCACAATAAATGAAATATTTCAAAGTAGCATTTCTGCTATTGATAGGATTTGAAAAATGCATGCCTAGTATATGAACAAACAAGAAAAGATCAAGAACTGTTATTTGATATTTTTACGCCATTCTTCTATTGATGGATATTTAGGTTATTTTCACTGTTGTAAGTAATGCTGTGATGAAGTTCTTTCACATAGACCTGTTTGTGTATTTCCTGTGGATTTCTTCTGTTGGAAAGTATGCCTTTACGAGAATTATTTACCACATTAAATGCCGGCAAGATTGTGTACCGGTTTAAATTCTGCCAATGATGTGTGAAGGGGTTGGTTTGCTGGCATCCATCTTAACCCAGGATATGAATGAATCTTTCTTTAAAATCTTTGTTAATTGGGTGCATGTAGGTTGATTGGCATTTCTTTGATAATTAGATTATCTTCCCTTGTAGGAAGTGACTTGTTTTCTTTGCTGAAACAGAACTGTGAACCTAATGCCTGAAGAGTATTTAAAGCTTGTTGCTTGAATGAGTAAAGGCATAGACCTATTTGACCATTTGCCTTTCTTTTGCGAATTGGTTAATATCCTTCATTTGTTAGTTGGAGAGGTCTTTTTCTTGGTACATTTTAGTAGCTCTTTATACATTATAGTAAGTAACCTTCTCAGCAACTTCAAATGTATTTTCCGAGTTAGTCATTTTTCTTTAAATTTTGTTTGTAAGTTTAATGATTTTTGCAATAGAGATTTTTAAAAACTTTTATGAAGTATTTCAACCATTGCCTTTATGGTTTGTGGCTTGGAAACCATACTCAGAAGGGCCTTCCCCAGCCTAAAATTATTATTTTCATATCAATTGACCTATATTTTTATACTAATATATTTAGTATAAACTATTGCTGTATTTGAATGAACTCCACTTCTTTGTTGTATGGTATTTATGTAACAAGGTATGGGATTCTTTTCTGTTAGAAATTTTATTTTAGAATTTTTAATTTTTTTTTACATTTATTTATTTTTGAGACACAGAGACAGAACACAAATTGGGGAGAGGCAGGGAGAGAAGGAGACACAGAATCCAAGGTAGGCTCCAGGCTCTGAGCTGTCAGCACAGAGCCCAATGTGGGGCTTGAGCCCGTGAACCATGAGACCATGACCTGAGTTGAAGTTGGACGCCTAACAGACTGAGCCATCCAGGCACCCTTTAAAGGGATTTAAAGTATCACGTGAATTACCCTAGACGTTGCTAGATTCCAGTGGCTCTTTTGGGAGCTGTGTGTGTGCACATACCTACATACATACATGTTATATATATTTAATTTTAAATTCTCAAGTTGACAAAGGAAGTTTTGAATTTTTTCCTTTATCTCTTCAAATATTTTTCTCGTTACTTTTTTTTTTTTAATTCTAATGTTTATTTTTGAGAGAGAGATAGTGTGCGAGCAAGTGGGGGAGGGGCAGAGAGGAGAGAGACACAAAATCTGAAGTAGGCTCCGGGGTCCTAGCTGTCAGCACAGAGACAGAGTTTGGGGCTCGAACTCACAGACTGTGAGATCATGAGTCGAGCTGAAGTCGGTCGCTCAACAGGCTGAGCCACCCAGGTGCCCCTTTTTCTCATGTTTTTTATTCTATTTTTTCTTGAATGAGACTCTTTTCATGATTCATGTAGTTTGTCTTTTTCTCAATGAGCCAGCTCTTGGATTTATTAATTTTGGTGTTTTTCTTTTTCTTCTTTTTTTAATGAATTGATTTGTGCTTTTATCTTTATTAAACCCATTTTTCCTGTTTTAGTCAGTGTTTTATTTTCTAGTTTCTTGAGTTGATTTCTTAAATAATTGATTTGTTTTATTTCTTAGTTACTAAAGTATTTAAGGCTATGAAATTTACTTTCAGTACATGTTGGCCACTTTCCATGTATTTTGATATGTGTTGGTTATTACTGCTATTCTCTAAAAAAATCTGTAATTGCTGTTTTGGTTTTATTTTTGACCCAAGAATTATTTCCAAGCTGTTGGAATAATTATTTTGTTCTACTTTTGAAATTAATTTCTCATTTATTGTAGTGTGAGTAGAGAATATAATCTATGTTATTCATTTATTTTTTGGGCACTTAATGGGATTTTCTTCGTTATTTAATATTGGTAGATTTTATAACTATTTAGTGGGCCTTAGAAAAGGAACTTAAATTCTTTGCAGTATACAAAGTATGAATAAAGCTTTTACAATGACTTCAATAATATTAATCAAATCCCCTACTTTAATACTTACTATCTTCCTGATTAGCCACTGCAATTTTCTTTCCTTTGCTTTCCTCTTAGTATTCCCAACATTTTTTCCTTTACAGTGTTGGACTCTGTTACTCAGACCATAGGTATTTTGACAGATCTCAGTTGTGGCTTGTGCCACTTGTCAGTTTAAAAAATGACCTCTTTTGACAAAAGTTAATACTGTTACCCTCCGTGAATTCAACCTAATCCTCTGTAAGTAGAAGAATGTCTGCTTTGATCTTCTATGAATTTTTTCTAGTATATTTTTGCCTTTATGTATTTCTTTTGGTCTTTATATTTTAGTCTGGTATCTTTCCCATCTTTGAGTTAAAGCTTTAGTCTTCTTCCTGATAAACATCAGATACTTGTTTTTATTGGTTTTGGATTCATTTTGAGAATCTTTTAAACTGCTGAGTCCATCCTTTGTCTGCCTCTAGTTTTAATTGTTACTTTTGCCTTTAAGTCTGTTTTGTGTTCAGGAGTATTGATCTTTGTGACAGGGAAGACCTATAGTCTACTTGCATTTCCAAGTAGAGTTTATTTTTGTGTATTTTGAAAATGGTAAGGTTTTATGGTTTAACATTTTTTATACCTCTGTGTACCCCCATCATTTATTTAGTGCTAATTTTAGTTGTGATTTTTATCAGGAATTTAAAATCCTTTCCTATCACCACTTACTCAGTTTTGAGATCTGTAGTTTTGATGAAGCTTTTTGGTGCCTGAAAGCATGGGTGCAAGTTGCTTCTTTAGTGGTGGTGTTTAATATCAGCCTTGTTGAGTCCTTCATGCTTGAGAATCTCGTGATTGTCCTCTTGGCCTCAGTTGGCCTCTCCTTTCCCTTCCCATTTCTGTATGCCCTCTTTCTTGCTTTCCTGTTCCCCCCCCCCCCCTTTGACACACGAATGTCTGGCTGGCTGGATGTAGAAGAATACCTCTCCCTCAGACCTTCATGGACGTTGCTCTGCTGTCTCCTGGAGTCTAAGAAGACTTTTTATCCTTTGTATGTCACCAACTTTGCCCTACATGCTTGTGCAGATTCTGGTCTTGATCCTTGAGACTCTAGGATTTCACTAGCATATTTCTCCATGCTGTTCACTTTTCAGTCATTTTTTTTTTTTCCTGAAGCCTGCAAGTCCTTTCAGTAGACATAGTCAGATTTTCTTTACGATGATAAACATTTTCTTTTGCTATATCACTGAATATAATTTTTATTTTGTTTCCTCAGTTCTTTTTTGGGCCCACCCATTCTAGAGCTACGATGTTTATCTTTAACATCCAACGTTATCTCCCTGATTGTTAGGGTAGGTCTGCCATGTGCTTTTGCATTCTGTATAAGTGATGATCTCAAGCTTATGTTTTTTATTGTTGACTTGGTTCATTACGCTGTTTTGAATTCTTCAGTGGACTTGTTTCCCTTTTTTTTCTTTTTTAGCTGTCATGTCACTTTATCTTCTTTCATATTTTAGATTTTGATTTATTGCCTCCATAATTTTTTCAATTTCTTGGAGAGTTCAAACCAGTGCTATTACAACATTTTTTTTTTTGTCTTTTGGAATACATCTGCACAAAGGATATGCTCTTAGAGATGCACATTTCTAATTTGTTTAAAAAATTGATTTACTTCTTTTTTTTTTTTGCTGCACAAGTGTTGCAGGAGTTTCTCCTCCATTTTTTTTTTTTTTTTTTGCTGCATTTTAACTCTTTTTGAATCTGGACTCTCTATTTTTAGGTCTCCTACTTACCCTGAAATAGTCTGGTTGATTTTTCCTTGGATATGCAACTTGTTTTGAGAGGCACCATCACATCCTCTTGAGGAACCAGGTTGGAGGGCTGTCTGTGTCTGAGGTTAGTCTTCTGAGTTATATAGTCCTTTATGAGACTGGCAAGTAGAAAGAGCTGGGTCTGTGGTTTATTGCCACGAGGGAGTTTTGCCTTTGCAGGCCTTTAAATTTTTTTTTCCTTCTCTTTTTTCAATTATTCCATGATATGTCAGAACCACTGATTTGAAAGCATATCCTGCCTCATTGTGGGATGAGATTCCAAATTGTTCCTATTCTATACCTCCATAATGTTGAGCCATATTGTTAAGTTAGTTCCCTTAAAATGGACAAACAAAATAGCACTGAAATATTTATGGCTTCCATTAGATGTGGGTTTAGAAGCATTTTATTCCCCACCTTCCCACTGCAGTTTGCCTTACTTTTGAAATAACAATTTCAATTACAGAAGTAATGCATTGCCATTGTATAAATCTCCAGGAGTCTTTAAAAATACCGAAAGAGAAACAAAAACTCCTTATAATCCCACCATATGGAAATAACCAGTGTTTGCTTTTTGACACATGCTTTCTCTGCGTGTGTACATGTGTGTGTATTAACATAACGTGGCTAATGTACATGCTGTATGGAAACCTTTTTGCTTAGCAATACATTGTGGAAATTTTCCCAGGTGGCTAAATATTCTTCTTCATCATTAATTTTAATGGCTGTGCAGTACTTTTATTTTCCTCAGGCTTACCTGAGTTTCTTAAGAATCTGTAAAGAAATGCTATGTTTGTAACTAAACAAAAGGTGAACATGGAGGGAGGAGGTACAAAATGGACTTGGGTATAGATTTGCAATACAGTTAGAATTGACTTATGGGAAGCAGTTGGGGAAATAGTGGGGGGCTACGGCATTTCTCTCTGTACACACTCATCCTCATATAGACACAAATATTCCCGTCACTGGGGTATGGAGGGTGGGAAATGCACCAGATGGTCAGGAGTCCCAAAATGAGACTTGGCTCTTCTCATCCCAACCCAATTTGGGGATAAATCACTTGGCCATTTAGCTTTAGTTTCCTCAATGGTCAGATGGGGGATGGTAATACCTATTCCTGCCTACCTTACAAAGAGCTATTTTATTCGTAAATAAGACTGAAATGAGAAAATGTGCAGTTGTTGACTGAAGAATTCTATACAAGGCAGAGGGATATCTGGGTGGCAAAAGTCCATTTGATTCCACCAACATTTATTGAGCACCTAGTCTGTTCAGAGGCCAGTACAGGTAATCAATATAGAGGCACCATCCTGTGCTGAAATGGCCTAGTTAGGAAGGTTTCATTTTTCTCAAATCAATGATCTTCTAGGTGAGAATGCTGGCTTCTGCTCATCACTCTGAGATGATTAATTCATTCATCATGTTAGACCGATTTAATTATTTATTATGTCGTTTTGTTTATTTAATTTGCATATCAATTGCCAGGGCCCTGCATATCTCAGCTTACGGCAGAATCCTATTAAGAAAGGTTTTGATGCTGATGCAGGTTCCAGTGGTCTCCCCGGGGGCGAAAACTTTTCTGTAATTGAATACTTAGGCGCTGGGATGCAGCAGCTGGAATCTTTTTCTGACCTGAGGTTCAACGTACTCCTTCCCGCTTGGGTCCAGAGAGACAGCTAGTTGTAAATTATACATTCTCATCTATCCTCTGGTCAATGTTTGCATATTTTACTTTTCCATAGAGGGGACAGCCTTTCCCTCGAGAAACTAGTATCTCCAGCTCTTCGTAGTTGGCTTAAAGGAAAAGAAAGAGCGCTAGCCATTGTTCCCTTATCCACTGTCTCCTGATTGCCTTTTTTTGACCCAAAGGGTCGTGAAGAGGCCCTTAAGAGGCGTTGTCTATGTTCTCATCATTGTACTGTCCCAGCCTTTCAGCAGGGAGCAGTGGGAGAAGAAACGCTGGACTCTTTGGACATTAGACTGGTTTACTTTCCTGTTCATCAGCAGCGGATGAAGTGAGACTGAGGTCTTGGGATTGAATTCCTGGCCACGATCCTTATTAGCTGTGTGATTTGGGGGAGTTAACGAACAATACTGACGGTGATCATATAGCTAAAGAGCATTTAACATAACACATCTCTGGCACCAAGTACTTAATATATTGTCATTTAATAATCTCCCCAGCTTTCCTTTTCTGGTTACTGTGGCTGTGTAGGAAGTCACCCAAAAACTCAGTGGTTCAAGACCGTCACCTCAAAAAAAAAAAAACCTGGGACACCTGGGTGGCTCAGTCGGTTAAGTGTCTGACTCTTGATTTCCGTGGCTCCTGTCATTGTCTCACAGTCATGAGATTGAGTCCAGTGTTGGGCTCCGTGCTGGGCATGGAGCCTGAGATTCTGTCCCTCTGCCTCTCTATCTTGCGTGTCCGTGTGTGCTTTTGCTCACTTGTTCTCTGAAAAAGCATCACAGTCCTTTATTTTGCTCATGGATATGCATGTTGGGCAGGACTCAGTGGAAGAGCCTGTCTCTGGCGTATACAGTATCAGCGGAACGTTCTGTCTGGGGGCTGGCTCACTTACCTGACTACTGAGTGAGGGCTGGCAGCCCAGCCTGACTGGGGTTTGGAGGTCTCAGTTTCTCTGCACGAATGCCTCTTCATGAGTTGCTCGGGCTTCCTCACAGTGTGAGAGGCTGGGTTCCCAGAGTGGGCATCCCAAGGAAGCCAACAAGAAGCTGCAGGTTTTTTCTAACCTGTTCTTAGAAGTCAGACAGCATCACTTCCAGTACACCTTACTGTGGAAGGGTTCACAGACCTTCTAGATTCAGGGGGAGGGGACTTAGTGTTGACATATTGATGGGGTAGAATACTGTGGGTGGGAGATGCTTCGCTTCTTTGGAAAGTACAGTTTGCCTGTACTCCTCCAAGATGGAATTTTCTCCCTCCTTTTACAGAAAGGTTCTGTAAGTTGTCCGTGGTCACAAGCTTGTGGAACAATTGGCTGGGACTTGAATGCTAACACTCTGGCTGTAGTGTGTATGCACTTCACCACTAACGATCATAATAGCAAACATTTATTGAGTTGCTCTATGCCATTTACTCTTGTAAGCACTTTAAATGTTTTGATATTTAACCCTTATAACAAACTTTTGTAATGGGTGCTATTTTTATCCATGTTTTACAAATGGTGACATTGGGGCCCTTGGCTGTTAAGACCCTTGCTCAGGGTCACATGGGCAAGTGTCAGCGCTGGGATTCAAACTCAGACTCCAGAGTCCACATGTTTAACAATGCAGTGTAAACGTTCTAAAGTAACAAAGCAAATCGGTTGCACCCCCACTTCTTTCCTTCCACACCAGAGACAGATCTTTTTCTAATAGCCTCCTCCCTCCCCACAGACATTCTGAGGATTAATTTGAGTCATTGAATCGCATTAATAGTGGGAGGAGCTTGTGTGTACAAAGTGTATCCAGCTTTGCCTACCATCAACACAACCCATAATGAAGAGTTAGGTTTTTAGACTGGTTTTGAACCAATCACTTGTGGTTATGGCTTCCCTGTGTGTCTCCCTCCCTCTTTCCTTCCTTTTTCATCACTACCCCAGCCAGTTCTTGTGGCTTGCGGTTTACAGATGCCGTTCAGATCCTGCCTCTCACATTTACCAAATGGATTGGCAAAGGTTGCTGCTCAGAGAGAGCCTCACTGTTCTCACCTGTAACATATGGTACTAATAGCACCTCTTTCGGTGGGTTGCTGTAAGGATTTAAAAATGGCATGTGCGAGGAACCTTTGTAAAGAAGTTGCTCACATAGGTGCTGACTTGCCTCCTCCTTCCCTGCCTAATGTTTGTCGAAGCACACTTTCTGCTGGAAACTGTTCACCTGGCAGTCAGGCTGTTGCCCTTGCTGCATTCCCCCACAGGAAGTGAGAGGGGTTGAGCTGCCTTAAGTGGATGACTAGGAGTTGAGTTGGATTGGGGTCATGACTGAAATAGACCTCTCTTAAAACACCCCCCCCCCCTCAAATCAGAGGCTCTTGCTTTGAGGGATGGGATTTCTGCCCTGGGTAAAAAATGCAGTCGATTGGATGGCATGATCCTGTTTGCTGGGTGTGTGGGAAGAAGACAGTCCTTACTGGTGAATCTCAGTGAAGCCTATTGTCTGTCCTCCGAACTGTGTGCTCTTCTGCCCTTTTCTTTTTTCAATGTTCATTTACTTTTGAGAGGGACCAAGCACAAGTGAGGGAGGGGCAGAGAGAGAGGGACACACAGAATCCAAAACAGGCTCTGGGCTCTGAGGTGTCAGCACAGACCCCGACCTGGGGCTTGGACTCATGGACCTTGAGATCATGACCTGAGCCAAAGTCAGACACTTAACCGAGTGAGCCACCCAAGTGCCTCTGCCCTCATCTCTCATGCTTGGTGTCTCGGGCCCCAGGATCCCAGTGTTCCCAGAGATTGGAAGAGTTTTAAGAATGATCTGAGTCATCAAATGGGCACACAAACTGTGTGAGCTACTCAGGTTCATGAAAGTTTCAAAAGAGACGAGGCTAGAAGTGGGGTCTATGTATCCCCCCCACCTCTGATTCCCTCCCCTTTTCTCTAATATGCTCAATATAACCTTTGCCTTAGAATCAGTGCATTCGTTTCTACCTGCAACCATTTATTCATTGATCTTGACTGTGCCCTCATGAGAAATGCTATGCCGCTGGAACCAACCAGCTAAGCTGCTCCTGATTTTTCTGATCAACAGAAAATGTGAGATAATGAATGATGGTTGCCTGAAGCTGTTAAGGTTTGAGGACTTTGTTAGGCAGCGAGTGATGACTTCATACAACAGGGAATTCTTATTGATGTGTCCCCTTTAGAGGCGCTGGCCTTCTTACTGTGTTACAGTGTCTCCTTTTTCAGGGCTTTCTGTCCATTTGTCCTTTAAGGATGGTTTCAACACATTGCTGGGCCCTCCAAAACTCCTGTTGTTTATCCTAATGAAAATTTTACTATTCTAAAAAATATAAGTTTCTCGTCTTGGCCATGTCTGGGTAGGTCTTATCTTTTTTTTTTTTTTTTAATGTTCTTGAGAGAGAGAGAGAACGAGTGAGTAGGGCAGGAACAGAGAGAGGGGAAGACACAGAATCTGAAGCCGGCCCCAGGCTCTGAGCTGTCAGCACAGAGCCTGACATGAGGCTTGAACCCACGAACCTCGAGATCATGACCTGAAGTCAGACGCTTAACCCACTGAGCCACCCAGGTCTCCAGGTCTCCCCTTTTATAAACACATTCAGGGGTATCCCTAAATAAAAGGACATTATTTATCTACGAGAGAAATTCTGTTCTTGTAAGCCAGCCAGCCCAAATGGTAACCAGCTTACTCAATACCAGTTGTTACATCACATCATCTGAGGCTCTGGGTAGGAATGGGAGTGGGTTAGCGATCCAGTTATGAAGTAACAGAACTTGGTTTCATCTGGCTCCAGAGACTGTCTATGCCAAATGCCTAAGGATACTTTTTCAGATATTTCCATTAAGTTTTCCTAACAGCAGAAGAGCAAATGTGTGAGTGCTCCTGGGGGGTCTGGGGCATGGCCAGAGTAGTCTGCCTCAAGCAGGGCATTCCTTTAAAGTTTCATGTTTTAACTTAAAAAATTCATGTGAATTTTAAATGCTCATTAATATATTCATGTTGATCCTAACATAATATTATGTTAGGCTAGTTTTGGTTACACTGCTATAACAAACTCCAAAATCTCAGTGGCTTCCTTGAGAACGGAGTGTGTCTGGCATCTATTAGTCTATCAAGGTGTCAGGTGACTCATGTAAAAAAAAATGTATTGCCTCAAATTCCAGTAGCACCCCAGTTTTGGATTTCTTAATTTAGCTCTTAGCTTTGGGATAAGAAAGAAGAAAATCTCTGTGGCCTAATACACATGAAAGTGATTTCTGATTCAAATCACATTTCATTGTGGGTTCTGTGCTTCCTCTTAGGTGGTTGCTCTGGGGTGGTTTTATGTTGTGACACATGTAGCCTCTAAAAAAAAAAAAAGGGAGAGAGCAAGCATGGAATGTTATATGGGGGTTCTGTGGTCAGGCTTGGAAGGGTGTACAACCCATCCAGTTGACCAGAACCCAGTCACACGGTCCTCTTGGAACTCTGAGAGGACTGGGGAGAGGTGGTCACTTCAGCAGGGTTTGATAAATACATAGCATTACTTCTGCCACAAGCATTTAAAGTTAAAATCAAAAGGTTTTCTACTGTTCCCATAATTTAATGGGTGAGAATGCATTGCTTTGAGAGTGTCACTTGAAAGATTACATTGAGCAAGAGAACTGACAGTGTGTGTTGGGTTCTTTGTCCAGGCAATTTCTCTTGTATTTGTGCCCAAGTCTCTTAATAGGTCTTGCATAAATAGGTTATTTCACTATTAGAAGTGATATCGGGGCAATCACCAAACAGGCAAGTTCTCAATGCTGCCAGGAGGGTGGCACGATGCAATATTTTAAGCCAACCTTGGTGGGTTTTGGTGATAAGTCCGGTTACTCATATCTGTGGTCTTGTTTACCATTTGTGGGAAATGCTGGTCAAAGGAGTTTGTGAGCAAAGGAAGAGAATCAAGAATACTTTATCACTGGGGCGCCTGGGTGGCGCAGTCGGTTAAGCGGCCGACTTCAGCCAGGTCACGATCTCGCGGTCCGTGAGTTCGAGCCCCGCATCAGGCTCTGGGCTGATAGCTCAGAGCCTGGAGCCTGTTTCCGATTCTGTGTCTCCCTCTCTCTCTCTGCCCCTCCCCCGTTCATGCTCTGTCTCTCTCTGTCCCAAAAATAAAATAAAAAACGTTGAAAAAAAAATTAAAAAAAAAAAAAGAATACTTTATCACTAATAACCTTAATTTTATTCACATGTAAACAAACTAAAACTCAACACGAATGAGATGCCCGATCAGGTTTTTGTCAAATTCCTGATCCATAGAGACCATGAGAGAACAATAAGGATTGTTGGTTTAAACCACTAATTTTGGAATGAATTTTTACCCAACGACGCATAACTAGAACATTCCTCTAATAAGCTCTAACCATGCAATCTTCCAATTTGCTTTTTTTGGTTCAGCCATCTTGACATTTGTCATGAAAACACTAAGTTTTTGCCTTGATAACTGGACAAAGATGCTAACTTCCTTCTCTTCCCAAGGGGCAGGAAGAGAAGGGTATGCAGGACAGCTAGGTTCCTCAGACCCTAGCCCAGTTGACAGAGAGCATCAAAAGCTGAGTTTTCCCCTTCCCCCATCTTCCTGGGAGAGAAACACGTAAGACAACATGGATGTGCATGTACCCCAGTTATGACCTACAGCAGCTTGTCTAGAATCAACAGGGCCTGATTCTGAATGTCCTGGTTCAATGTAATCCTTTTATCCAGACCTACCTCAAATTCTTTACCTTTTGATCTCATCTTTTTTGTTGTTTTTTGAGAGTGTGAGTGCACACGAACTGGGGAGGGGGTGGGAAAGAGGGAGAATGAATGAATGAATGAATGCATCTATCTTAAGCAGGCTCCATGACCAGTGTGGAGCACCACATGGGACTGTATCTCAGGACCCTGAGATCATGTCCTAAGCCGAAGTCAAGAGTAGGAAACTCAACTGACTGAGCCACCCAGCGGCCCCTTGACCTCATTCTTTTTTTTTTTTCTTTTCATTTTTTAAAGTTTATTTTGAGAGAAAGAGAATGAGCAGGGGAGAGCCTGGGGTGGGTGGGTGGGGGGGCAGACAGAGGATATGAAGCAGGCTATGCACTGACAGCGCGTAGCCCCGATGTGGGGCTTGAACTCACAAACCATGAGACCATGATCTGAGCAGAAGTCTGGCGCTTAACCGACTAAGCCACTGAGGTGCCCTGACCTCATTCTTCATGTGCCACAACAGACCTAGAATTTCCTCCAAAGGTTAACAAGTTGGGGAGGGGAGTGGCAAAAACTGTGATGGGGACCAAATGGCACAGCCCTTTTAAAAATTCAAAAGCTGACTTTTGTTTATGTCTTAAATACTAATGATAAATACTCAGTATAATTTCAAGAGACATTGTGCCACATATATTAGGGTAAATAGAAAACCAAGACAGAGAACTTCTGTTGCTGTTCTCATCTGAACATGAGAAAAAATTTGCTAGGATTGGAAGTTCGCCTGTATTTGGGAGAGTTTTTAACCTGCTAGCAATCCTAAGAAGTTTTATAGGATGAGGTTGTTTGAACTTGGTTGTAAAGCTATTGCATGGAACTTGTCACTCCATTAAGTGGAAGATATCACTGGGGTCCCAATGGTAAGACACTGCCATTTGCAACAAGGAGTCACATCTGTGTGTGTCTGTAAATGTGTAGAAACTTTTTTTTATTGTAGTTAAAATATATATAGCATAAAATTTACCATTTTAACCATTATTGCCACTTTTAAGTGTACAGTTAGTAGCAATAAGTACATTTGTAATGTTATGCAGCCGTTACCACTGTCCAATTCCAGAATTTTTCATCATTCCCAAAGAAACTCTGTGCACTTTAACACTGACTCCCCATTCCCCCTCTCTCTAGCCCTGGGACTACCATTCTACCTGCTGTCCCTATGAATTTGCTTGCTGTAAGTACCTCATAGAATGGAATCATAAGTGGGATCATGCATTATTTTGGATAGCTTTTTAAAATAAGTTTCATTGGAACACAACCATGGCATTCATTTATATATTGTCTATGGCTGCTTTTGCACTGCAATATCAGAGGTAAATAGCTGTATTAGATACTGTATGAGTTGCAGAGCTGAAAATGTACTATCTAGTGTTGTACAGAAAAAGTTTGTAGACCCTTGAACTAGACTGGGGGTGCCTGGCCTCTATGATTTCATTAGCATGGGAAAGGAGTCTCTTTTCCCCATGATTAAGGGTAGATTTTTACAGGAGAAAAATAAGAACCTTGAACTCTGCTTGGTCAAGTTCCTACTCTGTTTTCAACCTTCTTCATATTCTAGTTAAAAAAAAAAAACTGCAAACCATTTTAGAGTACTGCCCACTTTGTCTCATGGTTTTGTTTTCTGCTCAAGGTCTAACCAACTTGGAAAGCCCTTTTTCCACCCCTGAGTTCACTAATTTAATACCCTTTGTTTCTACTAGATGATGTTTATTCCTTTCCCCTCTATGTAACAGAAACCCCTTCTGATCAATAGTGCCTGCTCTGCAAAGTATTTCATAGTTATGAAACGATATTAGCTAAATAATATGCCTTTACAAACTTCCCTTCTCATTAAGATGAGTAATGAATTAGTTCTTCTTATTTAGATTCTGACCTTTGGGTTTTCATTTTCTCCCATGAATAAAAACAAGATTTCGACCTGGAGTTCTAAAACCATTCCAGCACCTGTGTCTCCAAAGTCCTTCTCGTTTTACTGTGTATTTGTTGAAAAAGACAATTCACATTTCCATTTTGCTTTATTTTTCCAAGATTTATCATGTTACTCACCCTGTTGAACATTGACAGACACCACCTCCCGTCAAAGTATGATGCCAAGTTTGTAGGGCATTGGGTTTCCTGTGGCCTTGAGTAACACTGTGGCTTTTTACAGTTTTGCCCATCATTGATTTGAGCTATATATAAATAAGGTTAGTCACTTATAGATTAATAACTTCATAAATATCAACATTATGAATATAATGAACAAAACCTCAGTGAAATGAGTCATTCAGGTTGGCAAACACTTGTGTAAAGAGCCAGTTAGTAAATATATTTCCCCTGAATTTTTTTCAATAAATCTTTATTTACAAAAACAGGTCATACTGTGCCAATCTCTGTTCTCAATCATTCACAATCATGTATTTTTTTTTAACTTTTAAAATGTCTTTTAAAAGTACATATTGTTTTTAAGATCTCTTTTTAAAAGTGTTGACTTCATGGGTGATACCCATTTTGAGCGTATTATCCAATACTTTGGCACATCTTCCGTTTCTGTAATCAGTAGTAACCAGTCTATAATCCCTAAGTGCCTCCTCCCCTGCCCCTGTATAGTAACTTCTGCTGCTCTTGTTTCTTCCACAGCCCCCTGAGGGCTCCCATTGTTTTGGGAAGCTTGAGAGAAAAAACTGTAGAGTGACCTGTGACTGGAAGTTTTTCTGTCCTTGTGTCTTCAACTTTCAGGTTCTCAGTCGTTTCAAGTTTGCATCTCACAGTTTCACTTTTTAATCGTCAATTTTTCCAGTTGAAAAGATGCTTAAGGAGAGTCAGTGAAGGGTGAGCAAAATCACAAAATGCAGAAATCTGTCTAGACTTCTGCTGTTGAGGAATTCAGGGAGGCAGGAGGGGGTGGTTGGGAAGAGGCATCCAGTTGTGTGAATGAAAAACCAAGTGGGAAGGATTTGAGTTGATTCATGGGAGCCAGTGGAGTTGGGCCAAATAAGAAGAAACCAGTTCTTGTTTTCTAGGGTAGGCATGCCCTGTCCTCCAATTCCATCTGGTGGTCCCTGTCAGCCTCCTGGGGAAAGCTGCCTCCCAGCTCCCCTGCTCTGACTTGGAAGGGCGCTCTCACCCATGGTGGAGTAGATGCTCCGGGGTCCTCCCAAACCACAACAATGCCAACTTGTCCCACCTTTCACTGCCCACAGATGTTTTGTGGTCTCTGTGTTTTCATGAAGACCGATTGGTATTGCAAGGAAACTAATAGAATTCTTTAAAAAATACATGAGTTGTTTAACGTTTTTATTTTGAGAGAGCACCAGAGGGGAAGAGGCAGAGAGACAGAATCAGAAGCAGGCTCCAGGCTCTGAGCTGTCAACACAGAGCCCGACACGGGGCTCAAACCCATGAACCATGAGATCATGACCTGAGCTGAAGTTGGATGCCTAACTGACTGAGCCACCCAGGTGCCCTGGAAATTAATAGAATTCTAATTGTGTACCTTTTGTGTGAAACATTGAAGTGTTTGGTATAATAGGAAAAGAATCTTGGACGTGAAATCAAGAAGTTGAAGGTTTAAGTCTAGCTTTGCTCAACAGAACCCACATGTCTTTGAGCAAATATATAGGCTTAAGTTTTATATTCTGTAAATTGGGCATAATAAAATCCATCTTGGGAAATTCACTAATTCATTTACACAAATTACTAATTCAGGTAAGTGAGTACCTGCTGTGTGCCGGGCACTGTGTGATGTCCAGCGACCTTAGGATACATGACAGATGGGGATTTACTAGTAGTAGTAAGTCTCCCAATCTAGTAGATGCTGAAAGGACTAGGGACATGGTAGGTGCTTAATACATGGTAGCTGTTACTGTTACAGCATCATGCCCACAGCTGTTGGTAATCCCAGGTCACATGGTACATGGTTACCTTGTCAGGTGGTTTCTCTGATTCCTAGCATGTCCTGCCAGTTGACCCTTTGACTCTGTGTCAAAACTCAGTGCTGATCTCTGCTCCAGTGATTGACCTGATCACAGGTTCTGACCAGGAGCCTCGCTTTTTCTGCAGCTGCTGTGTCTTCCTGTTTATTGCCTGGGAGAAGCAGCTAATAAAAAGTCAATGGCTCTGCTGGCCCTTCGTGAGTGTGTGCTTCCCTGGTGCATAGGAAGTATAATTTCATGGGCCGTCATGAACCTGTCAGTCCTTGTGTGATACAAGGCAGGGCCATTTGCAGCATATGGGGTTTGGGAACCTGGGATTAGACCAAAGTCAGAGTGGGGGAAAGCCTTGAACATGTCTCCCACCCAAGATCCTGTCCCAGAGAGAGCAGCCCCCATGGACCGCAGATCCGCTACCTCCCCTTTATTTTAATGTCACCACCAGTTTTAAGAGGAAGACAAATACTGAGACTGTGAAATCAAAATGGACCAAAGGATGTTTTGGATGGGAAGGAGCATTGGATATTTCCAGGCCTGACTCCTTGGTGTCACAGATGAGGTAAGAGAAGGGTACTCAATCATACTTTGTTTCGACAGTATTTATGGAGGACTTACTCTGTGCCCAGCACTCTGAGGACACAGTGACAAATAGGACAGACAGCTTGTGGTAGCCAGTCCCCTAGATGGCTCCCAAGGACCCCAGCCTCCAGGTCTTCACACCCCCGTTGAAGTCTCCTCCACCCCTGAACCAGGCCTGGTGTGTGTGACCCATGGAATTCACAAGTAATGATGTGTCAGTTCCAGGTTACAGTACAAGATCCTGTAGCTTTCATGGTGGTATCCCTCGTTTTGAGGAAAGGCAGCTGCCGTGTCATGAATAGTCTTATGAGCAGGCCCATGTGACCTGCAGACAACAGTCACGTGAGTGAGCTTGGATGACTCCCAGCAGTGGTCAGGCTTTCAGACTACTGCCTTCAGGTGTTACAAATTTAATGTGTTCCATGAAAGGAAGGACTGGCAAAGATGAGGGATTGGAATACTGCTGGGATTCAAATGTGTATCTGTGTTTGGCTTTAGGAAGTGCCAGGAAGACACCTTGAGGAAGTTGAAGTTTGAAGTGATGACTGAGGGATCTGGAGGAGTTAGCCTGAGGACACAGTAGAAGGAGGGCAGACCTCAAGGTGGAAAAGAACTTGGTATGTTTGAAGATCTGAAGAAAGGGCAGGTGGCTAGAGCATGACAGGTGTCCCACTAGAGGAGCCTGGACAGGTGACTAGGGGCCACATACCCTGTGGGTCTTGTAGGCCATGGAGTGGAGTTGGGATATCATCATCTAAGTTAGTTCTCCCCATAGAACTTTCTCGGACATTGGCAGTATTCTACATCTGCTCTGTCCAGTAGGGTAGCCACTAGCCACAGGTGACTGTTCTGCCCTTGAAATCTAGCTAGTGCAATTGAGCCACTGAATTAACTTTAATACTATTGGATTTAAATTTAAAAAGCTACCTGTGGCAGGTGGGTACTATATGGGACAGTGTAGAAAGCCAAAATGGAAGCACGAGAGGTTTCCAGTGGGTAGGGATGTGATTTGACAGGAATCGGCAGGAAGATCTTTCTGGCTGCTGTGGGGAGAGTGGATGGAAGGTAGGCAGGGAGGAGGTGGGGCAGTGGTCGGGGTGGGGGATGGTGGCTGCCCCACCAGCTCCCTGTGCCCTTTTGCGGCCCCAGGACCATGTGAGGGTTGGAGATGCTGAGGCTGGGGTGTCAGTGTGGGATCATTCCCACCTGCTCTAAATTGATGCAGGTGGGGGTGGGCAAGCTCTCCAAGGAGAGTGGTTTCTTAGTTGCAGAAGGTATAGGGATTCCCCTCCTGGCTGTTGCAGGATGGCCCTCCTGTATAGCTGCCTTGGCAAGGTTCAGGTGCGGTGATGTATCTGCAGGCTCTATTCAGGTGGTTTATTGCCTGTGCTTTAGTTTCTTCATCTGCAAAATAGGATATGAATACCATCTACCTTTGGGAGGGAATCTCACCTCCTTCCTGAATTGCCCACCGTCTTACTCTTCTCTTTTCCTCCCAACTATTATGCCCACCCTGCAGGCCTCCTAAGGCTCCCTGAGCTCTCCTGCCAGCCTCTCAATGGCACTCATTGGCTCTGCTTGCCTTGGGATATTCACTCTTTTGACTATTTTTATAGCTCACTTATTCTTAGGTGTTGAGTTCTCCAGTAGCACTTCCTGCTTACGCTTGGCATTGTACAAGGAGAATGGACTTTGGTGTCAGACGAGCACAGATTCTCCTTTCATTACCTATTGGACTAGATTAGGTTAAAGAACTTTTCTGAGCCTAAAAATAAGAATAATGATACCTACCTGGGAAGTTACTATGATATATAAAAATGTGCATGAAAGCACATAGTAGCTGCTGAATAAAGTTTGTTGTGTGACTCTTGAGTGAACTTGGAGTCATGGGTGGGGGTGGAGAGTAGTAGCATTACCTAAAGATGTTTTATTCTAGTATGTCAGTTCTGGAATGGGATTGTTGTTGTTCCACATTAGAATAATGAGAAAGCTCTTATCTTTACTGGAATCCCTCTACAGAAAGAGGAGCGCTGTATTTGTGTCAGAGATAATGTGGCCTTTTTACAAGCTTTTGTGTGATAGACAATAGTAGGGACCTTTCATCTGGTGTGTTCAGGGCTTTTGCTGTCTGTTTCTTTACATGGTCTGTCAATTCCAGTCCTTACTTGGCTTCTAAATGATTTGTGTGGCATTTGGTTTGTGAATTGTGGGGGGTGCGTGCATGTATGTGCTGTGTACTTGCATATAAATGCACGCTTGCACAACACGTGTATGCATATGGGAACGTGCCTACCTGTATGCAGGGAGCTATATGCCTGTCCATGTATAGATGTATAGATAAATGCATGTCTGTTAACACACATGCATGTGATGTTGGTAAGTTGATGTTTGTGAGTGAACTTGGCGTTTTCCTACGGATAGAACCCAGATGGGTGCAGCAGACCTGCTGAGATCAAAGTGGACTTGTCTAGGAGAATGGGGTGGTGGGGTTGGAGAGGTCTTTCTCACAGTGGATTTGGCAGCTGGTGGCTGCCTGGACTCCTCTTGGCCCTACTCTTCATAGCTCTGTGACCTTGGGAAGTTGCTCAACCTCTGGGATTAAACAGGATGATGATGTAAATATAGAGTGCTTAGGATAGGGTAGAGGAAAATCACTCAGGCAACACCCGATCTTCTTTCTAAACTTGCCTTCATTGTTATTTCCAACCCTGGGATTTCAGAGCATTTGGTAGCCAGCATGGCTCAGCCTGGCTACAAAGCGTGGCCCGAATTTAACTTAGGGAACCAAGAAGAAGATGTTTAAGTGCCTCCTTTTGGGCTCCAGGAAATGACCAGCACTGCATGCAGAAGATCAAGAGCTTGAAATAAGCAGGAACAGAAGAGACAAACCCACACCTGGGCTTTGAAAACAAGTTAGACCCAGATCTCAGGCTGGCACCTGTGTGCTGACCCTGGTTAGATGTGTGGCCTTGGACATACTCCTCTAGGGAATTAGGGGGTAGTGAATGAATCTCCTTATGGGTTATGGGAGGATAGGAGGTAAGTCTACCCAGTGCCTGGTGCAAAGGAAATAGTACCTCTGCTCATCAGATCCCCTGACCTCTGATCCCTGCAAGTGCAAGCACTGATGATAATCTGGAGCACATCCTCAGAAGGGCAGGTGTGAGAGAGAATGGAAGAGATGGAAGTTGTTCACCCTGGGGAAGTTGAGCTCATGTGGCTTCATCTGCATTGACTGACTTGTCCTTGCTTGCTGTCTCTGGGCCTTTGCACAATTCTCTTTGCCTGATACATATGCTTTTAAGTTTTGTGAATTACTTTCTTCACACCCTTTGATCTTATTTCAGATCTTACCACCTCAGTGAGGTCTTTCCTGATTATCCTGGCTAAGTGGGTACTCAAGGTCCCTGGCTTGGTTACTCATTGCCAAGTACCACACTTAATTCGTTCATAATGTTTATCACCTGATAGAGATTGTGTTGCTTACTTGTTTACTCTTTTATGATTTGCCTCCCATGCCAGACTGTGAGCTCAATGAGGGCAGGTAGATGGCTTCTCAGTTACTGTCTGTCCATCACAGAACCCAATGCCCCCTCCTTAGTGGTGCTAAGGAAATAAAAATACCTGGGTCCTAACTGTCTAAGGGTAGGAACCTCTTGGGTAGCCTCTCTGGGTCTATGTAAAGTGTTTCAGGACTGAGTGTCCCTTTACTGGGTACCTGAACCAAAAGCAAGGCAGCCACATGTTGCTGATGCCAGAGGTTAGTAGGAAATTCACCTCTCCCTGTAGAAAAGTTCAGGGCCTCAATGACATTTGCCTGCTTGGATCTTTTTCCTGTGAGTCTAATTCTGATCCACTGAGCTGCAGGGAACCAGTAAGAATACTGGCAGCAGATAGCACTGCCCTGTCCAACTGGGCTGGTGACTCCTTTTTTACTAGGGCTCAGCTCTCCTAACCACTGCCAAAGCCATCCATGAGAAAAGGAAAAAGAAGCAATTGAACGCAAATTTACTGCCTGATAGTGTAAGTTAGTTTTTGCCATCTAACAAATAAATGATCCTGTAACTTAGTGGCTTAATAAACAGAGGTGTGTGTGTGTGTGTTTAAGCTTATGATGCTGTGTGGGTCAGGCACACAGTTGTTGTGGTCTGGACTGTTTGCTTGGTCCCTGCTAAGCATTCTCATGTGTCTGAAATGCCCCATTCATATCTCTGGTGTTTGAGAGACTGTCATCTGAGTTGTCACAATTCTTATCCTCCAGCAGGCTAGCTCTCTCCTTCCTTCTTAGGATGCTTTCAGGGTTCCACGTGTAACAAGAGGGCAACCCCCATGTGCAAGTACTTTTAAAAGCCTCTCTTTGCAGCATGTTAGCTACTGTGTCACTAGCCAAAGTAATTCATATGGCCAAGCCCACAGGTGTTGTGGGAGGGAATGACCCAATGGTGTGTTTATGGGAAGGTAGATTTTGCAAATGGTTTACCATTCTGCTTTCTGGCAGGTGGTTGCATGTGCAATTTCATTCATTCCTTGAGTTTTAGTATTATTTTTCAGGGATTGGGGGTCTTGAGGTTGAAGGAGGTACGTTGACACAATTGGAACCAAATGACAATTGTACTGGACAAAGTTAAAGAGCCAAGGAAGACATTATTTAGGACATTTAAGACATTGCAATAGGGGAGACAGATTGAACTTGGATACACTGAAACAGAGGGTTGGAGAAGTTTTCAGAGCTGAAGTGGGGGAATTCTTAGGCTCTCTGCGGTTGCTAATTCCTTTTACCAAAGGAAAAGTTAACCTTATCATACATCTTTGACAGGTGGTAGTTTGACAGCTTGGAGCAAGGTGCTGCTGAAGTTAGGCTCTTACCCTCCAGCAGAGACTAGGAGGCAGGGGCACACTCTCCTTCAGGGCTTACATTTCATGGAGATGGTTCCTTGGTCTTGGAGAAAAACATTTTGTTTCCTGGATTATAAAACTAATAGGCTGAGAGATTTGCCTACATTTCAAAGAGGCAAGAGAAAGAATTTAGAAGTTTTCTAAAGTAAATGCTCTAAGAAAAGGGAGGTGAAGGCCCATAGTAAGAAACCCGTGTAAAGTTTAATCAATTTCAGGTAACCTTAAGACCACCTTGTTCAGAATGTGATTTGAACACCGGACCATCTGATTCCAACATGCACGCCCTCCTTCCCCCACGATTTATAGTAAGCACATAGCATAGGCTGCACTTGAAAGGTAAATCTGTCACCATTTAGAGGCAGTTGAGAAGCTTCTAAAGAATTTGTCTTATTTGAATGTAACACCTCGATGACTGATATAATTGCAGATGCAACATATAGAAAAAGTTGTCTTTAAAATAAGTTGTAGAATTCAAAACCACAATGTCAGAGCCCAAAGCCATATGAATACAAGGTAATCTATTCCCTTGGCTGCACAGGTGAGAGATCGGGTCTTGCCCAAGGTCATGGCCCATGGTCACGCCCAAGGTCACAGAGTGAGCCAGGGTCAGACTTTGACACTGTGCCCAGAGCTTCTGACTCCCAGTTGCCAAGGGCTGAGTTCCTTTGGCCCCATCCTCCAAGGCTTTGTACGAAGGGCTTCTCAGTTTTTTTTTTTCCTTTCTTTTTAAGGGCTCACTGGCAGCTACTGCTCCAAGGCAGAAAATGTATTCATTTAAATGACTTCGTTTGGAAATAGAAGCTTGAATAATGATGTTACCATTTATAATTGCTCTGATTAACCACACCACGTTTTGCAGTTTAGAATAAAAAAAGCCTCATTTCTTTTGTGATGTGAATTTTAATTGCTTTCTCTCAGGAAGACCCCCTCCAGGCATACCTGCTTGTTCCTTAGCTCCTGGAACCTCAGAAAGACCCCTCTGGGCATACCTGTGTGCTCTCTGAGTTCTCTGGCAGAGATTGGGGGCTGGACACAGCGCATGTATTCTGGGAATACCAGGCTGGTTGAGATTTTGGGACCGAAATCCCTGCTGCTGGTAGGACCATAGTTTCACACTACCTTGGTGGGGGGGGGGGGGGGGGGGGGGGGGAGTCACAGCACTTAGAGGTCCCACAAGACCCAGACTGAAGACCTGGGATAAGGGAGTTTTTCTTACCAGTATTGGAAGCTCACTGTGGTTGTCATCCCTGAGATTACAAAGGGGGCAGATTCATCCATAATTTATCTGCCAGTGAATGTGTCTTCTCAGATGGATTTCCTTTTTTATTTTTTTTAACCTTAAGGATATTTTCACATTTCACCCATATGAAATAAAAATCACAGTGCAGTGAAAAAGGCAAGAGTTGAAGAAAATATAGGTGAATATTTATTTGATCTTAGTAGGAGCAAAGGTTTTCCAAGTTAAAAGCCAAGAAACAAACTATAAGGGGAAAGAAAGATGCATTTGGTTACATAAAAATCTTAAACATTTATAGGTAAAAATAAAATGACAAAATTAAGAGACAAACAACCTGGGGAAAATATTTACAACATACATGATTCACAATAAGTTATCCTTAATATATAAAGAAAACTAATAATCAACAACAACAAAAATCAATGTCTTGATAGAAAAAGGAGAAAAGGGTATGAATAGACAATTTATGGAAGAAAAATTGCCAGTCAATAAAAATCTGGGGAAAAAATCAGTTTCACTTGCAGTTAATGAAATATAAGTTGATAAAGAATAATCTTTATTTACATTGACAAAAGTTTGAGCAATGATACTGGTGAGGATGAGGTGATGTGGTTGTCAAGAGTATAAATCTCTCCAGTTTTTCTGGAGGGCAATTTGATACATACTTTGAGAATCTTAAAATGTGTATACCCTTTCACCTTGTAATTGCATTCCCAGAAACCTACTTTGGAGAAATAGAGATGTACATAAAAGAGAAAAGGATTTTTATCAGAACATTATTTGGGCTGGATAAAATGGAAGAAAAATTAAAAAAAAATTTTTTTTAATGTTTATTTATTTTTGAGACAGAGACAGAGCATGAACAGGGGAGGGTCAGAGAGAGAGGGAGACACAGAATCTGAAACAGGCTCCAGGCTCTGAGCTGTCAGCACAGAGCCCGACGCGGGGCTCGAACTCACGGACCGCGAGATCATGACCTGAGCTGAAGTCGGACGCTTAACCGACTGAGCCACCCAGGCGCCCCGAGGAAAACAAATTTAAATACCAGCAGAGAGTAGTTAAAATAATTACGTGGATTTCATATAATGGAATTCTCTGCAGATATACAAAATGATAGTTTCAAGTTTATGAATGCCATGTGAAAAGTCTCACTATGTTCAGTTTAAAAATTAGTAAACTAATCTTCATATGCAGTATTACTGATTTCTTTTATATATAAAACAAAAGTTAATGGAAGAGAATGAGCCAGAGTGTTAGCAATTCATCGTATCTTTGATAGAATATGGGCAATTCTTAGTTTCTTTTTTAAAAGGAACTTGCAAACTACTTCTCATACTTCCATAAATATTTATTTTAAAATCTAAGAGCCTAACAAATGATATTAAAACATTAAAATAAGAGAAAAAGAATCAAGTTTGTGATGAGTTTGGGTTTAAATCTGAACTTTGCATTTAGTAGCTGGTTGATCTTAATTTTTTTAATAAAGATTTTGTCTTAATTCCAGTCTACTTAACAGTATTAGTTTCAGGGGTACAGTATAGTGGTTCAACAGTTATGTACATCTCCTTAATCCCCATCACCTAGTTAACCTGTCCCCTGTGCACCTACTCTCTGGTAACCATCAATTTGTTCTCTATGGTTAAGAGTCTGTTTCTTGGTTTGTCTTATAAAAAAATTTTTTTTAAATAATTTTTTCTTCCATTTTATCCAGCCCAAATAATGTTCTGATAAAAATCCTTTTCTCTTTTATGTACATCTCTATTTCTCCAAAGTAGGTTTCTGGGAATGCAATTACAAGGTGAAAGGGTATACACATTTTAAGATTCTCAAAGTATGTATCAAATTGCCCTCCAGAAAAACTGGAGAGATTTATACTCTTTGATCCTTTGTTTTGTTTCTTAAAGTCCACACGTGAGTGAAATCCTATGATATTTCTTTCTCTAATTTCACTTAGCATTATATTCTCTAGCTCCATGCATATCACTACAAATGGCAAGATTTCATTCTTTTTTTTAAAGGCTGCATAATACTCAATTTCTGTGTATCACTATATATATGGTGGTAGTATATATATACCATTATATGTATATATGTGTATATATATGTGCACACATATATACCACTTCTTTATCCATTCATTGATTGAACACCTGGGCTGCTTCCATAATTTGACTATTGTAAATAACGTTGCTATAAACATAGGAGTACATGTATACCTTTAGAATCAGTGTTCTTTGTATTTTGGGGGTAAATAGCCAGTAGTGTGTTTACAGGACCAATAGGGTAGTTCTATTTTTAACTTTTTGAGGCACCTCCATACTGTTTTCCACGCTGGCTGCATCAGTTTGCATTCCTACCAATGTGAGAGATCCTACCAGCATGAGGGTTCCTTGCCAACACCTATTGTTTCTTGTGTTTTTTATTTCCGCCATTGTGAAAGGTGTGAGGTGATACCTCATTGTGATTTTGATGTACATTTCCCTGATGAGTGATGGTGAGCGTCTCTTCATGTGTCTGTTGGCCATCTATCTGTCTTTGGAGAAATATCTGTCCATGTCTTCTGCCCATTTTTTAATTGAATTATTTGTTTTTTTGTCTGTTGAGTTGTATCAATTCTTTATAGATTTTTGGCCCTCTTTAGTGGGTATGTCATTTGCAAGTATCATCTCCCATTTTGTAGGTTGCCTTTAAGTTTTGTTGATAGTTTACTTCGCTGTGCAAAAGCTTTTTATTTTTATGTAGTCCCAATAGTTTATTTTTGCTTCTCTTTACCTTGCCTCTCTCTGCAGACCTATCTAGAAAAATGTTACTATGGCCGATGTCACAGAAATTGGTGTCTATACTCTCTTCTAGGAATTTTACGGTTTCAGTCCTCATATTTAGGTCTTTAATTTTTTTGTTTTATTTATTTTTTTATAATTTAACTTTATTTTTTTATTTTTTTAAGATTTACATCCAAATTAGTATATAGTGAAGCAGTGATTTCAGGAGTAGATAAGTGCCCCTTTACCCATGTAGACCATCCCCCCTCCCACAACCCCTCCAGCAACCCTCAGTTTGTTCTCCATATTTATGAGTCTCTTTTGTCCCCCTCCCTGTTTTTATATTACTTTGTTTCCCTTCCCTTATGTTCATCTGTTTTCTCTTAAAGTCTTCATATGAGTAAAGTCATGACTTTTGTCTTTCTCTGACTAATTTCACTTAGCATAATACCCTCCAGTTCCATCCAGGTAGTTGCAAAGGGCAAGATTTCATTCTTTTTGATTGCCGAGTAATACTCCATTGTATGTATATATATATGTGTGTGTGTGTGTGTGTGTGTGTGTGTGTGTGTGTGTGTGTGTGTATATTATACCACGTTTTTTTTATCCATTCATCCATCGATGGACAATTGGGCTCTTTCCATACTTTGGGTATTGTTGACAGTGCTGCTATAAACATGGGGGTGCATGTGTCCCTTCGAAACAGCACACCTGTATCCCTTGGGTAAATACCTAGTAGTGCAATTGCTGGGTCGTAGGGTAGTTCTATTTTAGTTTTTTGCGGAACCTCCATACTGTTTTCCAGAGTGGCTGCACCAGCTTGCATTGCCACCAACAATGCAGAAGAGATCCTCTTTCTCTGCATCCTCACCAACATGTTATTGCCTGAGTTGTTGATGTTTGCCATTCTGACAGATGTAAGGTGGTATCTCATTGTGGTTTTGATTTGTATTTCCCTGATGATGAGTGATGTGGAGCATTTTTTCATGTGTCAGTTGGCCATCTGGATGTCTTCCTTGGAGAAGTGTCTATTCATGTCTTTTGCCCATTTCTTTACTGGATTATTTGTTTTTTGGGTGTTGAGTTTGATAAGTTCTCTATAGATTTTGGATACTAATCCTTTATCTGATATGTCATTTGCAAATATCTTCTCCCATTGTGTCAGTTGCCTTTTAGTTTTGCTGGTTGTTTCCTTCGCTGTGCAGAAGCTTTTTATTTTGATGAGGTCCCAATAATTCATTTTTGCTTTTGTTTCCCTTACCTCCAGAGATGTGTTGAGTAAGAAATTGCTGCGGGCAAGATCAAAGAGGTGTTTGCCTGCTTTTTCTTTGAGGATTTTGATGGCTTCCTGTCTTACATTGAGGTCTTTCATCCACTTTGAGTTTATTTTTATGTGTGGTGTAAGAAAGTGGTCCAGGTTCATTCTTCTGCATGTCGCTGTCCAGTTTTCCCAGCACCACTTGCTGAAGAGACTGTCTTTATTCCATTGGATATTCTTTCCTGCTTTGTCAAAGATTAGTTGTCCATACGTTTGTGGGTCCATTTCTGGGTTCTCTATTCTGTTCCATTGATCTGAGTGTCTGTTTTTGTGCCAGTACCATACTGTCTTGATGATTATAGCTTTGTAGTGTAGCTTGAAGTCTGGGATTGTGATGCCTCCTGCTTTGGTTTTCTTTTTCAAGATCGCTTTGGCTATTCGGAGTCTTTTCTGGTTCCATACAAATTTTAGGATTACTTGTTCTAGCTCTGTGAAGAATGCTGGTGTTACTTTGATAGGGATTGCGTTGAATATGTAGATTGCTTTGGGTAGTATTGACATTTTAACAATATTCTTCCTATCCAGGAGCATGGAATCTTTTTCCATTTCTTTGTGTCTTCAATTTCTTTCATCAGCTTTATTTTTCACCTCTTTGGTGAAATACCTAGATTTATTCCTAGGTATTTTATGGTTTTTGGTGCAAGTGTAAATGGGATCGATTCCTTGATTTCTCTTTCTGTCACTTCATTGTTGGTGTATAGGAATGCAACCGATTTTTGTGCATTGATTTTATATCCTGCAACTTTGCTGAATTCATGAATCTGTTTTAGCAGTGTTTTGGTGGAATCTTTTGGGTTTTCCATATAGAGTGTCACGTCATGTGCGAAGAATGAAAGTTTGACCTCCTCCTGGCCGATTTGGATGCCTTTTATTTCTTGGTGTTGTCTGATTGCAGAGGCTAAGACTTCCAATAGTATGTTGAATAATAGTGGTGAGATTGGACATCCCTGTCTTGTTCCTGACCTTAGGGGGAAAGCTTTCAGTTTTTCCCCATTGAGGATGATATTAGCATTGGGTTGCTCCTATATGGCTTTTATCATTTCGAGGTATGATCCTTCTATCCCTACTTTCTTGAGGGTTCTTATGAAGAAAGGATGCTGTATTTTGTTAAATGCTTTCTCTGCATCTATTGAGAGGATCATATGGTTCTTGTCCTTTCTTTTATTGATGTGATGAATCACATTAATTGTTTTGCGGATATTGAACCAGCCCTGCATCCCAGGTATAAATCTCACTTGGTCGTGGTGAATAATTTTTTTAATGTATTGTTGGATCCGTTTGGCTAATATCTTGTTGAGGATTTTTGCATCCATGTTCATCAGGGAAATTGGTCTATAGTTTTCCTTTTTAGTGGGGTCTTTGTCTGGTTTTGGAATCAGGGTAATGCTGGCTTCATAGAATTTGGAAGTTTGCCTTCCATTTCTATTTTTTTGGAACAGTTTCAAGAGAATAGGTGTTAACTCTTCCTTAAATGTTTGGCAGAATTCCCCTGGAAAGCCATCTGGCCCTGGACTCGTGTTTTTTGGCAGATTTTTGATTACTAATTTGATTTCCTTACTGGTTATGGGTCTGTTCAAATTTTCTATTTCTTCCTGTTTCAGTTTTGGTAGTGTATATGTTTCTAGGAATTTGTCCATTTCTTCCAGATTGTCCATTTTATTGGCATATAATTGCTCATAATATTCTCTTACTGTTTTTATTTCTGTTGTGTTGGTTGTGATTTCTCCTCTTTCATTCTTAATTTTACTTGGGTCCTTTTTTCTTCTTGATCAAACTAGCTAGTGATATATCAATTTTGTTAATTCTTTCAAAGAACCAGCTTCTGGTTTCATTGATCTGTTCTACTGGTTTTTTCATTTCGATAGCATTAATTTCTGCCCTAATCTTTATTATTTCCTGTCTTCTGCTGGTTATGGGTTTTATTTGCTGTTCTTTTTCCAGCTCCTGAAGGCATAAGGTTAGGTTGTGTATCTGAGATCTTTCTTCCTTCTTTAGGAAGGCCTGGATTGGGTCTTTGTTTTTGAGTTTATTTTTGTGTATGGTGTAAAAAAATGGTCCAGTTTCATTCTTTTGCATGTAGCTGTCCAGTTTTTCCAACACCATTTTTGAAGAGATGCTCTTTTTTCCATTGGTTATTCTTTGCTGCTTTGTTGACCATATAATTGTGGGTTTAATTTTGGGTTTCCTATTCTGTTTCATTGATTCCTGTGTTGTTGTGGCAGTATCATACTGCTTTGATACTGCAGCTTTGTAGTATAACTTAAAGTCTGGAGTTGTGATACCTCCAGCTTTGCTTTTCTTTTTCAAAATTTCTTTTGCTATTAGGGGTCTTTTGTGATTACATTAAATGTGTAGATTGTTTTAGGTAGTAAAGACATTTCAACAATATTCTTCCGATCCTAGAGCATGGAATGTCTTTCCATTCCTTTGTGTCCTTTCAATTTCTTTCATGAGTGTTTTATAGTTTTCAGAGTACAGATCTTTCATCTCTTTGGTTAGGTTTATTCCTAGTTATCTTACTGTTTTGGGTGCAATTGTCAATAGTATTAATTTCTTTTTATACTGCTTTGCTGTTAGTGTATGGAAATGCAAGTGATTCTTGTACATTGATTTTGTATCCTGCAACTTTACTCAATTGTTCTGTCAGTTCTAGTAGTTTTTTGGTGCTGTCTCTTGGGTTTTCTCTATATAGGAAGTTTTTCTTCTTCTTTACCAATTTAGATGATTTTCTTTGTTTTTGTTTTCTGCCAACTGTGGCCAGGACTTCAAGTACTATTTTTTAAAATATTTTTTAAATGTTTATTTTTGAGACAGAGCATGAACGGGGGAGGGTTAGAGAGAGGGAGACAGAGAATCTGAAGCAGGCTTCAGGCTCTGAGCTGTCAGCACAGAGCCCAACCTGGGGCTCCAACTCTGGGACTGAGAGATCATGACCTGAGCTAAAGTCAGACGCTCAACCAGATGAGCCACCCAGGGGCCCCTTCAAGTCCTATTTTGAATCAAAGTGGTGAGAGTGGATATTCTGGTCTTGTTCCTGACCTGAGGGGAAAAGTTCTGTTTTTTCCCCTTTGAGGGTGATAGATTCTGTGGGTTTTCCATATAAGGCCTTTATTATGTTGAGGTATGTTCCCTCTAAACCTGCTTTGTTGAGGATTTTTTTTCATGAATGGGTGTTGTACTTTGTGAAATGCTTTTTCTACATCTATTGAAATAACCATATGGTTTTTCTCCTTTTATTGATATGATGTATCATGCTGATTGATTTGTGGATATTGAATCACTCTTGCATCCTGGCAATAAATCCCACTTGATCGTTGTGAATTATTTTTTAAATGTATTGCTGAATTTGGTTTGCTAGTATTTTGTGAGGATTTTTGCAGCTGTGTTCATGAGAGATATTTACCTATAGTTGTCTCCCTCTTTTTTTTTTTTTTTTTTTTTTTTGTGGTTGTCTTTATCTGGTTTGGTGTCAGGATACTGCTGACCACATAGAATGAATTTGAGAAGAATAGATATTAACTGTACTTTTAAATGTTTGGTAGAATTCTGCTGTGAGGCCATCTGGTCCTAGACTTTTGTTTGTTGGGAGGTTTTTGATTATTGATACAATTTCCTTCTAATCAGTCTTTCAAAATCTGTTTCTTCATGCTTCAGTTTTGGAAGGTTCTATGTTTCTAGGTGTTTATCCATTTCTTCTAGGTTGTACAATTGATTGGCATAAAATTTTTCATCATATTCTCCCATTTCTTTGGTGTTGGTCCTCCTTTTTCAGGTGTGATTTTGTTGGAGTTCTTTGCCTTCCATGAGTCTGATTTGAGGTTTATCAATTCAGTTGATCTTTTCAAAGAACCAGCTCCTGGTTTCATTATCTGTTCTATTTTTCTTCAGTTGCCATGCCTTTTATTCCTGGTCTAGGCTTTATTTCCTTCCCTCTGATGGTGTTGGGTTTTGTCCATTCTTTTTATAGCTCTTTTATGTGTGAGGTTGGATTGTTTGAGATTTTTCTTCCTGAGGTAGACTTACATTGCTATCAACTTCCCTCTTAGAACTGCTTTTGCTACGTCCCAAAGATTTTGGACTGTTGTGTTTTCATTTTCATTTGTGTCCATGTAGTTTTTGATTTCTTTCTTGATTGCTTGGTTGACCCATTCATTGTTTCAGTAGCATATTATTTAATCTCCATGTATTTGTGCCCTTTCCAGATTTTTTTTTTCTGGTGGTGTATTTGTTTCATAGCATTATGGTCAGAAAAGATGCATGGTATGAACTCAGTCTTCCTGGTTTTGTTAAGACTTGCTTTGTGTCCTAATAAGTGATCTGTTCTACAGGATGTTCCATGTGAACTTGAAAATGTGTATTCTTTTCAATACACATTATTCAGAATACACATTGAGACGAACATATCTTTTAAATCCATGTGTTCCAGTGTGTCCATCAAAGTCACTGTTTCCTTTTTGATTTTCTGTTTGGATGATCTGTCCATCAATATAAGTGGGGTGCCAAAGTTCCCTACTATTATTATATTACTATTGACTAGGTCCTTTATGTTTGTTATTAACTGCTTTATGCATTTTGGTGCTCTGTATTTGGTGCATAAATACTTAAAATTGTTTTATCTTATTATATAGTGTCCTTCTTTGACTCTTTATAGTCTTTGTTTTAAAATCTATTTTTGTCTGATACAAATCATGTTACCCCAGCTTTCTTTTGACATTCATTTGCATGATACATGTTTTTCCATCTACTCACTTTCAATTTATAAGTCTTGAGGCTTGAAATGAGTCTCTTATAGACAGCATATACCTGGGTCTTGTTTTTTTAATTTCTCCATCACCTGTATTTTTTGATTGGAGCACTTAGTCCATTTCCATTCAAACTTAATTATTGAAAGATAAGTATTGCCATTTTGTTACCTTTTCTGTGGTTTCTATAGATTTTCCTTGATTCTTGCTGTCTTTCATGATTTGCTGATTTTCTTCAGTGATACACTTATATTTCTCTTTATTCTGATCTGTTCCTAGTTTTTGATTTGTGATTACCATTAGGTTTGTATATAGCTTTTCCTGCTTATTGCAGTCTATATTAAGTTGATGGTCACTTACGGTTGAATCCATTCTTTACTCCTCTGCCCCCTACATTTTAGGTATATGGTGTCATATTTTATATCCTTTTATTTTGTGAATCCCTTGGCTTATTTTTACAGATGTACTTACTTTTCATACTACCCTCTATGGTCTTCCTTTCCAGTCAGGGTCATCTTGTAGGGCTAGTTGAATGGTCATGAACTCCTTTAGGTATTGCTTGGACCTTGACAGTTTGGAACCTTCTGTCTGTAAAGTGAAGACAAATGCAGCTCTGCACAAATTTGTTCTAAGGGATAATTCAGAATATATGGAATGTAGCCCTGAATATATTCTCAGTAACTATTGAGTAGGGTCCTTTATTCTCTCTGTTGGTCTGTCTAGCATTTGGATTTGGAAGCTAGGGTCTGGATTGGTCTTTGAATTCTCTTCTATGATTTTGTGCTTGTTTTGGATTTCCCTAGTTAGTTAGCTCCAGCCATTTGTTGCATTTTCCCCAGAGAGGATTAGGTCAAACTTGACATTGCTGTGGTTAAACATTTGAGTGGGCTTGTTTAGGTTTTTTCATTTTGGGCTATGGACTCTTAAATCTGTTTCTTTCTTTTGTTTGACAGAATAAAACTGGTATACCCACTGGTGGCAAAAATGTGACTAAATGGTCAATTCTGTACCCTGTTCATGGACATAGAAACTCATATAACCCTTTTAAAGGAAAGTTTGGAAATAGATATCAAGAGCCTTTTTAAGTACCATCGTATCTTTTGATTCAGTAATCCTATGTTTGAGAAATAGTGTGTTAAGATAGTAAACAGATATAGACCCTAACTTATGTACAATTCCAAAACTGTGTCCTTTTCAGCATCTGAGAAGATATGGCATAAATGTGGTTGTTTGTGCTTGTAAGGGTTAAGGTTCCTTTGGCAGGAGTCTAAAAGTCTACATTTCTGTCCGGATGATGGTGATGAGAATGGCTTCGAAATCAGACACAGTTCTTTCACTCATTGTGGTATAGATGAAAGAGGCCACGTGGGGTAATGGAAGGATCTGATCACTGGTATCAGCCAAAATGGATTTGCATCCAGACGTTGATAGGTGACTGACATGTGATCTTGTACAGATACCTCCCTTCTCTATGTGCCCATTGCCTCATCTGTAAAATGGGTACGATAATGCTAGCCTTGCAGTGATTTTCTGTGTAGAGGAGAATGTCTAGGACTAGGAATGTGATCCTATATCATCCTTCCTTTTTTTTTTTTTTTTTTTTACAATGAATTGGACTGGTAATTATGGATAAGTTAGCCTTCTGTGTTGATTCTCCTAGGCTCCCTGGGAGATAGCCAGGCTTCCAGACTCCCTTACACCTCCATAGTCCCCAGAAATAGTGTTGGCTGGGTCCTTAGCCAGCTCCCCTAGAAACTGGGGGTGGGTATGGGCATGGGGAGCAGTTCTGCCTTGTTTCCCCAAACATCATAATGCCATGAAGGCATTAAGACAGAAGCTTTTGCAGAAATTGTTTTCATAAAATAAAAGCTTACAGATTTTAGGTGAATATTATTTTACAATAAAAATCTGAAAGACAAGATTTTGTTAAAAAAAAAATAACGGGTATCTGATACACAAAGTTTGGAAGGTGTGGAGGAGTAGAAAGACTAGGAAAACAAGGACACATGTTTCCTGACCACCCAAGATAACCATTGTTGGTTTTTCCCTGTATTTCCCTTTAGAGTTGCCTGTGCATTTTCATATAATTGAAATCATACCGTATATATTGCCATGCATCTTCCTTTTTGTTCATTTGGCCACATAATACAGACTTTTCTCACATTATTAAAAACTCTTTGTAAAAGTGGCATTGAATCGCTTCATGTTCCTCTATTTAGTGGATATTAGATATATAACTATTCATTTCAGTTATTTTTAAATCAGTTGAAAACAATATTTTCCATATTCAATATTTTCTGTCTCTTATCCTTAATGGCTATATCAGATATTCCTCAAATTATTTCCTTGTTCAGAATGTCTGTATATCAGGCTAGGGCTGGCAGAATTACACCTTTGAATGTCTGTAATGACTCCAGGTTAAATCTTTAATGCATTCTAGCTATTTTTTTAATGTTGTCTATAATTTCTATTGGAAATTGAGATGCTGCAGCAGCTTCGATGAGAAATCATACTTCACAAAGTGGAGAGAACGGTGCATTCCTGATTTGGAGTGGCTGTTAATGGCAAATAGAAAATGACCATTTGGGGTGGAGCTGGGAATAGCTTTTGTTTTAATTTCTGTTAAGAACTGGGACTGGGGGGGGGAGACAGAATGAGAGTTGTGTTCCGTTTTGTGGGTAATGTGAATACAGTAGAAATTGAACAGATTTTTTTCTTTCTGTCTCTGGCCTTAGTGGAACTTGTACTAATTTTCTGGAGTTGTTCACCCAGCGCTTACAATTGCTTTTACCAGAAACGATCTCATTTCAGAAGCCTGTGAAGAGGAAAAGGAAATGTGTTCTCACGACTGTGAGTCAGTGTAGAGTGAAAGAAGCCGCAGAGAGCTCTGCGTGTGTCTGTGGGTGTGGAATTGTGTGAGAAAGAGTGTGTGTGTTGGGGGCAATGCATTGACAGAATTAAGTCAGGAGAATGTGGGAAATAACAACAAAGTTCTGTGTGGCTCCTGCTTGACATGCTCGAGTGAATGCCAAGATCTCTTCTGGGACTCAGAAGTTTTGGGGTGTTAGGGCTTCCCTGTCACTGGTAAGAAAGTATCAGAGGGCCTGGTTGATGGGCTGTGCAGGGTGCAGGGTGGTTGGGAGTGGAGATCAGAGAGGTTGCCTAACTTTATCAGGATTGTACAGCTCAGTTTTGCTTAATTGCAAAGCTCCTTCTGATTGCACCCTGCCCCATAGCACCTGGTCCTCTGGAATATGATCTGCTGCTGGTTGGGGGCGGTGGTTGTATGTAAGTGGCTCATGGTCATGTGCTGCTCCTAACTAAGGGCAGATAACACTCATGGATGCTCTGAACTTTTAAAAACCATAGCCCAAGATTTGCTGTGTTTATATGTTACACCCCCTCAGCTCAGTTCCCCAAAACTCTTGGAGAGAAAACGGATTACAGAGCTGGGAACTGTATTCTGATTAGCATTTCACTTTTGCACCTGCCAGATGGGGCAGATCATTACCTGGAAATTATGTTCAGTTTTTGTATACAAGAAATACTGGTAAATTACCCTAAACAGAATTTATCCATTTATACCTGGGGCAGGTGTGTGAGCACACTTTTTCTACTTTTTGATGCTGTACAAATTCAAACTGGAAACCTTCCCTTTGAGGCTTCAGCTCTTATTTTTTTTCTTTGTAAGATATTTATTCCTGTTTCTTTAATTCACGTATTTGAGTACCTGCCATTTGCCAGGAACCATTCCAGGCGTGTGTGTGTGTGTGTGTGTGTGTGCGTGTGTGTGCACACGTAAAACAGATGAGGACCCAGTGTGGAGTGAAGGCCATCAAAAAATTGCAGATACTAGGTGCAGGCAAAATGAGAAGGATGAAGAATTGGGTTGGGATTGTGTCCAGCCTCCAAAGAAGTGATGTTTGAGCTGACATTTCAGGCCCAGATGTCAAGAGTAACTTGCCATCTGAAGAGTTTGGGAGAAGCAAGTTCTTTTAGTATATTTTATTTCCTCCCCGAAATTGGTGTCTTCTTCTGTCTCCATATCAAAATGGTGCCACCATCCACTTAGTTGCTTGAGTCAAAAATGTACGAGTTCTCTCCAGTTCCTCATTTTCCCTTTCTATCCCCCACTCTTTTGTCACCAGCCCTGAAAGGTATTCCTAGCTGTCACTTCTCTCCATCTCTGCTCCCAGCTGTCATCATCTCTCCCCTGGACTGCTGTGATAGCTTCCTGATTAATCTTCCTGCTTGCCCCCTTGCCATGCTCCTGTACCTTATAATTATTCTCCAGCCAGTGGTGAAGGTGCTTCGGACCAGATAGTAGCTACTGGCCATGTGTAGGTATTTAAATTTAAATTACCAAATGGACTAAAATAGACTAAAAATAAAAATTTGTCAGTTACACTAGCCACATCTGAAGTGCTCATTAGTCACATTTGGCCAGTGGCTTATTGCATTTGGTAGTCTAGATAACAGAATTACTTCTGTCATTGCAGGAAGTTCTTTAGGATAACTCGGGGATAGAGTAATCTTTCCAAAGTATACACCAGCTCGTGACACTCTTGCTTGGAACATCAGATAGTTAGGTAGTATTACAGCTCACTGAGAATAAAGGCCAAATACTTTATTCTGATCTAGAGTCCCACATGATCTGGCCCTTCCTACCTGTCTGGCCTCATCATATTTCTGTCTCCTCTTTGATCACTATATTCCAGTCATACTTTGGCTTCCTATTACTAGAACACAAAGAACTTGTTCACTCCTTGGGGCCCTCATAAGAGTTCACACCTGAGTTCCCTTGGCATGGCATGCCCTGTTTTCCCTCCCCCATCCTAAACAAATTCTTTGTGTTGATGGCTCCTTGTGGCATTTAGTCATCAAAATAAATGTCACCATCTCCAGAGGCCTTCCTTGACTATCCAATCTTAAGTAGCCATCTGCTTGTTACAGTGAGCACTGGGTGTTGTATGTAAGTGATGAATCTCTAAATTCTCCTCAAACCAACATTACACTATAGATTAACTGGAATTTAAATGAGACTTTGAAACAAAGAAGGCATCCAGTGGCTGTCATACAACTGAGTTAAATTGTCTTCCCACTCTTACTACTGATGTTTTGCTTATTCATTTATTGCTGAATTGTCTTCTGCTTGTCTCAGCTTACTAGTGTCTGGCTTCCCACGTAGCAAAAGCTGTCTGCCTGGTTCAAGGCTACAATCCCAGTGCCTAGAACAGTGCCTGACTTACTGTTGGTGCTCAACTAATACTTGTTTCAGGAATGAATGAATCCTCCCAGGGAAGCAGGACTGCTGCTAGCCCAGATGGCTGCTATAGTGTATGAATTAGAAAAGGCACCCTTTAAAAAAAAAAAAAAGAGGTTAGAATGGGAGAGAGCCAAAGCATAAGAGACTGTTAAAAACTGAGAACAAACTGAGGGTTGATGGGGGGTGGGAGGGAGGAGAGGGTGGGTGATGGGTATTGAGGAGGGCACCTTTTGGGATGAGCACTGGGTGTTGTATGGAAACCAATTTGTCAATAAATTTCATAAAAATAAAAATAAAGGGCTTCTAGGATTACATGAGGGAAAAAAAAAAAAAAGAAAAGGCACCCTTTGCTTTGCCTGATCTTGTACAGTGAACATCCTGCCCAACTGCCTGGTAGCGCTCAGAAGGGGGTGACCTCTCTAGGCAAGAGGAATACCAAGTACAGAGAACCTGAAGGAGGAATATGCTTCATGTGTTTGACAAAAAAGGCTGGTGTCTGTGGAACACAGTGTGTAAAGGGGATTGTACAATGAGAAAAAAATCAGGAGATGTGGTTGGGGGACAGGTCATGTGGGGCCTCAAAGGTTGTGGTAAGGAAGTTTTATTAGTGTTCCAAGTACAGTAGGAAGCCATTGGAGGATTTAAGGAAGGGAGAGACATCGGATTTACGGTTTGTTTATTCTCCGTTTTATTTCCTTGCCTTTATGGGTAAATCTGTTCTAACATTTTTCTCAGGTATATGATTTGGGGGAAACTTTTAGTTTGAACGATATTCTCCCAAGGGTCGGGGACTTCTCTGAAGACTGAAAAATCCTCAGACGACACTTTCAGGTGCAGCAATTAGGTCCCAAACGCACATTGACTGTTCCTTGAAAAGCTTTCTGGCATTCATTGCTGCTAATTTTGAAGGTTACAAGTTTTCAGCTTTCTGCTAAAGGTGACAGAGGCACAGAGCAATACTAATTAGGAAAAAATCCCAAGTAGTTGATTGTGGCCATTTGGTAGAGTTTTGAAATGCAAATAAAAACATGCGTACAGCTCTTTCTTTGGAATGGGAATACCTATTCAGCCTAGTATTTGGTTTCAGAATCTGTCTGCCTGTGAACAGGATGTGTGACTCTGTGTGCATTTTTACACGTGAGTACAGATTGAATTGATAACTTACTCTGGTCTTAATTTCTTCTCTTGAAATGAAAGGAAAAATACATCACTTCTTCCAAAAGTATCCTTTACCATATTCTCTCATTTCTAAGATGCTATAAAGAAAAAAAACACCCTTGGTTAAATTGTAGCTTTTGGGGAACAACAACATAAACATTATATTAAAAGGATATATCAATAGCAAGAAGGAGTCTGGTTTCAGAGAAGTTAAATGTGAAGCCAAGTATCTGTCTTGTATCGATCATTCTCTACTTCGGAATCAAAGCTAATATGGGACTGCTAAATTCTAAGCACTTTGAATACTGACTCATTTAATCCTCAAGGCAATTCTTGAGGTTGGTTTATTATCCCCATGTTCCGGATACAGAAACTGAGGCACAGAGAGGTTAAGTAACTTTTCCAAGGCATGAAGGTAAAGTGTGTTTACATTTTCCACAGTCTGCAGTGACGTCTTCACAGTAATATTACCTGTTATTATTTGTAGATGTATTTTCCATTATCTTTGTTGAGCAGAGCCGAGCCCAACTTGACAAAGAGCCAGCCTGGTGGTCCTGGCTGGATTCTGAACACTTACCTCCCTAGCTTGACTGTCCAGTTCTGGAGTTCTGATCCAGAGCCCAGAGCATTTGGCTGATCTTGGAACCCAGGTTCATCCTCCCACGTGGACCAGCATTTTGACTGGATTTTGTTTGTTCCAAGTCAAGAAAGAAGGAAATACTCAATTATAAAACAGAAAAAAGGAAATAGGAAGAATGCCTTTTTTTTTCACCCCTAGGTAGAGTCCGCCTCTCTGCTGAAACTGTTCTTTTTTTTTAATGGCTGTAAAACGAGGGAGAAATTGGGAACAACGACAACTGCCAAAAGAGCATTTCCCTTTAGGCAAACCTACGTGTGACACTCCATTAACGATACCTGAGTCGTCTTCCATCTAGTGGGAGCAACACAATACTCACGTTAACCAGGCCTTGATGGTGCCAGAAGCAGGTGATGACTGGTCAGTTTCCATCCTGTCAGTCATTTTCAGGCAAACAGAGGGTGTCTCTGGGTTCCACGTGGACACACAGTTGAATGTTTGCAGCACTGCTTGTAGTTCCGTGAGTGCTTGATGCTTGGTCTGCAGCTTATGGCAGAAAGAGGATGAAGAGCTGGACGGACGTAGGTCCTGGGGTCTTCACCTGCCACTCACTCAGCTGATGTCTGTCAACTCTGAGCCTCAGCATCCTTCATCGTGCAGAGAAGAAATAGTAATCACTTATGTCAGCAGGTCATTGTGAGGAGTAAGTGGCTTGAAGCCTAGGAAAGTGATTTATAAACAGGAAGCTGTGGGAAATACTAGCTTCGTTATGATGTATGTTATGTTCAGTGAGCTTTTGATTTGCCACAGAGTTCGCTTGTGTAATTCTGGGTATTTTTGTGTCCTGGGACCCTTTTGCCTGTCCCTTCTCCTTTACAAGTTGCCCATCTGTGAGTTCCTTTGGTACTTGGCAGTTTGTGTATCCGTTCACATATCCATGTCTCCACTCACCCAACCTACTGAATGCCTGTTGTATACCAGGTACTAGGCTAGGTTCTGGAAAACAAAGATGAATCACATAAGGATGGTCGTGGCCCTTAGGAAGCCTGTAGGCTAACGGGGGAATGGAGGAGTCCACGGAGGAGTGTCATCGGGTGCGGTTGGCACTGTAACTCAGGAGTAGGCTGCAGACAATGAGGATGTGAGGTGAGCACTCAGTTCTGTTAGGGTTGGCAGTAGGAGAGGGAAAGGCTAAAAGAAGTTCCTGAAAAGGAGATGGCACTTGAGCAGAGTCTTGAAAGGTATCTACTTGTCAGGCTGGGGGAAAGGGCATACCTGAAATAGCGCGTAGTAGCCTGGCACATTCAAGAAACTGAATACTGAGTCCTGCCTTGAGAAGAGGGTGTTCAGGGAATTTGTCTTGGCAGATCTGAGGTCCAAGAGGCAAGCTGGGGCCATGTGGTGGGAATCCTCAGACACTAGACCGAGCATCTTGAGTTATCTCAGTGTGCATCTTTGGCCTGCCAGCCACTGGCTGCAGGTTTTAGTAGGAGAGTGTCAGTCTTTAGTTTGAATGTTGGGAAATATTTCCTGCCATCTGGTGTAGGTGAGGGATTGGCTGGTACAGGACAAGGATGAAGGCAGGGGGCTGGGTGGAGGCTGCTGCACTGGTCAGAATAACAGTCCAGGGGAGAAGGGATTTGGGGGCAGGTGAATGGGATCAACCACTGCATAGATTCCTAGGGCTGCTATAGCAAATGACCACCAATGTTTTGGTGACTCAAAACAACAGAAATGTATTTTCTCAAAGTTCTAGAGGCCAGAATCTGAAATCAAGGTATCAGCAGGGCCATGCTTCCTCTGAAAACTCCAGAGCACACTTTGTCCCCTATCTGGTTGCTTCTGGTGGCTATTGGCAATCTTTGTGACTGTATCACTCTAGGCTGTGCCTCTCTTTTCACATGGCCATCTGTGTCTTTTCCTCTTTTGTTTCTTAGAAGGACACTTGTCACTGGAGTTAGAACCCATTTTAGTAATTCAGGATAATCTCATCTCAAGATCCTTAACATGATCATATCTCTAGACTCAGTTTCCCAAAATGGTCATACTCAGTTTTGAGGGATCAGAATGTGGACATATCTTTTGGGGGAGCACCATTAAACCCATTACACCTACTGGATGGATGGAGCTGCTCCTGTTCTCGGGGTCCCTGTAAGTAGCTATAGAAGGAAGGGCTGAGGTCTTGCACAAATGTCCTAGCAAAGTTGTATAAACTCATCGTGTGCTGAAACGCCATAGCATCTCCCCACAGTACCTTTCCAGTGTCTGATGAGTAGATAATGGTAGATCAACCACCTCTGTGAAAAGAGGTGTAAAGACACAACAAATGGGAGCTAAAGCAGGGGAGATCTTTTGAAATAAAGTACAAATTCAAGAGACTGTTATTTGTGGAGAATCAAATTTTCTCCGACAGTTCTGCAAGTACATTGCAACAGTCTCTTAAGCAAAACGTATTTTCTAAAGACAATTCTCCTTGAATTTTACAAACTTTTCTCAGCCTGATGATTGTGTACAACGGAATGAACTCCAGCCTTGCTCTGTTTCTGTTTTTCTCCTTGTTTGCACCCAGTTGCTGTAAATAATGTTGGCAGAACTATGTCTCGGGGAAAAGGCTGCTCATTTTCATGTGGTTTTGTTGCATCACTGCTGACACCCAGGTGAAGCAGCACCAAGTGCTCCCTGACCCACTGTCTCCTTCATTTGGCAGATGCTGTCAGAGGCCTACTGGAAGCTGGGCAGTGCTTTCTGCTGCAGATACAGGGAGAGACTTGATGCAATCCCTATTCCTGACTTGTAGTCTTGTGGGGATAACGGACGTCCACACGGCCATGGCACTGTGCATTGAGGACTATGATAACACAGCGGGGGGTGGAGGGTGGCAGGAGGAGGCAAGGGGGCATAGAGGAGAGATGGATTCCCCAAAAGTAGAAGTGGAAACACCCAATAAATACATGAAATCCTACCAACCTCAGTAGACACCAGGCGTGCTACTTAAGACAAGGTACTGTTTTCACTTGTTAAACTAGGCAAGATAAAATTAAAGTGGAATAATGCTCTGTGTTGGCAAGCATGTTAGAAAATAGTCTCAAACACTGGTGGTGGGAATGTGAATTGGTACAAGCTTCCTGGAAAGCAATTTGATGAGAGGTTCAAAAGACTGGAAAAGCCAAGTCTGTTCAAGATGTCACTTTGTGACATTTGCAGGCTCCTTGTTTTCCCTACATCCTCTTGGGTGTCTCCTCCATCATGCTGCTTGCCACGTGGGGTTGGAATTATCTGTTGGGGTATCTTTCTACCCCACTAGACGGAGACCAGGATTTCCTTTTCTCTAGTGCTTAGTACTGTGCTTTTCTGAATATTCTAGCCTCGTAATAGCTTTGGGATTGAGTGTTTCCTGAATGTTGCAGTTTCTGTAGAATTTTCCTAGATATTCTTGCATGTTTATTTTTTATGGATCAAATTTAGGATTGCTTTGTCAAAATCCCCCTTCCACTATCTCCCATGAAAATGAAATTGGATATTGGTTGAGATTTCTTAAATGTGTAGATGAATCTAAAGAGAATTAGCCTCTTTACCATATTAAGGCTTCTCATCTATAAGCACGATGACCTTCTGTTGGTTGAAGCTTTATTTTATGACTCTCGGGGAAGCTTAGTAATATATATATATATATATATATATATATATATATATATATAAACTTTTTACAAGTGCAAATCTTGTTGAAATCATTGGGTTCTTTAGACAGCAGTGTACTGGAGTCCGTCAGTACCTGCTCATAAGAGCTGATCATTTTCAGAACTTCAGTGTGGTGGTTGTAAAACACAGCCATTCTTAAAACTTGTTATATAAGTTTCCAGTGATACATATTATAAAAGTAATAAATACCCAAAAGTCATGACTTTCTAATTGTTTCATTAAATTTTGCTATCAGTGCCCTCGGATTTATTTGGGTGTGTGGTATATCTGTAAGCAGGAAATACTGTGTAACAGGGTACCTTGGCACATCTCCTCCTAGCTGTGCATGCAGTAAAACCATGTTGGGCATGGTGGGAATATTTAAACTGAAAAAATGAGAAATACTATAAATGTTATAAATTGGGGCATTCCCCCCCCCCCCAGCTCACTATTGATGAGTTTATATCAGTGTGTGTGTGTATGTATGTGTATTTAAACATGTATATATAGATAATGGGACATTTTCTGCCCCAGCTTTATATTTTCTTATTGGCTGATAATGTTACATGAAAAAAACAATGAGTTTATTCTTTTACTTTTATGCTAGATGTCTTACTGAATTTGAATAGAAGTTAGAATCATTTTCCTGTTGATTACCTTGGCTTTCCTAGGTAGATACAAATCACTTTAAAATAATGATAATTAAACTATTTTGCTAAGAACTTAAATCAGGAATGGGTATTTATTCTAATCAAATATCATTTGGCATCTATTGATACACTTGTATGATGTTAAATTTAAAATACATTTCTCCTTGAATTAAATACACTAATTTATTGATGCTGAAATTTCCTTGTATTTCTGGAATGAAATTTATTTGATCATGTTATAATAATTTTTTTTCATATGTGATAGGACTTGGTTTCTTAATTCATTTTTATTTATACACATGATACTGGTTTAAAAGTTTATAATTTTGTGATTTTGGTTGGATCATGGTATCATGCTTATGACAGAAATCTTTATAAAATGACTAGTGATATGTATACTTTTATTTTTTTATTTTTTAAACTTCTTTAGTGTTTATTTTTGAGAGAAAGAGAGAGACAGAGAATGAGTGGGGGAGGAGCAGAGAGAGAGGGAGACAGAATCCGAAGCAGGCTCCAGGCTCTGAGCTGTCAGCACAGAGCCTGACGCATGGCTTGAAACCATGAACTGTGAGATCATGACCTGAGCCTAAGTTGGAGGCTTAACCTACTGAACCACCCAGGCGTCCCATGTTTGCTCTTTTAAAATTGGCTAAATGTTGCTTAACCTTTGGCCTTGATATCTAGGTAACAAAGCATATAGGACTTTTAAAAATGAGTTGTTGAGGTTCTTTTGTGGCATAGTATTAAGAATTCTCTGTAGGAAAAGAAAGTAGTACATAAGTCTTTTAAGTCTACACTATTGATTATACTAGTCGTGGCTTCTTTATTTTTATTTTTAAATTTTATTTCAATTCCAGTGTACTTAACATAAAGCATTAGATTGGTTTCAGGTGTACAATGTAGGGATTCCACAGTTAAATATATTACTCCATGCTCATCAGGATAAGAATACACAGAGTCCCCTTCACCTATTTCACCCATCCCCACCCACTTCCCCTCAGGTACCCATCTGTTTTCTATAGTTAAGTCTTTCTTTGTATGTCTTTTTCTCTCTTTGCTAAATTCCATATATGAGTGACATCATGTGATGTTTGTCTTTCTCTGACTTACTTTGTTTAGCATTATACTGTCTAGATCCACCAGTGTTGTTGCAGATAACAAGATTTCATTCTTTTTTATGACTCAGTAATCCATTTTGTGTGTATATGTACGTACACACACACCACATATACCACGTTTTCTTTATCCATTCATCTATCAGTGGGCATTTGGTCTGCTTCCATAATTTGGCTATTGTAAATAATGCTGCAATAAACCTAAGGATTGCATAATCCTTTAGAATTACTGTTTTCATATTTCTTTCAGTGAATATCCCATAGTGCATTTACTGGATCATATGGTAGTTTATTTTGGATTTTTTGAGGAACTTTCTTACTGTTTTCCACAATGGCTGCCCCAATTTGCATTCCCACTAACTGTGGAAGAGGGTTCCTTTTTCTTCATATCCTTGCCAACACCTGTTGTTTCTTCTGTTTTTGACATTTGCCACTGTGACAGATGTGAGCTGATAACTCGTTGTGGTTTTGATGACTTCCCTGATGAGTGATGTATAGCACTTCTTCATGTGTCATCCACCTGGATGTTTTCTTTGGAGAAATCTGTTCATTCTTCTACCCATTTGTAATTGGATTATTTTTTGTGTGTTGAGTAGTATCAGTTCTTGATATATTTTGGGTACTCTTTAGTGGGTATATAATTTGTAAATACTTTCTCCCATTCTGTAGGTTGCTTTTTAGTTCTGTTGATTGTTTCTTTTGCTGTGCAGAAGCTTTTTATTTTGATGTAGTCCCAAAAGTTTAGTTTTGTTTCCTTTGCCTCTGGAGAACTATCTAGAAAAAAAGTTAATATAACTGATGTCAGGGAAATTACTGTCTGTGTTCTTTTTTAGGGTTTTTAATAGTTTCAGGTCTCACATTTAGGTCTTTAATCCATTTTGAATTCATTTTTGTGTATGGTAAAATAAAGTTGTCCGGTTTCATTCTTGTGCATGTAGCTGTCCAGTTTTCCCAACACCATTTGTTAAAGAGACTGTCCTTTTCCCATTGGATATTCTTTCTTGCTTTGTTGAAGATTAAGTGACCATATAACTGTGTGTTTATTTCTGGATTATCTATTCTTTTTCATTAATCTTTGTGTTCTTTTTTGTGCCAATACCATATTGTTTGGATTTGTAAACTAAACAGCTTTGTAATAGAACTTGAAGTCAGGAATTGTGATACCTCCAACTTTGCTTTTCTTTCTCAGGATTGCTTTGGCTATTTGGAATCTTTTGTGGTTCCACCCAAATTTCAGGACTGTTTGTTTTAGTTCTGTGAAAAATGATATTTTGATAGGGATTGCATCAAATGTGTAAATTGTTTGGGATTGTATAGACATTTTAACAAAATTTGTTCTTCCAATCCAATCGCCTTGATCATGGTGAATGATTTTTTAAAAGTATTGTTGAATTTGGTTTGCTCATATTTTGCTGGAGATTTTTGTGTCTATGTTCATGAGAGATATTGGCCTGTAGGTTTTTTTGTTGTTGTTGTTGTTATCAGGGTAATGCTGATCAAATAGCATGAACTTGGAATATTTCTTTCCTCTTCTGTTTTTTTTGAATAGTTTGAGAAGATGAGGTATTAACTCTCCTTTAAATGTTTGGTAGAATTCTCCTGCGAGGCTATCTAGTCCTGGGTTTTTGTTTGTTGGGAGATTTTTGGTTACCGATTCAATTTCCTTGCTAGTCATCAGTCTCTTCAGATTTCCTATTTCTTCCAGCTTCACTTTTGGAAGGTTATGTCTCTACAAATTTATCCATTTCTTGTAAGTTCTCTAATTTGTTGGCATGCAATTTTTCATAGTAAGTGTCTTATAATCCTTTGAATTTCTGTGGTGGTGGTTGTTATTCCTCCTCTTGAATTTGTGATTTTGAATTCTCTCTCTCTCTCTCTCTCTCTCTGTGTGTGTGTGTGTGTGTGTGTGTGTGTGTGTTCTCTGTCTCTCTGTAAGTTCATTAATTTTGATGTTTTCAAAGAATTAGCTCCTGGTTTCATTGATAAGTTCTATTTCATTTATTTCTGCTCTAATCTTTATTATTTCTTTTGTTTTGGGTTTTCTTTTTCTAGCTCCTTTAGGTGTAAGGTTAGGTTGAGATTTTTCTTTTTGAGAGAGGCATATATTGCTATAAACTTTCCTCTTAGAACAGCTTTTGATGCATCCCAAAGGTTTTGGAGTATTCCTTATTCTTATTTAAATTTTCCTCTTTTGACTGGTCAGGACTCTGAAGTAGGTTAAACTTACTTACTGTTACTATATTTCTGTTGATTAGTTTTCTAGCAGTATTACTTGTTGCAGAAAATGTCTTTTTAAAAAAAAAATGTTTATTTTTGAGACAGAGTGAGCAGAGGAGGGGAAGAAGGAGAGGGAGACAGAGAATCCCGAGCAGGCTCTGTGCTGTTAGTACAAAGCCCTGTGTGGGGTTCGAAGTCACAAGTTGTGAGATCATGACCTGTGCTGAAAGTAAGAGTTGGATGGTCAACTGACTGAGCTGTGCAGGTGCCCTGAAGGTGTCTTAATAGTTAGGATTCCTTTGTGAGTTACAGTTTTGTTTTGTTTTGTTTAATTTACATCCAAATTAGTATATGGTGAAGCAATGATTTCAGTAGATTCCTTAGTGCCCCTTACCCATTTAGCCCATCCCCCCTCCCAAACCCCTCCAGTAACCCTGTTTGTTCTCCATATTTATGAGTCTCTTCTGTTTTGTCCCCCTCCCTGTTTTTATATTAGTTTTGTTTCCCTTCCCTTATGTTCATGTTTTGTCTCTTAAAGTCCTCATATGAGTGAAGTCATAGAATTTTTGTCTTTCTTTAATTTCACTTAGCATAATACCCTCCAGTTCCATCCACGTAGTTGCCAATGGCAAGATTTCATTCTTTTTGATTGCCGAGTAATACTCCATTGTATATATAGAGTTACAGTTTTTATCGATGTAAAATGGTTTTATTTGTATTATTTAATATCTTTTAATTCTGCTTTGATGGATAATGGTATATCTGCATTTTTTCCATTGAAAGTTTCCTGTTAAACTTGTCCATCCATTCTTTCACATTAAACCTTTTTTTGAACTTAATTATGATCGTGTCTTAGGGAAAATATTTAGTTGTCCTCTAGTTTTTTACTCAGTATGTGAATAATTGTTTTTTATTAGAAAAGTTGAGGCCATTTATACTGTCATAACTGCTCTATTTTTTCCTGATGTTAATCATCTCTATTTAATGCTTTGTGTTTCTTTAATATTTTTGATGTTTCTTTCTCCCTATCTCCCTTTCTTTTTAACCCAAGTGCAGTGGTTGGCAACCTGTGGCCCATTTTTGTATAGCACACAGGCTAAGAATAGCTTTTACATTTTTAAATGGTTGCAAAACAGTATAAAATAAAGAAGAATATGTGGCAATAACTGTATGTGACTCAGAAACCTGAAATATTTACTGTCTGATCTTTACAGAGTTTGCCAATTCTTCACGTAATAATTAGGTATTTGTACTACATCCTGCATTTGGTTTCACTGTTGGGTACATTTAGTTGTCTTAAAAACATAACTAATTTTAACTTTTTCTAAGACTTATTTCTAATTGCCTTCAGAATACAAAATGTTACCAGTTTTCCCCTGCATAGGATAAAGTAGGTTGGTGTAGTTTTACATACTGTTCCATAATCTTTATTCATTTCCTCACTTGAGGGTGTAGAATGAGATTTTTATGCATGCTTCTAATTTAATCATCATTCTTTAAAATTGTCTTTTTATTTTATTTTTATTTTATTTTATTTTTTATTTAAAAAAAAATTTTTTTTCAACGTTTATTTATTTTTGGGACAGAGAGAGACAGAGCATGAACGGGGGAGGGGCAGAGAGAGAGGGAGACACAGAATCGGAAACAGGCTCCAGGCTCCGAGCCATCAGCCCAGAGCCCGACACGGGGCTCAAACTCACGGACCGTGAGATCGTGACCTGGCTGAAGTCGGACGCTTAACCGACTGCGCCACCCAGGCGCCCCAAAATTGTCTTTTTTTTTTAAAGAACCACTAATGATTTTTATATTGTTGATAATTGTATTTATGTCGTTTTTAAGATCATTTCATGTTCAGCTTCTTCTGGCGTTCACTAACAGGCTTTTGAAAACATAAAAAAAAACCCATTTTTCATTTTAAAAATGAATCCCTATTTGGTTAGGGTATTTCTTTTAGTACTTGCCTGAGGAGGGTGGGGTAGGTGGTGATAGAAATGTTTTTCAGATATTCTCTGCATTTTTTCACATTTGTTAAATATCTTTCTGCTTCTTCCATACATGAACAAAGAGTGCTTTACACCCTGTATCTATTTGATTGGTAGCTTTTGCAGTCTAGTAATTGTAAAGGAGAAGTCTGAGATGAGTCATTTTAATTATAGGAATGTTTTCTATGTATATAGCTTGTTTGTTTCTTCTTTCATACTGGAAATACTATTCAGGATGTTTTGGACATTGAATACAACTTATTTTTTTATATGATCTATTTTTTGGGGGGGAATTCTCTTTATATATCTGTCTTTAATATTTCTAATTTTCTTGTCAATTCATTACTGGGAGTGTTATGTCTGCTTTGGCACCTGTAGTAAGCTTACCTAGTATGCCAGATTTCAGGACTCTGAACTCTGCTTATGGAGAATCCTTTATTATCACATTGAATATTAGAACTTCAACTAATGCTAGGAAAGCATCAACACTGTGTGGTAGGTACAACATATAGAAGCTGAGAGTTAATTTCTGTATCTCTATTTACCTCTTTTAGGTAAAGCATCTGTATTAGTTTCCTGTTACTGCTGTAACAAATTGCCACAAACTTAAGGACTTGAAACGGCAGAAATTTATTTTCTTATAGCTCTGGAGGTCGGAAATCTAAAATCAGAGGGTCAGCAGGTCTGTGTACTTTTTTTTTTTGAGGGGAGAATCTGTTTCCTTGCATTTTTGGGCAAGATAGCATCTAGAGGCCACCTGCATTGGTTGCCTTGTGGTCTCAAGTTATTCAGGCCTCTGCTTGTATTCTTCCCATCACCTTCTCTGACAATTCTCCTTCCCTCTTTTACTTACAAGAACCCTCATGATTTCATGGGGCCTGCTGTATAATCCAGAGAATCTTCCAATATCAAAATCCTTAACTTGTATCTATAAAGTCCCATTTGCCACATAAGGTAACATTTTCACAGAATCTGGGCATTGGGATGTGGATGTTTTGGGGGACAGTCGTTATTCAGTCACCTCCGTACCCTCTCTTGATGTGTGCAGAAAGAACTCTTTTCATCCATGCTGCCATTTGGAAGGCAGTGGAGTTGGTCTCTTTTCCCCTGACTGTCCTCTGTCCGCACCTGCGCATCCTTGCTGACTTCTCTAAAGTATCTGCTGTATGGATGCCTGCTGTCCTAACCCTTAATTCTATTCCAGGGCACCCATTCTACTTCCAGCCAAGTGCAACTATAACTTTTCTTCTTAGAAACCACTTAGTTGTTTTCCCTTCTAACAAGTACTGTATTGTACCCAGTAACTAAAGTATCCAGCATTTCTAAGCAAGGATACCACTGAGCAAGGATACCACAATATATGGAGATTTGCTTTTACTGGGGGAGAAAATAAGGTTTTAGGTTTCTAGAGAACCAACAACACCATAACGATCTTCATTGCCCTCATTTCTTCATTTCTGGAAAGTTCTACATATCACTGCTTCAGTACTTGGTGGCATCACTCATGCTCCTGATGGCTTTTTAAATGCATTAACATTATTTTACCAACTATCGAATTTCAAAACATGTTTTATTTTAATGACATGTCTTTTTTTTCTAGCCTTTAAACTAGATCCCTTTTAAAAATCTCTTTTGATCTCATTAAAAATTTTTTTTCATAGAAACCAGGTTTTCTTGAATTTATGGAGAACACAAAAGGAGAGTGTATGAAGTTTAATGGCATTTTATGCAAAGAATCATTTTAGAAAAGTATATTTTCCCTGCATACTTTATTCTCTCTTGTTTAATTTACAAAATATCCTTCCTAGGCTCTAAATTGGTTGTATTTTTTTTTTTTGTAATCTTTTTATAAATGGGGACGGTTTTACCTCCTGTCCTGGTATGTTCTCCAAAAATAGGGAAGTGAATTATTTGGGGATACTGTTTGCTCACTGCTCAGATAGTGTTTGTAACATTGTATTACCCTGGCAGCTCCTGTCACTCTATCACCTGCTACTTATTCAAGCCAGTTTTTTAAGGTGTGTGTGTGTATACGTGCGTATGTGCATATTAGCGGGGGAGGTGAGGGAGTAATGACAAGTGTTGTCTGGTGACTACATTTACATAGAGAGGAAATATTTCTATTGATTGAGTGCAATATTTCACTAAACTTTATCAGGACATGCAAATATACATTAAATATACATGTGACCTGGTTGGTGACTGTCTCTGAGCCAGCTCCTTGTAGGTAGTAGTGGGTTGAGTGGTTAAGGTAGACAGGTGCTCTCAGTCACCTGGGACAGGCATTCCGTATTAGTGGAGGGTGGGAGGGACTAGGTGCTGGGCAGTGGGCCAGCCCTTCCAGGTGAGAATGGCAGTACCCTCACAATCAGGACATGGAATGGGACAGACTTGTGAGGTCCAGGAGTGAGCTCCCTGGGGAGGATACAGCACTGTCCACTGTACCGGTTTTCTGCCTTCTGTGCTTGTTATCTTTGGGTTCTCCCTCAGGTCAGGGCGCAGGAAATCTTCCTGAAAGTTCTAGCCAGTGTCAGCTCTTCACGGAACCTAGGGTCCTGGTATTAAAGCGGGGGTGGGGGACAGTGCTATTCACAGAACCTAGGGTCCTGGCGTTAAAACCTGGGCATAGGTTTTAGTGGTTCCTACAAAGGAAGAGAGTCCAAGCAAAAGTAGAAGGGTCTACTTGATGGTCAAGTAGAGGTGGGTTTTTTTTCCCATCTGGGCTCAGTTCTTGAGAGATTTGGTTTTGCAGTATGGTGATCAGTCACTGCATTTGAGCCTCTGTTTCCTCATCTGTAAAATGGGTATAATAATAACTCCTGCATTCCAGGGCTCTTGTGTGGATTAAATGAGGTGACACTTTAAAATTTTTTTTTCAACGTTTATTTATTTTTGGGACAGAGAGAGACAGAGCATGAATGGGGGAGGGGCAGGGAGAGGGAGACACAGAATCAGAAACAGGCTCCAGGCTCTGAGCCATCAGCCCAGAGCCCGACGCGGGGCTCGAACTCCCAGACCACGAGATCGTGACCTGGCTGAAGTCGGACGCTTAAGCGACTGCGCCACCCAGGCGCCCCATTTTTAAAGTACTTGTCTCCATCCCTGGCACAGAAAGCTGTGCTCAACAAAGCTGGTTTTCAGTAACATTTTATAAAATCATAGTTGGGAAATGGTAAAATATACAAGATGAAAAAAAGATACAGGGTGAACTAAAAAAATCTAATTAAAGACAGAAAATGGAATTGCTTTGAATTTTCTTGACGATTGGTGATATTAAGCATTTTTTCATGTACTTGTTGGCCACGTGTATGCCTTTGGAGAAATGTCTGTTCTTTACCTATTTTTAAATCAGACTATTTGGTGTTGTTTGTTTGTTACTGAGTTGTAGGAATTCCTTATATATTTTGGATATAATCCCTTAACATCTATGGATTCCAAATATTTTTTTCATTCTATGGGTTGCCTTTTCACTCTGCTAATCAATTCTTTTGCTGTGCAGAAGCTTTTTAGCTTGATGCAGTCCCACTTAACCAATTTTTGCAACAAAGCTTATGCTTTGATGTCGGTCATTTCCAAGATATCATTGCTAAGTCCAACATCAGGAAGCTTTTCCCTTTGTTTTCTTCAAGGAGTTTTACATTCTAGGTCTTATGTTCAAATCTTCAATCCATTTTGAGTTGATTTTTGTATATAATGTAAGATGGAGTGCAGTTTCATTTTCTTGCATATGGATATCCAATTTTCCCAACATCAGTTGTTGAAAAGACTGTCTTTTCCCCATTGAGGTATCACCTTATACCCATTAGGATGGCTGTTATCAAAAAATCAAAAGGTAGGGGTGCCTGGGTGGCTCGGTTGGTTGAGTGTCCTGTGACTCTAGATTTCAGCACAGGCCATGACCTCATGGTTTGAGTTTGAATCCTATGTTAGGCTCTTTGCTGATAGCACAGAGCCTGCTTGGGATTTTCTCTCTATCCTTGTCTCCCTCTCTTTCTGCCCTTCCCCTGTTGTGGAGAAAGTGGAACCCTTGTCCACTGTTGGTGGGAATATAAAATGGTCCAGCTGCTAGGAAAAACAGTATATCGTTCCTCAAAAACTTAAAAACAGAATTACGATATGATCCAGCAATTCTAACCCTGGGTATACATCCTGATGATTTGGGGACCTTGAAGACCTGTGCACTCCCATGTTCATTGCAACATTATTCGCAATAGCCAAGATAGGGAAGCAACCTAAATGTCTACTGACAGATGAAAGGATGAGCAAAAGGTGGTATATACATACAATAAAGTATTCATCCTTTAAAAAGAATGAAATCCCTGCTATATGTCACAACACGGTTGAATGTAGGGACATTATGCTAAGTGATATAAGCCTATCACAGAAAGACAAATGCCACATGATTCCACTTCCATGAAGTATCTAAAAATACTGTAGTCAGACTCCTAGACACAGAGATTAGAATGATGTTTGCCAGGGAATGTGGGGGGCAGGGGAGGGGGGATAAATGGGGAGCTGCTTTTCAATAGTCATGGCGTTTCAGTTCTGCAAGATGCATACATTCTAGAGATCTGCTACACTGGACAACACTGTGCTTGTAGTTAACAATGCTGCATGGTCTGCTGAAATTTTAAGTGTGTAGATCTCCTGTTAAGTGTTCTTACCACATACTCACAAACATCAACAGAAAGTAGGAACAGTAAGAATTGAGGAGGTTGAGATTATATCATGATTATCATTTTTCAATGTGTATTGATTCTCAGGCAAATACTACACTGTATTAAGGGAACAAAAGCAGAGTTGTATCCTTGAAGCAATGGTTCTCAGGAGGAGGTTTTCAAGCTAGTAGTCAAGGGAAGACTAAGCTTGCATGGCACTCATGGGTTGGATGACCCTATATTGTTCCCCAGCATAATAATTTTAACATTTATTCATTTTTTGAGAGTGAGAGAGACAGAGCATGGGTAGGGGAGGGCATAGAGAGGGAGACATAGAATCTGAAGCAGGTTCCAGGCTCTGAGCTGTGAGCACAGAGCCTGATGCGGGACTCAGACTCACGGACTGTGCGATCCATGACCTGAGCTGAAGTCGGACGCTTAACCGACTGAGCCACCCAGGAGCCCCATCCAATGTAATTATTAATGGTAGTTCTTTTCTCTGTTGGAAGTGTCTTGGTGTAGAGGATAAATTACATACTCATCTTAGTAATGAGGTAGGGGGAGTGTCACAGATGGACCATCTGAGAGGTTGGTGAGGCCACTTCCCTATCTGGACATTGGCTCCTTATGTGCAGGTGGGTTGTTGGGTCAGTCACGGTCTGTTGTTCTTCCTTTTTATTCCTAGTCTGCCTACATGCCCACAACACACATTTTGAGGTGAAACATCCCCGAAGGATGATGTATGATTTGTATGACAGACCTGGAGCCTGTCGACAGTACAGCTCATTCTACTGAACTCTTCCTGGGCCCCTTAGCTTGACTGATTATAGTAAATGAGGTGTCATTTAAGGGCTGGCGATGTGGAGATTATGAGTATTGGGTCTAAAGTACAAAATATTAATTGATAAAAAAAAAAGTAATTAATGAAAACCTAATTAAAGCAGACATCCTGAGCAGGGCACTCCTGGAATCCTGGGACAGTCTCAATTACCAACTTTCCTCCGAGCTTATAATGTGTAATTGGGAGGTATTAGGCTCTAATGGATGAGATTAATACAAAAATTAATTAATGAAAAAGGAAATTAAATGTGAGTTTGTTAAAAATTTCCAGAGGTGGGTCCATTACGCTGGAACAGTAGGTGCTCAAAGATTTATTAATGAAAGTCTTCATGAGTGACAGAGTCTTGCATGCATAACTGACACTGGAGGCCCCCTTTCCGTGCCCAACCTCACCCCATGTCATCTGTCTCCATTAAGTAGCATCTGATGTCAGCTAGGGTTGCAGTAACCAAGGGGAAGTCTTAATGTGGAAGAATCAAAAAGTGTTCATTATTCTCCAGGAGGGGAGGTGTATTCTGGCCTCCCCTTCCCGCAGCTTCTCTCTTACAGAAAAGGGTAAACAGACAGAGTCTTTTGGTCGCTCAAAAAGAAACTTAAGAATAACAAATCGATGTAGAGTATGATATTAAAAACATTTACTTTTCCTACAGCTATATGAAAAAGTAACGTTCTTTCATATCCAGGAGAGCTGTTTTTGTAAATGTTTATGAGTAAGTGACGCTTCCTAGGGCCCCTAATTATGTTGGCTTGCCACGTGCACGGTCTCCCCTGTGCTTCTGTGCACTGCAACTTGACCTTCTGCGTGATTCATTGTTCTCTTCTATTGATCTGCAGTTAATCACTTCTGGGTTTCGATTTTTTCCCCCTTGAAAATGAGTCAGGGAATTTGGGCATGCTCAGGGCAGTTCATGACGCTGCTCAAGCTGTTTCTGAAATTAAGTGGGTGCAAAAGTCACTCGGGGACCTTGTTAAAAATACGTGGATTCTGTGATTGTATCACCAAATAAGCCTGCTGCTTTAGCTCTGGGGTGTGGCAAGGGAATCTGTGTTTTCTTCATCTTTTTTTTTTTCTTTCTTTTGAGAGATAGAGACTTAGTGAGTGGGAAGGGGGGCAGAGAGAGGATATGCATAATCGGAAGCAGGATCCAGGCTGTTAGCACAGAGCCCAACGTGGGACTTGAACTCATGAACCTTGAGATCATGACCTGAGCTGAAGTTGGACGCTTAACCAACTGAGCCACCCAGGCACCCCAGGGAATCTGCATTTTCAATGGGTGGTTTAGATACAGGTGCCTTGGGCCCTGGGATCTCTGATGAGTCAAATGCTTTTTGCCACTGAATGAAGGAGCATGGACTTTAATTCAAAGATGTGGTGGTGTGGACTGAATGTGTGATCCAAAGTACTTAAGTTAAATCCTAATGTCCAGTGCGATTTGGAAGGTGATTAGGTCACACTCATGAAGGAGGTTAGTGCCCTTATAAAAGAGGCTCCGGGGAAGCCACTTGCCCTTGCCTTGTGAAGTTACAATGAAAAGACCCAACATCTAGGAAGCGACTTTCACCAGACACAGAATCTGTCATTGGTTTGTGGGCTTTGTGGCATCTGGAACCAAGCAAGAGATTTCTAGGACAGCCCAGATGGCCTAAGACCATGGGTGTCCTGGACTCCACTTATGTGCTCCCCACATTCTCTTGGCCCTGTTACTCCCACCCCCCATGGTCCTGACTTCTGGCTCAGTGTGTGGGCCCACTCACTGATATTGTCACCTTAACTCCTGAGAGCATGGAGTCTTAGCCTCCACTCGTGGAGAAAGCCGTGCTTGGCACAGCCTTTATTACCCCCAATTTGGTGGGAGCTGCAGTATGTTTGCTGCCCAAATTCGAGCAGAAGGGGCTTGCACAAGCCCTGTACCATGAGGTATAATCTGCCTTTTCCTAAGGGCTGTGTGGAGCAGCATGGGTAGCACAGCCTGTATATGCAGGAGTTAGGACTCTGTGCAGGATGAACCTTAACCAGAAAGTCAGGAAGTAAGGCAGCAGATACATGGCTCTCCCTTATTTTCCAGGAAAGAAAGTTGGCACAACTGTGCCCAAGCAACTGGCTTGCTTGTGAGGCTGTGGCCAACCTAAGAATGTGCTGATCTGTATTGATTTTTATCCTTTCTCTGGTTTCTGTCCTGGCATTGCCTCTCAATACCCTCACACCCAATCTTGGCAAGAATGTTTTTATTTTGAGAGAAAAAGTGCAAGTAGGGGAGGGGCAGAGAGGAAGAGAGCAAGAGAGAATCCCAAGCAGGCCCTGCACTGTCAGTGGGGCTCAAACCCACAAACTAGGAGATCATGACCTGGGCTGAAGTCTGATACTTAACTGACTGAGCCACCCAGACACCCCAAGAATGCTTTGTTTTGCCTCTGCCTTTGTTTCTGGTCTGTGACTGCAGTTTGCTGGCCAGAATTCCTTAGCAGGTCAGGTAATCTTTATGAATCTCTTTATCTGGTAAATGACTACAACACTCTTAGTACTTTTCTCACAGGGACGTTAAAAAAAAAAGTTTATTTTGAGAGAGCACACATAAGGTAGGGAGGGGGAAGAGAGAGAATCCCAAGCAGGCTCTGCCTTGTTGGTGTGGAGCCTGACTTGGGGCTCAAATCCACCAACCATGAGATGCTGATCTCACCTGAAATCAAGAATTGGTTGCTTAACCGACTGAGCCACCTAGATGGCTCTCATAGAGACCTTTTAAAGCTCAATAATACTTATATTTAATTTATATTTTAAACTTTTAAAAATATTTTTATTCTCGTGAGAGACAGACCGTGAGTGAGGGAGGGGCACACAGAGAGGGAGACACAGAATCTGAAGCAGGCTCCAGGCTCTGAGCTGTCAGCACTGAGCCTGATATGAGGCTTGAACTTGTGAACCATGAGATCATAACCTGAATTGAAGTCGGATGCTTAGCTGACTGAGCCACCCAGGTTCCCCTTCATTTATATTTTAACTTTTTAGAGTATAAAAACTATTTGTTACATAATATATGAATTATATTTTAACGTTAATATAAATATGTTAAATACAATTTATAATCTATATATACTTTATAATTTATATTTATAAATACTCACAAATTTATATTTATAACTTAAATAGGATGATATTAATGAAATGTTAGTCATCATACTGATTACAGTTATGCTTTTAAGAAAATTCGGGCTCATTTTGTGCAGGCATGGAAGATAGAGATAGAATGAACCAAAATCTACGTTCTAGAAGTGTGCTTTCTAGAATGTGTTCTACAGCTTGTTAAAAGCTACTACTGGAAGCACATTGCATGTGGTGGGGTTTCTGAAGGTGTAGATAACATGTGGCTTTTGCTTTCCTGGAGCTCCCAGGCTGGCAGAACTTTTTGGGCACATACTACCAGGTTATCCTTTAACAATAAAAGGTGTAGAAGTGAATATGACTCCCATCCCCAACCAGGGGAGGGAGGGAGGTTCAGCCCAGGAACACTGCCCCATATTCTCCAACAACTCCCTCTTCATGTTCGCACCGAGCATGGTTCTGCATTCCCATAGTTACCTCCAGGAAAGCATCTGCTGACCCAATAGTACAAAAACTTGGTCTCCTCGGAAGCTCTGTTCCTCTTGGGAAAACAGTACCCTGGAATCTGTGTTACACATAGGCCTCCTGGGAGCTGGGTCTACTAAATTAGTCCCACTGAGGCCAGGAGGCTCTGCCAGACTTGGGGCCGGAATGTGCAGTGCAGTCTCAGGCTGGGTGACTATACTGTGGGGTAGCCATCCTATTCTGTGAGAGAGGTCTTGGAGGCCCCACTGCCCCAGCCCTCTCTCTGTGGCCCATCTGTTAATGTCTTGAGTTTGATACATCTTCCCAGGGCAATAATACTCAACTGGGGGTACTTTTGTCCCCCAGGAGACACTTGACAACATCTGGAGATAGATTTGGTTATCATAACTGAGAGAGATGTACTAATACCATCAAGTGGGTAGAGGTGGGCATGCCATTGGACATCCTACAAAGCACTTGCCTCCACAAAAATGAGTTGTCTACTCCAAAATGCTGATAATGCCAGGACTGAGAAACTGTCGCCTAGACGGGCTCAGTCATCTGGGGTCTGCCTTGGAGAGACAGCTGAGAGTCACTGAGGGGGATTTCTGCTGCCTTGGTATAAGCCAGAACATTTGGCTTGTCCATTGCCTGGCAGCCTCAGATTGATGATCCCTCTGAATCCGTGGCTGGAATTTCTCTCAGGATCGTGGTAGACTGCATTCTTTAGTCTCCTGGGAAAAGCAGTGAGTAGTGCAGGTGGGGGTGAGGAACTGCCCCTCCTGAGGGGCAAAGTTCACCCAAATTCTCCTGCAAACAAGCACATTCTGGGTCATGTGCTGACTCAGGGATGCTTCTATCCAGCAGTCATCCATTGGGGGATGGTAGTGGGTGTCATGGGCAAGGGCATGTGGAGGGAGACCTGCTTTCAAATTCAGGCCTCACCTCTACTGAGCTGTGTGACCTTGCTTAAGTTTCCTAACACCTCTGGACCTCCATCTTTGCTGGTGGTGGTCCTGCCTGCCTCACTGTGTGCTGTGCTTGCCTTGGCCCTGGGGGAGGGGACAGCTCTGTCCACCCACCATCTTCATGCAGTCTTATCCCTCTGCTGACTCCCAGGTGAGGGAACTGCCATATGGTTTGGATGTGCTTTGCTTGGTCTCCTTTCGCTTTCATAATTTGTTTTGGTTTGACTTGGTCCAGTTTTCTTTGCAGGTTCTGTAGAGGAGGGAGTGGTATTAACTAGGAGGAGGTTGGAGGAGGGACACATTTCAGTTATGAACAGGCATGAAAGGGCACATTGAATTTATCCAGCCCAAGATTTTTTAAAAAGTATACGTAAAAAAACCTCATTTTCTCATTAGGTGCTATAGTTAGTACTTTTGTATCTATTCATTTAAGAAAGGAGAATCTCAGGTTCAGTGTCTACCCAAGGTCAGACAGCAAGGTGCTGACAGACTATTTCCAAACCCCTGGTTCTGTAACCCACCCTCGGAATTGTCATGTGGACCAAGTGGAAAAGCGTACTTAAGAAGCTCTTGAGGCAGCTGAGGTGTACTTTGTGGTTTTTGTTTTCTGTGTGCTTTGTGGGTACATGAAACAAGAAGGTTCTGATGGAGGAGGACATACACGATCTTATTTGTGCAGCCTCCCGATTCAGGAGCCGTGGGTGTTTGACTTTGGTGATTGCGTCAGATGGGGTGAGGGGGACCCAGGCTCCTGGAACGGTTTCACTGGTCAAAGGAGGATGGTCTGCTCTGCGGACTCAGCAGTGTGTGAAGCCGGCTTGTGGCAGGCAGCTGGCTGATGCCTTTGGAGAGGAGGGCGAGGTAGGCTGGGCTCTGAGTGACTGATGGCCCTTCTCTGCCATGCCTTTGAGTCCTTCCTCTGGACCTTCTGCCTACTCTTTCATCCCAACGGTTTCTAGCTTCTAGCATTCCTTGTCTGGGGGAAAATACCATGGGTCTGGGTGTTTTTCTTTAAAATGGAGGATTTTGGTCTTGAAAACATTTTCTTGGCCAGGTCTTATATCTGACTCTTTGGTGTACTTCATTTCATTTACTCCTCATAGCAGCTCTGGGAGGCAGGTGCAAGGATTCATCATACATAACTGAGGAGATTGAGACTCTCACAGCCAATTAAGGGGGTGAAGCTATGATTGAGGCTCAGGGCTTGGTCATCAAGGCCTGCTGATAGCTCTTGATCTACTTCTGCCTCCCAGTGTCCACTGCCGTTGTCCTAGGCCGAGCCCCCACCAGCTGTTACCTAGGACTAGGGTGTTGGCTCTGCACTGCTTTCTCTGCTTGCTCTCCATCCATTTCCAGCTCCAAAGATACTGAAATCTTAGCTCCTGGAGGGTGCCAACCCTACCTCACATATCCACTGATGAATCCCCAGTGCTTAACATCATGCTTGGCACATGGCAGGTGCTCAGGAAATATGCATGAGTACATGGATGGATGCTTAGATTTGCATTTTAGAAAGATTATTCTGGTGGATGTGATTCGCTTATCCGTCCATCTATCACCCATCCACCCGTCCATCCACCCGTCCATCCACCCATGCATCCATCCCTCATCCCCTCATTCATCCATGTCTTTATTCCTGTTTATCCAATCAGTCATGTATTAGAGCAGGAAAAAGGCAAAACACACTTAGTGCTGTTAGGTCAGACTCAAATAGGTATTATTAAGGGCTTCTTTGATGAGGAAAACATCGTATTATTTCTATTTTAAGAGTGATACAACATAAAAGCAGGCACCTTTCGTGAGTTAACATGTGTCTCAAAATCTGGACCTTCATCTAAAACATTAAAATACAACTTGTGATTTATCTAATTTTCTCTGCAGATGATCAAGAGACAGCATGAGTAATTCAAATACAAGCTAAGTTCTAATTCCTTGCCTGTTAGAAAGCCACTTTCACTTTGGGGTGCAAAACCGAGATTGCAGAAATATTAATATTTAAGAGCTTGGAGACCGTCTAAGCTAAGGTATAGGCATGTAAAACAAGTACCTGATTACAGAGCAGATTTTTATAATGTCCAGCCGAGGGGCCAGGGAGCCTCACCATCAGGGGACCTGGCCATCATCCCAGGTGCTACCTAGAGCAGGGATCCCAGCTCTCCCTGTGAGATTGGGGTTTGGAGCTGTTGGCACCCCAAAGAGTTGTTGGGGATTCCACGCTCTTCTACAGACTTCTGCCTGTGGTCATAGTTAACAAAGGCAGCTAGCTAGGTGAGGAGGGACGAGATTCCCAGTGCAGGAGCCTCATAAATATGAGATGAGATGGCTGGGATGGAAATGAAAGCTGAGATGCTCAAAAATAAAGCGTGAAAGAGTCCTGGCCCTGTATAAGAACAGGATTGATCTCTGTACGCTGACAGAATGTACGATTTCCCTTCGCTTTACTACAGTGCTTCTGTTTCTATAGAAACCACCAATTTTATAGACAGATCGGCTCCGTGAGAAGGCGCGGGGAGTTCAGTTTGAAGCCAAGTGCCGTCAGGGCACCGGGCACTCCCAACCCCGGGGAGGGGGCTTTCTTCTTTGCTAGCTAACTAGCTCTCCTGGGGATGGTTAATGATTACCAGGCTTGGAACCTGTCACAATTATTATAATCACACTTGCAGTGCCGCTTTCCTTGCACAGAGCCCCCAAAGACACGGCTGGTTGTAGGGCTCTTGGAGCATCCTCACAGAGGCCAGTGGCATGCGGCTTTTCTTTCTTCCATTCATTTGTTCATCAGATACATACTGATATCTTAGCACCAGACACTGTGCTGAGCCCCGGAGGAGTCCCCGTGCTACAGTAAGGGAGACAGACAGGCAAATCGATAACTTCATTTCAGTTCTGTGAGAGAGGTTTTTCTGGCCAGGACTCCCTGAGAAAGAGACGCCTGGTGTTGGCCACATCTCAGGGATGGTCTGGCAAAGGTAAGAGATCCCTGAGTGCTTCCGTTATGTTTGCTGCATAACCAGCTACCCCCAAACCTAGTAGCGACAACCAACACCTGTTTTATATATCCACAATGACTGTGTGGGTCCGAAATTGGGGCAGGGCACAGTGGATAGGTGTGCCTCTGCCCCTTAATGTTTGGGGCCTCAATGGTGGTGGGCTCAAAGGCTAAAGATGGCGAGCATGACCCACATGCATCCCTGTATTTTTAAGATTGTTCTCCTCTATATGGTGTCTACTGGGGCAGGGCTCCTCAACTCACATGTGTAGCACCTGGCTGGGATGGCTAGAACACCTGGGGTCTAGCTGTTGTCACACTTTTTGTCCACTAGCTTGGGTTTCCTTACACAATGGCCTTCTCAGGAGAGCCTTCCGTGGCAGTGGATGCTGCAAGGCTTTTTGTGACTTACCCTCAGGAGTTCTAGAGCATCACTATCATGGCATTCTACTGGGGAAAACAAACCATTAAAGCTAGAGCAGATTAAAGGGGAGGAATCCTCTTTTATTTTTTCCTTTTGGATTAACTTCAGCCATCTCCAAGGGGCAAGTAGATAACCCAAAGTGACATAAGCAAAAATGAAATTTATTGAGTCATTTAATCGGAAACTCCTAGAAGAAGGGGGTAAGCATAGCTGGACCCTAGGTTTCATCTGAAGTCATCAGTTCCTGGTTTCTGTCTCATCTTCTTACTTTGCTTTTTTTGTGAACTGACAGAACTCCTAGGCACAGTCTCCCCATAGGGAGTCAAGATGGTCACAACTCCTAGCTGCTCAGTGGACAAGAGAGAACGGCCCATCACCACCCATTCAAAGCTTGGCCCAGACTTGCGTTGGTTTGTGTGGGTCACATGAGCACCTCTGAGCCATTCACTCTGGCCAGAGGCATGTGGAACTCCCATTGGCCAGTCCTGAGTTATGGGCCCACACCTGGGGCAGGTAAGGGTAATAGGGGCAGCTTCTTAGAAGATGACCCAGAAGTTCTTAGAGACCATGATGAATAGGTATAGGGTAGTTCAGGTGGTAACTGAGGCCAAGGGAATGAATGGGGTTCTGATGAGCATCTAATGGATGGGCTAAGAAGGTGCACACCATAAAGGCAGCAGAGATGGAGTCCCTGGGGAGGAGGAGGAGCCAGCAGTTTGTGGCTTTCTGGGAACCAAAGGAAGCATGTGTTTCATGAGGGAGGGAATGGTCAGCATTAACAATGCCTTGCAGAAATGAAGTGGGATTCACTCATTCATTTATTGGAAAGATCTATACTGAGCACCCACTATATGTCAGGCATTGTTCTAGTACTGGGGATATAAAAAAAACCAAACAAAACAGACAAAAGCCCCTGCCCTCTGGGATCTTGCATCCAAGATGAAGGTGAAGGGTGGTCACTAGATTCAGCAACACGGGAACCCTTGGTGACCTTGGTGAAACAGTTTCAGTGCAGCACTGGGGTTGGAGAGAGCGTGGAAAGTGAGATGGTGGGCAAGGTAAATGACAACTCTTAGACGGAGTTTGATTGTCAGAGGGAGGAGAGGTAAAGATCAAGGGCTGGACTGGAAGATTCATCTTCACTTTAGTTTTATAGTACGAGAGTTGGGCTCTCCGTTTCTGTTCATACATTGGTTGATCTTCTGATAACCTGTGTGGTCTGGTTCCCCAGAGAAGACCCTTCTACTTGTCCACTTGCCTGAAGATAGGCCCTGAAGGGAGAGGTAATACTAGGATTTTCCCTACCAGGAGTAGATACTCTGGGAGCTCCTGACATCCAGAGAGGACAGGAAGGGACTGCTACCCTTCGAGTGCCTCTGCTACCAGGGGCTGGGAAGAGGCTGGCCAGCAGTAAAGCACTGACAAGCGGCAAGGAGGATGCATTATAACATGGCCCCATCTCTCCATCCTAAACAAAACCAAATAATCCAAACTCTCCACGTGTCTGCATTCTTGATTTAAAATCCCTTCTTCCAGACGGTACCTGCTGCTTGTGAATGGTGAATTGGGGAGACCTCAGATAGTGTAGGGTGGGGGAGGGCAGGGTAATGTGGATAATTGGCCCCTGGATAATTTAGAGTTGGTTGTAATTAACCTAATTTTGGAAGCACAGTGCAAGATCGCATACCTGCACTTCTCAGGCGACCTAGTGAGAAAGCTCTTTGTAGTTTCTCTTGTTCACCTGACTATATTTACATCAGTCGTTCTCAGCCAAGGTCCATTTTGCCCCTTGGGTGACATTTGGCCAAGTCTGGAGACATTTTTGGCTGTTACTATCAAGGAGGGGTGCCAGCGGCATCTAGTGGGTGGAGGTCAGGATGCTGCTATAAATATCCTACAATGCACAGGGAAGCCCCCCTCCCACCCCCAGGACAAAGAATTACCTGCTCAAATATCAGCTGTGCTAAGCTGAGAAACCCCGCTGTTTTTGCAGCAGATGGGAGTGGCCATGATGTCCAGAAGAAAGGAAGAGTTGGTACAAGAACTGAACAAGTATATACTGGAAACAATTCTGAGATTCCTGCTGGAACATAGTGGATATTCAGTACTGGGACTGGCTTTATTTTTTTTTCCCTTTTTGCAAGAGAGTTTAGCAGTTGAATTTATATTCACAACTCAGGGCCCTTGTCTAAAGACCTGATAACATTCTGACCCATTCTCTGCTGATGCCACAGTGGGGTCAGACCACGGTCTGTTGTCCTCACAGCTAAAATACTGCTTTTTAAAACTCTCAGGATTGCTTTGTTCTTGGGGTTGCCTGGTTTTGTTTTCTTCAGCAAAAGCCTACAGGCATTTAAATAAAATGTTTGCCTTTCTCTCTATGAACACAGGACCTCCCAGGGCAGGACCGGGCTGGACTCTAGTTTCCCTAACAGCTCTGGCCTTGACACCTGCTGTGGCACTCCCCTGGGTAATGCATTGGGAGGGATGCATTTGCCCCCTGAGAGGGGCTCTTGTGCTGGTGGGGGAAGTTGTTAGGTGAATAGAATTCTGAATCTTCCACTTCATAGCTGGTCTGGGTAGACTGAGAGATGACCAACTGTCATGTATTCATTCTCTCTATCCTTCACCCAAAGCTTTGACATCTCTAAATGGCAAGTGGTCAAAACCCCAATGGACATGCTACAGTATGGATGAACCCCTAGAACCTTATGCCAAGTGAAAGCCAGGCACAGTGGTCACATATGACTCGATGTAAAATGTCTAGATTAGATAAATCCAGAGACAGGCAACAGATTAGTAGTTGCTGGAGGAATGGGGAGTGACTAGCTAATGGGTAGAGAGGTCTTTGGAAAAAAAATGTTTTGGAACTAGATATGGGTGGTGATTGTATAACACTGTATAATACTAAAAATGCCCCTGGGGGTGCCTGGGGGGCTCAGTGGGTTGAGTATTCAACTCTTGATCTCGGCTCAGGTCATGATCTCTTAGTTCGTGAGTTCGAGCCCCACATTGGGCTCTGCGCTGAAGGCACAGAGCCTGCTTGGGATTCTGTCTCTCCATCTCTTTGTTCTTCCCTACTTGGGCACATGCATGTATATGCGTGTGCGCGATCTCTCTCAAAATAAAAACATAAGATTAGAAAAGCCACCGAATTTTGTACATTAGATGATTACTTTTGTTATGCGAATTTTACTTAAAAAAAAAAAATAACCTTATGGACAGAGAGGCTCAGCTGGCCCATCTTTAGACCGCAGATCCTGGGGCCCACCCCATACTGCCCAGCCTGGGTGGGCACCAGGGGAGAGGCTGTCCTTAAGGGGAGCTGGCCCCTCAGAAGCCCTGATAGGAGAGGCCCTGCCCCGTTGGACACTGGCAGCAGGGAGTGTCTGCTGGGGTTTTGTCTCTTTCATGTTCCATTGGAAGTGATAAATGAAGCTTTGCATCTGCTTCACGGCAGATTAGTCCCGGGAGAGGTAGCAGACGCTCTGGCAGACACGTTTAAATCCTCCTCAATAGCCGGCTTCCTGCAGGATATAAAACAGAGCTGGGGAGGGAGACACAGAGCGTTGTGCCAGTGGCCACTGCAGGCTCGGAGCAGTCAGCGAGGGTGCTATCTCCCCGGCCTCTGACACCCAAGTGGCTCCGCAGGTGCACAGGTGCAGAAAACAGCCCATTTTTCTTACCACCTCCCCCTTGAGCTCTGCCTTGGGATGTGTGATGCCTGTGTTTTAGTCCCAGCCCTGAGATAAACTGTCTGTGAGTGGCCCATAGTGGTAACAAAAGTCAAACAGCTGTCATTTACTAGCTGTGTGATCTTGAATAAATGACATAACCTCTCTGTGCTCCAGTTTCCTTGTCTACAAAATGGTGATGGGATTGCCTATCCTACAGGAACCTATGAGGCTTAGATGAGCACGTACAAATAGGTTTAGTTATATTTATGTAGTATGTGTATGTCCTATAAATACATAAATAAGTATATGTAATATTTAATAAAACATAAATACATTTATATATGATGTAAGTACCATATATAACATACATTTGATGTGAGATACAGGTCCTTCCACAATGTCTGGCCCACAAATGATGGAAAATGTAGTGGGTTCATTCATTGAATCGTTCAGGGAGTTTGTGCTTCCATTGTCTTCTGGGTACAGGGACCAAACTGTGCCTAAGATGAGCACATTTTTTGTCTTGATGAAACTTATGTGTCAGTGGAGAGCTAAAACAAGACCTCAAAGATTGACATAAAAGCAAATTATAATAAAAGCTATGGCTGAAGACAAGTACTTAAGGTGGAAATTAGCCAGGTGTGGCCTTTATATGTGGTGGCTGGGAAAGGCTCCTCTGAGGAGGCGCTGTTGAAACAGGAGCCTACAGAAGAGAACACGCTGGTTATGTGGAAAGTGAGAGCTTTTCTGGGAGGGGAGCACAGCAGGTGCAAAGGCCCTGCCTGTTTGGGAAACTGAGTGGACACCAGTGAAGCTGGGGGTAGCAGGTGAGGAAGGAGGCTCTACAGGAGGTTGGAGAAGCAGGGTGGTCTGCATGTAGGTCCTTGTGGGCTGTTTACAGCAGTGTGGATTCTGTTGTGAGTTTAAAACAAAGCTGGTCCAATGCAGTGGTGGGACCAGAGTTTTGTATTGGGAGGTCACATTTCTGTTGTGAGGGGGAGTGGTTTGCACATCGTCACACGTGCATTTGGAAGAGCAGCCTGCAGGTTCCTGCATCTGTTCCTGTAAGGGCATCTGCGCCTGCTTCTCTCGTCACCTTGGGAAGATAGAAATTCTAGTGGATGCTCTTTTGGGTCTTCCAGCACCTAGGTCCTAGATGGACATCTTCTCTGCTCTCTTCTGGTGGTTTGTTACAAGTCTGCATGACTCAGTGGTGGGGTAGTGTACCCAGGGTATGGAAGGTATTAGTGGTTAGAACCCAGATCCTTCCCGTGCTACTTATTTTCATGGCTGTCCTCACTCATGCATTGACCCTAATGAAGGAAGCTCTGCTTGTGACCAGACTCTCCTCAGAGACAGCTGGAATAATTTCAAGGAGGTTTATTGTTTTGAGCTATATATCGAGAGAGATTAATCAGGTGACTCCAGATTCTTTGTGCAAGAAGAAGGGTATGTAGGGGATGCAGAAGCAAGGAAAGGGAGAGATTCTGGCCCTGGGGGAGGTTGTGTCTCCTCTTTCCCCTTTCTGATTTGCATGATTCCAAAGTACTGAAGTCATTTGTCGGTAGAGGGATGCCGTAAGAGAGACTTGTGGTCCAGCGCCTGGTGCCTGGGAGAGGAAGGGTAAGGGGCTGGGTCTTCAGTGGTAGCATTTTTTATTAGGCTAGGCTTCCCCAGGCCTGCTCTGCTCCAAGCACTGAGGAGAAGTTGCCAACCTAAAGGCTGTGGTTAACCAGCCATGGGCAAATCCCCTGAGGGGACTGGCTTTGGAACAATTGGGTCAGTTCCAGCCACTGGTGAGCTCTCATCTTACTGCTCTGGGCCAATGTCCACTGGGTATCTGGGGACACCTACTATACCGTGACCTTTTCCTCACCTCAGCCTGTTGGGCAGCTAGGCAACTGAGGCTCTGCCTGCCTGTCCTTGGAATCTATACCCTGTGAAGCACTGTTGAAAGATCTTCCCTACCACCCCCCCCCCCCCCCCGCCCAAGTCCTGTTGGGGTTTTGTTGTAAATGATGACTGAAATCCATGCCACATGAAAATGACAAGTGACAAGTCCTGAAGAGTAGAAGAGTAGAAATGCTAAATAGTAAAACCTTTGGGTACCCAGGCCCTTCTGTAGAGTTCAATATGCAACTAGCATAGGTCTTTCTCCTTTCATTCAGTAAGCATTTACGGACCCCTGACCAAAGTAAGAAAGTAATAATGGACATTTAATGAGCATCTCTTGTGTGCCAATGAGTTCCAAAATATTCTGTGCATATTATCTCTTGTAATATCACTTTCATGAGGATGCTGCTGTCAATATCCTTTTTGGGGATAAAATCACTGAGACTTAAAGGTGTTGGCTACCTGCTAAAGGTTGTTTAGCCACAGCTAGGGGAGGTACTGAGTACTAGAGATAGAACAAGACCAGGCCACCACTGTCCTTTCATCCTTAGTGTATTGCAGAGAGGCCGACGTGAGGCAGACACATAGGCATCTACAAGGATGGGAAAGACTTTGAGAGCAAAGTCCAGTAAGAGCATTGTGGTAGGGTACCCAGCCTGTTGTGTTCTTGGATGGGGTCAGTGAGGGAAGACTTCTCTAGAGAAGAGTCTTCTAAGCCTAAGTATATACCCTGTGTAGAAATACTGCACTTGAGTTCTTCCATTGGCTTGTCCATACTCTTCTTTAGGAGCTGTGACTAGACTGGGCAGATAGATGACCTGTCTTTCTTGTCATTTGCTGAATGCCCCCTTCTCCTTTTGTTCCTCCTCAGCCAGTGTGGACATGTCACGTCCATTTGTATCTGCAGGATGTCTTGGACCTGATCTGTGTGCGCTTGGTCCAGGATACCTTTGTTATCCGGTCTCTATAAATGGACTTCTCAAGTCAGTGGCTTGCTGTGAGGGCCTGCATTTCACTCCAGCCATTGTCACAGTGTTGCTGCAGCCTGAGTATTTGTTCCTTGTGGGTTTGGCCCTTTGCTCCTGCCCCCATTCCTTAGAGACCATTATATTTTGCTGTTTTTGGTGGGGAGAGTGACTTCTCAGTCGCACTGTGGTAAAAAAAAAAAAAAAAAAAAAAAAAGGGTTACTTTGGTGTGGCCTCTTCTGTGACACCCCTGGGTTGTGCCTTTTAACATTACTGCAACTACAGGGGGTCGCTGAAGGCAGTGCTGTTTGAGTATGTCATGCCCAGTATCATGTAGCCGCATCTTCATGATAGCTACGTGGACTTTTCTGACTTCAGCATAATTTTCTAGTTGGAGGAGGTTCCTATTTTTTGCTAACAGTTCCCTCTCTAACCCCAAGGAGTTCATAGCCAAGCATGACATATGAGAGTAGCCTTTAAAGTTTAAATCTCATCTCTCTCTCCTTGCTGTCTCAGGGAGTGACGTCAACACAGGGTGTTATATGAAGATTCACCTGGGGCTCCGAGGGACAAGGGTGTATAAACATGAAGCATGGAGACTGGTTAAGAAGTCCTGGCAGTCAACTAGGCACTTAAGTGACTTTGAGCCTCTCTCCCTCATGAGTAGGCTTAAAGTAATAAGTACTATCACCTGGGAAGATTATATTTTTGGAATTAAGTCATCTTAATATGTATCAAGGTCCTGGCACCATGGCTGGCGCACAGCAGATGCTTAATAAATGCTAGTGTATTCTTGTTGGTCTTCCGAGAGAACGGTGGTGTTGGGAGAGGAGGTAACTGATTTTACCTCCATATCTCTGTCCAACACGTACTCCCTGAATGGCTAAGAAGATACTCAGCTTTGGTTGGCCAGAGAGAAGGAGGTAAAGGAATATATTTTGCCTTCTAATAATACTCTTTCACCGTGTATCACTTGACCTGCCTTTTTTTCCCCCCAGAGCTGTTATTTCTGCCTGAAATGCTATTTATTAATGATATAATTTATTCACTTCTTTGTTACCTTTCTTCCTTACTAAAACACAAGCCTTTGGAAAGTCAGAACCTTGTCTGATTCACTACCACAGCCCCAGCTCTTTGTCAAAAATGTAACTCATAGTGTACATATTAAGGTAATAGATGATGAGTGGATGAAAAATCTAACCAATGGATTTGTTATTATTACTTTAAATGTTTATTTTTGTGAGCGAGCACCAGCAGAGGTGCAGAGAGAGAGAGGGAGACAGAATCCAGAGCACGTCCTGCACTGACAGCACAGAGCCCAAGATGGGGCTCAAACCCAAACCATGAGATTGTGACCTGAGCCACAGTCAGATGCTCAACTGACTGGACCACCAGAAAGCCCCTAACCATTGGATTTAGTTCATTTTGATTAATGGCCATTTTCTCAGCAGGTCTCAGCATCAACTTTGGGTGGAGTACTCAGTTAGACACTAGGTAGAGAGCGAATAAGACAGGCTCTGTTCTCAAGGAAGGAAGGAGCAAAGAAAGGGGTCTCCAACTTTTCCAGTTTCTGAGCCAGTGTTGGTAGAAACAGGGTCTGAAATGGAAGGAGTGTCAATGAACAACACCTGGCATCAAAGCCTTGTCTATTCAGAGTCACGTTCTACTATGGATGTGGTTCCCTCCCTCACCCTAGATTAGCCTAGAACGCTACCTTGAGTGGCAGAAGAAATTGACATCCCATTGAAATTGATGAAATAGTCAAGCATTTGCCATCAGAATACACTAAAGCATTGCCATTTGGGGAAAACTCCTTTAATAAGAGGGAGGCCTGACCCATGCAAATGGTGAGAGCTGGTTGGCGTGTCTTCTCTTTGTATGGGTTTTACAGAAACCAGAGATGATTAAGGGGGCAAGTGAGTTGGTAAAAGCATCTCTAGAGAACAAGTACTAAATGGCTTCTTTATTGCTCACCTCTCAAGAAACCTTCTGTTGAAACTGCTGGCAGTAAGTGCAGGTTAGGCCTGTGTGAAGTTATTATAAATGCTGTTCTTATGTGTAAGAACTTTATTTTTTAATTGGTATCTTTTTTCCCCCAACTAATGCAATAGGAAGAATGAAAATTTGTAATTTCTTAAGACACAGGAACTATTGAGAGAGAGAACAAAGAGGCTATTGAAACATTTAGAGACTTCCCGTAAAACCCAAACCACACGGAACCTTCTCACCTCCTTTTCCTGCACAATGGAGGCCTCTCTGAGGAGTGTGGGGGTGGGGGAGCAGACTGGAAATGCCCATCACAACACGTTACTGAATGAGAAATAGGCTGCGGGGAAAATGCAGAGAGCCAGAGACTTAATGTTCTTGCTGTACTCTCTTCTTCAGACCCTTATGCTCTTTGTCTCATATGCTACCAGCAATTTAAGGTCTAATCGTTTTATGGCTGGGGCTTCAGAACAGTCAGGGTCAGTGAATGTTTGAAACAGCTTTTCTTAGGACTAGGATGAAGTGGAAAGAGTCCTAAAGAACCGAGTTCAGATCCTAGCTGTCCTGGGGTAGGGAGGAAATTTGTGCCTTGGTGAAAAATGATGACTGGTGTAGGCTCTTCATTCCAGAGGACACCCCTCTGGGTCATCTGATTGTGATTTTTGTGTAACCTAGTTTATAATCGATGAGTTTTAAATAATCACTTTCTGTTCTGTGAGGCAGAGGTTCCAATGATCATCCAACCTCCCACAAACCAATCTTAGCTCCATTTGTACATCCGTTAAAAAATTTCTCATCTATCGATAGGGCTGTATTTTGGGTTTTCTTTGGAGCCAGTTGCAGTATCTTCCTTTACTGATTAATGACAGAATAAAATAAAGTTAATGATAGGAAAACGAATTTAAAAAATCAGAATTCATGACAGAATAAAACAGTATGTTCATTCTATATCTCTATGAGAATCATGGTTTTGCCATTTTTTGAAAATTACCTTTTAACACTCGTTACTGACATGTACTCTCTAACCAGCTTAACCTTTTTGAGCCTCAACATCCTCATCTGCAGAATGGGAATAATAATACACAGTGAAATCACAGATTTTACTAAGGGTTTTACCATCCATTGTCCTGTTTATTATTGATAGCTAGATAATATGTAGCAATTAATTTTTAGCTGTTATGGAGAGTGAATGGATAATGTTTGTGAAAACACTTTTATCAAGTGTGATTCATAAAGTGCGATTCAGATTTTAGCTGGAGCTATTGTTGGCATCAAATGATGATTTAAGAGTTGCTCTTAACTCTCTGAAAGCTTGTGATTTGGAAGGGAGAGGAAATTTTCTCTGGTGGCTTCAGGAGGTGAACTGGGGCCGTTGAATAGAAAGTGTAGGATCAGATTTTGGCTGATAATAATAGAGGAGGGCTTTCTAACAACTTGGTGTAATGATGGCGTGGGCTGCTTCATGGGGTAGTGAGGTTCCCGTCATGGGAAGTACGCCAGCAGAGACTGTTGCTCATGGTAACTGCAGTACTAAAGAGCATCCCAGACTTGGCTTTCATTTCTGAGAAGCTTCACGTAGAGAAACACAGGCATATGTGGGAAAAACGGTCATAGCCCACTGCCGGGGAACCTGAGAGCCACAGCCTTACTGTCCTTAGAAACCCTGTGAGCCGTGAGCCTGTGTATACATGTGGATAACATATGAACAATGCCTGGGATAGTGCCTTGCACACTGATGCACATCAAACGCTGCTTTAAGTAATCTGTCCTCTTGGAATAGTTTTTTCCTTGACTTGTGCAGTAAGACAAGAGGTGTTTGTATAATAGTGTGGTATGCACACACAGTGTGTAAAGCAGACAGTCCATTGCACAGGTTCAGGCTGCTGCCCAGCATACAATTCTGAGGAGCTGGGCATTTGCAGGTAAGGTGAGCTACTGGAGACCAGGTGTGCCATGTGAACCATGTAGGATCCCCTAGATGGGGCTGAGGCTCACTTCCGTGGGCTCTGACTCCAAGTCTCATGGTCTCTTGTTTTCACTTACATCCCAAATTGAGCTCCTCACTTTCACTTCTAAACTTGCTCTTCCTTCAGTCTTCATTCTTCTAATTCAGTCCCATTCTTCTAATTATTGGGACCACAACCCAAGAGTTATTGATGTGTTTTTTCCTATACAGGATCTCCAGAATCCAACCTGATCCCTGCTGCTACCACCCTGGGTTAAACTGTCATCGGCTGTCATCAGCTCTCATGTGGATTAGAGCAGCAGCCCCTAACTGATGTTCCTCTTCTCTGCCCTTGCCACTTTACTGAAATTGTTTCTGCCCCCTAGTCAGAGGAGGCCTGTTAACCCACAAGACATTTTATATTGCTCCTCTGTCCCAAGCTTTTCAGTAGCTCCTTATTTCATTCAGCCTAAAGGCCAGAGTTCTTAAAAATGCCTGCAAGGCTTCATGTGATCTGCCTGCCACACTTTTCTCCCCTCATTCCTATAACTCTTTCTCATTCTCTTTCACTTTTGCTGCTGCAGCCCTATTGACTTATTCTTCTGCCTCAGGACCTTTGCATCTGCAGCTTCTATGTGAAAAGCTCTTCTCCCAGATAGGCAGGTGGCTTATTCCCTGATCTCTTTCATGATTTTGCTCAAATGTCAACTTTTCATTGGGGCCTTTTCTTTATGCTGTTGATTTCAACATGCACCCCTCACCCCTTCCCTGCTGTGTTTTATTCACAGCCGTTAGCACCATCCAACATGTTACCTTGTTTACTGCCTTTCCCTTTCCATTAGAATAGAAGCTCTGTGAGAGCAGGGATTTTTGAATTCTGTTTACCTCCCTTTCAGAACAGTGTTTGGTCCATAGTGGGCACTCACTAAATACTTGTTGAAACCTAAACCTCTGAGTTTCCCAAATACTCTTATGTGTCAGGTTTAAGACAAAAGGCTCTGATGATACTTTCCTGGGATTTTGTTTCTATAGTAGGCAGTCTTTGCCATGTTCCCAATAATCTCTGTATCCTTGTATTCATGCCCGTGTGTAACCCCTTCCCTTCTAGTGTGGGCTGGAACTAGAGACTTGCTTCTAAAGAATAAAATAAGGCAGATATTATGGGATGCCACTTGTTTAGGTTACAAAAGACTGTGACTTCCATCTTGGTAGCATTCTGTCTTTAATGGCATTTTTTCCTGCTGTCTTCCTTACTCTGATGAAGCAGGTGGACATGTTGTGAGATCCTCTGTAGAGGAGCCCATGGGGTAAGGGAGTATGGGAGGCCTCCAAGCACTGACTCATGAAGAACTAAGACCTCAGTCAACAGCCTGTGAGAGACTGAATCCTGCCAAAAACCACATGGGTGAGTTTAGAAACAGATCCTTCCCTGGCCAAGCCTTCAGATGAGACCATAGCCCCAGCCAACATCTTGATTGCAGGCTTATGAGATGCTGAAGCAGAGGACCTGGCTACACTGTGCCTGGATTTCTGAAATACTGAAACAGTGAGATAAGAAACACATTTTATTTTAAACTAAGTTTTGGGGTAATTTGTTACACAGCAGTATATAACTAATGCACATCTGTTTTTTTTTTTTTTTCTTGATCCATTGGGAACTATATTCCTTGGCTGGAGAAGTTGAATCTCTTTCCTGTTTGATTCCTTAGCTACACAAACACACACAAACACTCACTTTAGTCTGAGGCATTTCTGACATTGGTATTTGACACAACTTCAGGTTCAGCAAACTTCCTGAGACCCTGTTAGTGATGCCATAATGAGATGGGTAAATTCTCAGTACCTTCAGATGCTGCTCAAGGCAGAGTCATAAGCGATGCTTGTTTGATAATGCCGAGATGTGTCACTGCCCGGAAGGCCGTCTGGTATTTATAGGAAGCTGAAAGTTAGGCACTGGGGAAAAATGAGTTCCAGACTGTTGCACTTACTTTCAGATAGGATCATATTCTCTGAAAAATTGCGTAGGATGTTGAACTGATAGGGAATTCAGCATGATTGTATGGCTCACTGGGCTTGTATTATGGCGGAGAAAAATCATCTTGTCGGGTTGGGAAGACGACAGTCACATCTCCTCAGCCGGCCTGTGATAGATGCTGGAGGACGGATTGAAGACGTGGCTCCATTCTTCTTCCAACCTTAAGACACGGAGTTGCATTTTAAAGTAAACCCACAAAAGGAAGGATGCTTTGACAGACACATTGGGAGGCTCCCCCCGTTGGCAGTGTGCACTGCTAGATGAAACTGGAAGCTTTGAGATAAGCATTTGGAAATTCAAAGAGGCATCTTGTCTGTCATTTGTAATGGCTAAAACCTTGGAGGAAAACATGGTCTCACATGGAAGGATTTGGGGGAAGTAAGTGTGGTCAATCAGTCAATCAATCAGTTGGCTAGCAAACACCTCCTGTATGCTTGTTTTGTGCCCAGAACGATGCTCCATGATGGAAAATACAGTTGAATCAGACTCGATCCTGTTACCAGGTAGGCCATGGAATAGTACATGTTACAACACATGTAAACATAAAACGATCACAGCACAGTGAAATGAGGGCTTGGGCTTTGTGGGAGGCCAAATAGAGTGATTGGTCCTACCCACTGGGAACAGGGAAGGGAAAATAAAGGCTTTTCTGAGTAGGGAAATAACTTGGGTAGGTAAGTGGCGAGGTTAGCATCTAGGGGAGCCTAAGGCATTCTAAGTTGCAAGACCAGGCTGTGCAGAGGCCTGCAGGTATGAATTAGTGTAGCTGAGTCAGGGAATTGAGAAGGCCATCAAGGCTGACATGTGTAAGGCAGGAGAGGTCAGAACGATTGCTGAGACTTGTCTGAGAAGGCCTTGAGGGCCAGGCCAAAGCTTAGATTCTGTTCTACAGGCAACAGGGAGTCCAGGTTGGGTCCTCATAGGGGAGGCATTGGAAGGTTTGGTGTTTGGAAGGGTCACTCATGGATCCCAGTGGAGGAGGGGTTGGAAGAGGTGAGAACAGGGGCAGATGGACCGATGAGATCAGAGAGAGGACGTTTGTTTCTGTGCTGCTCTGACCACCCTTATTATTTGCTGTTCTGTTTTTTCCTCCTTTTGCATTAGTTGCAGTCATCTGCAAGTGGTAGTAGACACCTGAGGGGGAGGTGATGCAGGTGGAGTAGTCATTTCAGAAATTACCTAAGTGTCTAGGGAAGACGCAAGATTTTCAAGGCCCATCTCAAAGAGCACCATGAAGCCCCAGCTAGAGGATGGTTTGGCAGTGGGGTGGCAAATTGTCCTGCTTTGCCAGGATGCACGACTTGAGGTGCTAAAACCAGGAATGTTCTGGGCAAACAAGGACAAGCTAGTCACCTGAGTCAACAGGGTAAGGCTGACCAGGCTCCCTGGTATGGAAAATACAGCTTCCTTCTGTTTTTTGTTTTTGTTTTTGTTTTTGTTTTTGTTTTTGTTTTTGTTTTTGTTTTGTCCTCTTTCTCTCTTCTCAGCCAGGCAGGTCACATACCACCCCATTCCAAATTTTTGAGTTAATGGCCATTCTCTGTCCTCTGACCTTTTTGTCAGGGATGTGCATTGGCTGCCCTGTAAAGACTAGAGGCCCTCACCCATTACCTCAGTTGTATGTGGGCCTTGGGCTCCTTGTCCAAACCAGGCATGTGCCCCAGTGGGAGGTTCTGGCTGCTTCATTGGACCTGCCCCCAGTCTAGGATGCTTGTGTGGCTAGGCCTCACGTCCCTGAGGCTGGCTCTAGCCTCCATTTTTTTGTACCTTAGGGAGTGGGCCTGCCTTCCCTCAGCCCCAGGTGCCTTCACAGCCTTCCATGTGTTCCCAGAGCCACCCCCGCCCTTGTGTTTGCCTCTGCCTCAGGTTTCTTTCTCTCTGAGAGGTTGGGCTTGGTGGGACTTGTGCCCAAACCAACCCCGTGTGTGTGCCGTTCATGGGCCCAGGAGGAGGCTTTTGCCTCAGATGGTGGTTCTTAGCCTCATGGGAGATTTGAGATTAATGTAATCAGGAAAAATGTTGACAGGATGTTTTCAGTGCTGCCTAGCTATGATGAAAGCCATCGGAAGTGACCTTTACTCCATGCCTCAAGGCCCTGTCTCATCTGCACTAGCGTTTTGTCAGCCCCCACCTCCCCCTGCTGAATAGCTGTGAGTCATTCTGTGTATGCTCGTTTTCCAGTTAGAAGGAAGACACATTGCTCCTTCCACAAAGATGTATTGAGTGTCCGTGCTGTGTCCTCTCCACTTATTCCCACCCCGTGTGGGAGGGTCTCTCAGAGTGGGGGTTCATATCCATGATGGCTCCCTTCCCTCCGTGTGCCCTTGCAGAAGCCTATGCAGTGGCCATCTGCCCCTTCTGTGAGAAGGTTCTTCATAATTCTGAGCAGAGCAGTCTTCTTCCATACACTGTCCTTACAAGTTTCCTTTCTCTGCTGAGGAACCTTGATAATTACTTTTAGGAAACTTTTAGGAAGCAGTAGCTCCCACGTCTGGGGATCTGCTTGTTTTAGTCAGCTTGAGCCTCATAACAAAACATCACACCTGAGGGCTTAAACAGCAGACTTTTCCCCCCCTTATAAGGCTCAGATCAAGGTCCGGCAGGTTTTCATTGTGTCCTCACACGGTGGAGTGGGGGAGGGTGGGGGGCAGTGATTGAACACTCTTCAGTGTCTCTTCCTATAAGGACACTAACCCTGGCAGACCAGGGCCCCATCCTCAGGATCTCAGTTAACTGTCTTAATCTGCTAAAAGCCCTATTCTGCAAATACAGTCATGCTGGAGATTAGTGCTTCAACATGTTAATTTGCGGGAGGGGGACCCAGCTGAGCCTACAGCAGTGCTCTCTTCCATGTCCAACTCCTTACCCTGCTCCTGGTAGGAAGGCTGGGCTCCTGGTGTGAGTGTACTACCAGGGTCATGGGCCGTGGTGGTAGCTAAGGTGGAGGGGATTGAGGGGATGGAGGGCTGGTTCAAATGGCATAAAGGGGTGAGGGGGTAAAAAAAAAAAGCTTCTATATTCTAGGTACCAGTCACAACCATTATCGTAAGATTAGCTTATTTATTTGGCAGTAGTAGAATGCCACTGTTAGAAGGTAAATTTTGTGAGCTCTGTTTCCTAGGAGAGAGGCAAGTCTAGAGGTTGTCTGTGAGGGTAGGACAGTTGAGGCAGTTGGACAAGGACTTCAGTGGTTTATACTACAGTGCTGCAGCTCTTGGTGGGTTGGGGAGTTGCATTGAATAAATGATGAGGGCTTTGTATGGCTCCTTCTTCCGGCATAAGTGGATCTTTGGTTGATGGGCAGGTATCTGGCTCCCTAAGGGGGAAGACTTCAAACGAGAATAGAATTTGGCTCACATCTTCTAGAATGTGGATCTACAGGGGTAGTGATCTGGCTTTCTTGGCTACTGCTGATGTTGGCCCCAGAAGAGAAGCCTGGGAGGGCTGGCTTTCCATTGCATTGATGCTAAAGACGGGTGTCCTTTGGGTGTTCCAAAGGCAGGGCTCAGCTTCCTCACCATCACCAAGTGTATTGGACCCAGTGTATTGGAAACAAGTCTGGGAGATTGTGTCAACTTCTCTCAAGTGACTCCTTTCTTTTTTTTTTCAACATTTTTTTTTAAATTTTTTATTTTTGGGACAGAGACAGAGCATGAACGGGGAAGGGGCAGAGAGAGAGGGAGACACAGAATCGGAAACAGGCTCCAGGCTCCAAGCCATCAGCCCAGAGCCTGACGCGGGGCTCGAACTCACGGACCGCGAGATCGTGACCTGGCTGAAGTCGGACGCTTAACCGACTGCGCCACCCAGGCGCCCCTCAAGTGACTCCTTTCTTGAACGGGTACCAAGCACGCAGCCTGGAGCCAGGTGTCCTAATTTGGGGATCATTTGTAGTCAGATCAGGCCTTGAGATAGGGACACAGAGCTAGCAAGGGATGAGTTACATGACCATTCTAATACCCATTTACTAATCAATAGTGGAGGAGAAATTTTGAGTACTTAATAAATGGTTTGCTCACACGTTGCCATGGTAATGGCTAATTCTTGAGAGTCCATTCAGGCATGGGTTCTTGAGGCCCTTTTTCTGACCTATGGTTGCTAGGGCTGAGAACGCTTGTGTTCCTGCAAACATCAGGGAAGAACACTTACCTGAATTGATTGAAGTGGGGGGGGGGAGAACCTGTCCCTGTCATTTTGGCTCTGAGGCTGTGAGAATGGGGTAAGGTGTGCCCCACATGGGCCTTGGGCCCATCAAGTCTGAGCACTCTCTCTTCCACCCTAATCTTGCTATCTTTCTTTATTCGTTTTTAGACTTTTTTATTGACAAAAATGGTAAGTTTATATGTAACACATACTTTCTATAGCAAATACAGAAAAAAATGGAAATGTACAGAGGAAAAAATAAAACCCCATGAATAAGAACAGGTGATTTTGATCTCTTTGGTGCACTTCCTTCCTGTGTTTTTTAGATACGTTTCTGTATTTGTATATTTTAAACACAACTGGAATAATTATATATGTGGCGGTTTCTTTCACATCCTGCTTTATTCCTTAATGTGTATCATCGACATGTCCTCACTTTGGGTTATGTGGGAACTCTAAATGATGGATGATGGCATGCGCTTCAAGTGCATGAGCATACCACAACTTAACCAGTCTGATTTCAAACGCATCTGAATCCTTTTGCATTCCTATAAATAACACTTGAGTGAGGATCCATGTATGCAAGTCATAGGATATCTTCCTGGGAGAGATTTATTTACTCTCTTAATTTCTAAAGATATTAACAATGACACAGGAGGCCTAAGTCCCTTCCCAGGGTATTGGAGCAACCTAGGTGCCCCCATACAGTAATTCTTCTGCTACCATGTTACCCCATTAATGGGCAAAGCAAAACAGAGGACTGATAGATCCTGTTGTCCCAGCTGTTTTGTTATTCTAGTATTTCTGGCTGGGAGTTACCAAAGTCCCTGGAAGGAAAGATGTTAGATACAAGAAGAATCAAGAGAGTGACTTTGACAAGGTCAGTCTTGAGGGAAGGGAATGTGTCTGTCTTCTATACTGAAATAAGGAAGGGTTTTGTGTTGAGTGCCTGTACCTGCCCTGGAATAGTTGTGGAATGGGGGATGTTTCTCACCTGGAAAAGAGAAAGTGGTAGGGCTGGGTAGAGGCTATAGTACCTGATACATAGGAGTTACTGCCACAGCAGAGTCCTTGAAGCTACTTGTCATATGCTGTCTCTTAGCTGGATGAGGGCCGTTGTTCTGACACCTGCTTCCTGCCCCACTGACCCATTCTTAGCCCCCTGGACAGCTGGACCCACACCCCTGCCCTGTCCCCCAGAAACACCATGGCAGAAGATTCCCAGAGCCCCTGCTGTCATCTCTCCTATGTTGTCACTTTCATAGGACATATACCAGATGTTCACATTCTGTGGCGCAAGGACAGGTGGACCCCAGAGGTTCCCTCCTCCTCTTGCCTGATTTCTGTCCATTTTGTCCACCCCCTAGCTCACAGCTGCAGGTGCTGGGGCTCCCCAGACAGCTGCAGTCATCCGCGTCCTGCCTGGGCTGTGTCCTCCCTTCCCCTCCCTCTGTCCCTCTCTGGGCATCTCTGAGGGCTGCCTTGCCGGGAGCAGCTGTTGATTCAGATTTTCATCAGGACTTTGATAATTAAAACTCGAAGCTCTTCAGACATTTGCGTTCCATTACATTGAAGGAGCAGCTGTTTAAATTTCGGGCAGGGAACCAGAGCCTTGTGCAGTGAGCTTGGGTTTACATTAATCAAGTCAGTAGATTCACTCCCCTGAAAGAAAACTTCCCCCTGCCCCCAGTTTATATGAACAAATGGTATGTTCCAGGCACTGTGCTGTGCTGCTTATGGCTAATAGTGTGCAGCTTAGAGGGAGATGTCATGGCTTTGGATCCCAGCTCTGCCAGTTATTGGCTGTGTGACCTTGAGCAGGTTACCTAACCTCTCTGTAGAATTCCAGAATTGCTACTGTTTGTCATAGATGGTTTGAGGACCAAGTGAAATAAGGCACAGGGGCCTAAGTATAGCATAAGTGCTTAATTAGCGTTTGTTTATATTTTTAGAATTTTATATAATGCCCCCGATGGCTCCGTTCATCCTATCTTACCCTGTTTACAGAAGAGGAAACAGAGGTGAAGTCATGTATGAGAGCACATGCAGGCAGCAAGTGGGATACTAAGCTTTGAGCACTGGACTGCCTGACCGCAGGCATGGGTCCATCACACTGTGTGCCTGCTGCTTCCCTGTCCACCTTCTTGCCTTGCCATCTTTGTGCCTCACTTGTTCCTGTCCTCAACTTAGAAAACAGTGGCCTTGGCTCTGGGAATTGCCAGACTCTACTTCTTTTCAGGGGGCGGGGGGGGTGCAAGTGAGAATTCCTGAATGAATGGGGCCTCTTGATTCTTTATGGGACCCCAGATTTTCCTACCCTCTCTTATGGCAGACATTGAAACATTTGAACAGCAACCTTAAAAACACCACCTGTACATTATAACCCATGTTGTGTTAGCCTCCAGGCTATTGGGACCTTGAGGGAGGGAGGAGAGTCCATCTGTGCACACATAGAGACAAACACAGACACACACACGTGTGCATGCACCATCAGGGAAACGTCCTTTTCCTGGTGTTAACAGTCGATGGGGGGCCTGGAGCAGGAGTTTGAAATTTCCTCACCTAGAGCGGCTGTTCCATCAATAATAGCAGTAGTGTTGGCAGTCGCTGCCATCCTTTCCTGGGGACACATTGTAAGCCTGGCTGCCACCCTGCTGGGGCTTGGCGTACATTATTTAACTCCGTTCCTACAACAATCCTGCAGGTAAGGCATGATTTCTTCTCTATCGCAGGTGAAGCGATGAGACATGCAGAGGTTCCGACACGGGCCCCAGGACCCACAGGGAGTAAGCGTGAGGCTGGAGTTCTAACCTGGCTGTGTAGATCTTGGAGCCTGTGTGCCCATGCTCATTGCCTGGGTTCTGATCCACCCGGTATATTCTCTCCTCTGGGATGTCATCTTGTTGGAGTGGAGAACTGGAGTCCAGGCCCAAGTTTCTCTGGGAAGTGCTTCCAGTGGAAGATTTCTGTGCCCCATGAAACAGGTCTCTTGGATCTCTTACTTGATAGTATAAGCTCCCTAAAAACACCAGGTGCAGTGGAGTGAATTGCAATATGAATTGCTCTGAGAAAATATTTGTTCTTTGCTGCTTGAACCTAATAGTTACTGGAGAAGAGCCAGGAGTGGGGTTTGAGTTCACACAGCCCACTGCTGTGGTCTGTGATCTGGGGAAGGGCAGTGGCAGGGGGTGCGGGCAGGTCTAGGAAGTGAGGAGAGGAGAGGCGGCGTCAGGGGGGGGAAATCTAGGAGAGGCGGCGTCAGGGGGGGGAAATTCATATGGAGTCTAGGGAGTTTGTAGATGTCTGAACATGGCTCAGGCTTGATCAGGGAGGGAGAACAGACCAGAAATGGTCCCTTGGTGGGTGCAGAGGCCACATCTAGGAAATAACAGGGTCTGAAGGAGATACATGGCCTGCTGGAAGTCTGGCTCACATGCTGGCTGGTTCAGCTTATGCTGCCCCAGGAGTCAGGGGGCCTCATTCTAGCCAGATTTCCTGCTCCCCCAAGCCCCCATGAGTCACCATGTGAAGAAATAGCCCACCTGAAAGACCTAGCTGGTGAGATCTAGCCTTCTTCCAGGAAGCTTCTGGAAGAATACTGGAGTCAAGCAATTGAAGGTCTTCTTTGAAGCTGGTGCTTTGGGACAACAGGATAGCCAATGCTGGGAATCTTCAAAGGGACTGTAGAAATTACAAGCACCTGGTAATCACATGCAGTTGACAGTCCCTCATAGATATTTGGGAGTATGGGGAATTAAGCCTTCCTTTCCTCAGCTGCTCTGCTTTCCTTAGGCTGGTGGTCTTCGACGTGTTCCTAGAGCAGTGACAACAGCATCACCTGGGAGCCTGTTAGAAATTCAGCTTCTCAGGCTCTGCCCCAAACCTGCTGAATCAGAAACCAAAGCAATCTGTATGATTGTGATTCACCCTGAAGTCTGAAAACCATTGCTTTAGGCCAGTGACATCCCAAATGTGGCATGTCACCACTGGTAGTTCATGAAACCTTTGGTGTTGTGTGGGCAGGGTATTCAAAAGCATTGAGTCGCATAGAGAAAAGGCTTCCCTTTCCTTTACTGTCCCTCTTCAAGGGGAACTTCTCAGTTTTGGGGTATCTGTAGTGCTCTGCCTTTTAACACTGCTGCCTTATTTATATCTGAGAGAAAGCAGGTCTCAGGATCAGAACCCTAGGTGAGAAACCCCATCTTGCCAGTATCTGCTTGCTTTTTGTTGGTGTTGTTAATTTTGCTTTTAGCTTCATTATGTGTTTATGGCAAGTGAGAATAGGTTTCCAGTTTTGGTGGTGATACGGAATTTCTTTTTAAAGGAAGTCGAGAAATAGCCATTTAAAAATTATTCGTGCAGGTGGCATTAGGATTTATCAGTGCTTGTGCTGGAGGCCTGGGAGACTTTAAGAGCCACGGTTAGAAGCCAGCACTGCTGTGAAAAGTGGGCTTATGGACCTGAGAATGGCCACAGTGATTGTCTTGTTGTGGAACAAGGAACCATGTGCGTTGGAATCACTTGGGAGGTTCTGTAGAAGTATAGATGCTTAGGTCCCATCCCTGAACTACTGAATGAGTACAGACTAGGAATCTGCATTTAACAGGCAACCGCCACCCTCCTCCCCAGGAGAGTCCTCTGACCAGTAGACTTTGGGAACCACAGGTGAGGTAACAACACGGGTTTGTGCATCTCCACTCAGCCTTGCTAGGTCAGCTAATCTCCCGGAACCCCATTTCCTTCTCTGTAAAGTGAGGTTGGCAGTGATGGTTTTCTGCTATGGGTGTGAGACTCTGACAGTTTGCCAGCTGTGATAATCTCTGCCTATTTGCCCCATTTTGTGTGAGCTCCACTTGCTTCACCTTGAGGATGTAATTCAAAGCTATTTCCCTGAAGCCCTCGTGGCACTGAGGTTAAGATGGAGTTTAGGATCCAGACAGAGACCCTGAGCCAGGTTTCTATGGGGTTTAACACAAGTTGGGGCTCTCTTAGCAGTTCTCCTTGTAAGGTGTACTTTTGGACACCGGGTATTTTTCCCCATGAGGCTTAACACGTGTGGCCTCAGGTGCTGGCAAACACCACTCAGTCTGTGTATCAGACCGTGGCTGCTTCTGTTCCCAGAATGGAAGGCTGTTTTGCAGGCCAACGCCACAACCTTCCTCAGCTAGCTGCGTGCTGTTTTAACCCCAGAGATCTTGCAGGGCTTTGCAGCACAGGCTGTCATAGAAAAAAAAAGGGGGGGGGTTGTTTAAAAGGTAGGTTTGAAGTGGTGTTTAGGGGGATTCTTGGGTGAGTTCATAGCCTGTATCTGAAAGCATTGTCCAGCTTGAAATGGGCCGGGTTTTGACGACATTAGACACTGCCAGCCCAAGGGAACCAGGGCCATCTCTCAGCCTGTGAAGCATCCTCAGGCCCAGCAAGACATGCAGCGACTGGGTGTTGGTGCCAGGGCCTCTGGTTCTTTTACATCCTCCTTGTGTGACCTTGTTAAATCACCTGCTCTCTGCAGGCGTCAGTTTTCCCAGAGCCTAAATGGGGATAATAATGAATTTGCCTCCTGGGGCTATTATGAGGCAGGGACTAAAAAGAAATAACTGGAAAGTGTTTTGCCACCTAGATGGTGGTGTGTAAGTGTTGGCTGTCCCTTTGTCACTGGGAGTTATGTGCCGGCCTTTTCTGTCTGAAAATCTTAATTCAGTTTTAATCCCTATGGTCCTGCACATTTAGGGATTTCGTATGTCATTTGGCTTAGAGGTGGCACATTCATGGACCATGAGCCCAGCTCAATGCATAGACGTGAATTCTTCTGAGCACACAGTATTGTCTAAAAATTGCTTCAGGACGCCTTTAGATGGCATCTGTATTTGGTTTATTGAACGTTCTACTCCTCTGTATTGCCCAGTCTGTGGCTTTGCACACTTATATTATCTATGGACCCACAGATCCTTGGAAGTGACCCCTAAACTTCTGGATTTTCAAGTGTAGTCCCCAGGTATAGTGGAAGAACATGCTCCATGTATGATCGGCCCTCCTGCAGTCATCTGGCATGAGTAGTCTGGTCATGGGGCCAGGGGAGGAGGAGTATTGAATGTCACCTGTCTGCCAACATAAGTTGTAGGTAGGGCCCTTCCCCGAATAGCCATGGGTGAAGTGTTGGGAACCATAAGGTGGGATGCCATCCCTGCTTGGGATGGGCAGGGTGGTCAGAGGGGGCTTCCCTGAGGAAGCCTTGATGCTTGAAGGACAATTCTAAGGGTGATGAGACAGCAAGGGAAGAGTGGTCTAGGCCTTAGCTGTTTGCCAAGAGAAGGATGTGAAGGCATTAAATGCTACCATGTATTTGAATGACCTCAGTGAAGCCACACTGAGATGTGGATCATGAGGTGGATGGGTGGCAGGGAAGGGCCTCTCCCTTGAAAGGCAGCCATTCTAAACGTATCTATCTGCCAATGGTCCTGCAGGAAAACACAATTCTACTTAGAAGTAACTGAAGAGACTTTCATGAAGCAAGTTCTAGAGGCACAAACACGGCTAAGGGAGTGAATCCACAGGGGTGCTGAGGCACCAAGAGGAGTCTCAGTGGAATAGGCTGAAGGAGGGTGGTCATGTAGGTTTGACCTACGTGTTGGATATCCATGTGGATATATCATTTAGGTAGTTAGATATACAAGTCGAAGAGTGTAGGGGACAAGTCTGGAATAAAGTTGTAAAATTGGGAGTAGTAACTGTATAGGTGCTATTTATAGTCGTGGGCTTGGAGTGAAGTCCTCAGGGGAGCAGAGAGAAGTTGTTCACGGACTGAAGCCTGAGCATTCCAGCATCAAGAAGTCAAGAGGAGAATGGGGGTGGGGAAGTCTGATCTGGAGGCTGAGAAGAATGAGGTATGTGGGGGGAGCAAGAAGACAGAGCAGTGTCTGAATCTGGGAGGAGGGAGCAACCAGTCATGCCCACACTGCTGATAGGGCCAGTGTGATGATGTCTGAGAAGTGACCTTGGGATTCAGCATGGAGGTCACAGGTGACCTTGGGGAGTGTGGTGTCACCTTCCTGGTGGCACTGACAGCCTGATGGTAGTGGGTAGTGGGTGGCACTGACAGCCTGATGGTAGTGGGTAGTGGGGTAGTGGGTAGTGGATGGTAGTGGGTAGGTACGGTGACTTGAGATTGAACAGTGGCTACAGAGGATTCTTTCCACTTCTGTTTCCTTCTAAGGTGAAGCAGAGAGACCGTGAACATGTATGCCTTTACATGCCTACAGTAGTTATTTATTTTGAAGGGAAAAAAGTAATAAAAAATTAAAAATAGAGAAGATGAAAATGATACCCTAGACCCACCTCTCTTGTACCATGCCTAATAGAATATGTCTTAATTCTCAGCCCCCAACCTCCACCATGCTTATAATTTTTTTAACCACTTACAATGTTAATGGAGGATCAGCCCTTACATTTTCTCACATAATGTTTCATCACAAGTGGTCTTGATGCCATCTCTTTGCCACGATAACCTGGGTAGTTAAAACTTGCATGATCTCATTGGGACCTGTTCCCAATCTCCATATTTCCTGTGGAGTCTGAAACTAATGAAGGGGATGAAGAAAATGTCTGTAAATATGTTGTTGTTTTGCAAACACAAGCACTCTTAAATCCAGCTTAATGATTGCTCAGTTTAATTAAACACTCTTGGTCTAACTCGTTACCCACTTCTCTGCACTGATTACTGCCCTGATATGAAAGAAGAGATCCAAATGTGCCTTTGAGGTTCTTTCCCCAATCCCTTTCTTTCCCTTCTTTTTTTTCACAGATGTGAGAGGAAAAAGGTGAAGGGAGAAATCTGGTTCTGATTAGTGTGTTCTTCTGACCCATGTGCCTTAATATGCTTTTAATTGCGGTAAAGTTTTCTCATCTTTCTGTCTATAACTCTCCCCACCTCCCACCATCTCTTAAAAATGTAGTAAGATGTTAAGTGTGGAGTATAGTGGATTTTGGTCACTATACAATCAGGTAGCCACCATTTCATCAAGACACAGAATCATTCTTCCCCTCCTTTTCCTTCCCCCTCTCTGCATATCACTCCTCCCTCCAACACCTTGTCACAGACAACCACGTAACTGCTTTTTGACACTATAGTTTTTCCATCTTTACAGTTTTATATAAAAGGAATAGAATGGTATGTAATTGTTTGCACTTGACTCTCACTTAGTCTGTGGTTTGTGAGAATTGTCCATCTTTTTTGCATGTATTAATAGTTCATGCTGAGTGGTCTTCGATGATTAGGACCCACACAATTTAATCTATTCACTTTTTTCCCGTCTCTGACTGAACTCACTCTCTTCATTCATCCTTAAATTGTAAGTGACAGAGACAGTCATAAAGCTTATTTAATGTTTTTGATCAGGACATTCAAAATGCTGACTGCTTTACCTGTGCTCACAGCCTTCCCTTTATGTGATGAGCATAAATTGTAATGCTACCGACTCAAATTCTGGGTGGGGATTGGTTTCTGAAATCAACAGATGAGTTGGGAGTTGGATAGTGTCACAATTACCCTTGGAAAATTCCTTAAGGCACCTGTGATAAAGTATGTTTGGTTGAGTGATTCTTAAGCATACTGCAGTTTAACATCCATTGAACTAGGCTGAAGGAAAGAAGAAGAACGACAGAGAACTATGCAGATGAGTGGACAAGGAAGGCATTCTTGCATTAATGGGTGGGAATTATGAGGTTTTTTTGCTCTATTTTAAGTCTCTGCAACTTTAATTCAAATGATTTTATTTATTCATCCATTTTTAGGTAGTGGGGAATTAATGAGATAATATTTTCAAAAACGAGCCCAGGGTTTGACGTGCAGTGTGTGCTGTGAAATGTTTCATGGGTTGGAATTTACCTCTTGCCAAATCAGAATCACGTATAGAAACTGTTTTTTGAAATCTAGCTGCTGGTGTCTGGTGTGGCCCCACAGATCAGCTTTTGCTCTCATGCCATTGAACATTGGTCTCATAACTCCATTGTCCTATGTTTGTAGGTCAGTGTTCAGTCCTCAGAGGGATCTCAGATGGTGGGGTCCAGCCACCCCCAGACACAGAGTGGGGGAAAAGCACATCTAGCTCTCCTGCTGCTCAAAGTCCCCAGCAGCTGGATATTTTAAGACATGCTTTTTAAATTCTTAGCTGCTTGGCCAAATCAGAAGGTGTCCTTGATGTCTTCTATGGGGGTACTCTAGCACTGAAGGGTGCCCCTGGGTATTTTCATAGGAGAGGCATCAGCTTCCATTTGTCTCCTGGTGTCAGCCCTCAGTCCCTGAGAAATGGGAGCAGCATCTCTTCTTTGCCTGGTGAAATCTGTTTTACTTTTAGGGAGTTGTATAGGTGGTGTGTTGTTGGAGAGGAAACATTTTTCTGTACCTTTCAAGATTCTTCTAGTTGGTCTAGTTGACATGAGATAAATTACTAGGAGAAAAACTAACAAAGTTTCACAACATGGATACTTCCTGTATACATGGGAGAGACCTGGGAAGACCAAGGAACGGCCTGAAATGGCTGAAGCCATTTCCTTGAACACTGTCTTCAGCCAAAGACAAAAGATGTAGGGGAGGGGAGTCTGTTATGGGAGGAGAAACACAATGAACAAGGGTTAAGGTTGGTACATAGATTTAAATTATTGCCTTCTCTCTTGATAGTAGTTTCTAGAGATTTAGAGTCATCCCCTTCTTCCTGGTATAGTAGAAAGATACCCTTACAGGTGGAGGTTTCCCTTTTACATGTAAATGTCTCTTTAAAAGGGTAACTTCTCCTTTTCAGAGCTGCTTCTGTGTTTGCAGTTTCTTAAAAATAACCAGCTTAAAATAGTATGCCAAAGAGGCATAGTTTTCAGTGGCAAATTTTGCTCTCCTAAAGTGGCATGAGCCAAGAGGGCCTCTTCTGGTGTTAACGAGGAAGAAGAATTGAAGAGGGAGTCAGGTGGAGTTCAGATATTTAGGGAACCCAGATGATTCTTGCTCAACTTTCCTTTGGAAGGCTAAACTGATGAAGTACACACACCAAAACCTGGAAGCAAGTACCAGTACCAATCCTTTTAATCTGAGCAGATACTGTCTAATCACTGATTTGTAGCAATAAGTGAAAAGTTGGGTTTCATGTGTCCTTTCCCTTGAAGACCATTTTGAGGAAAACATAGCAAGCAGACAGTAGGAAGGAAAGTTTATCAGGGAGGTAATTGCAATGGGAGAGGAGAGCTGTGCTTTGGGGAGGCTGGTTGTGATGGGTGGGTAAGCAGGTGGTCTGATAAATTTGCTGAGCAAAAAGTAGTTTTTATTGAAGTTAGCCAGTCCTTGGAAGGGGCCTGTGGGGAGGAGAGATACCTTACTAACATTTGGTCAAGTTTGTTGATATTTTGTTGAGATTGGTTATTGGAGACAAATGTTTGGGCTGATCATTTCTGAGACAAAGAATTTGGGAGATCTGTATCTGGCCTTATCATAGATAATTAAAGGGGACATCCTAGGTTTCATTAAAGCCTAATGGGAAAGAGTGGGTCTTTTGCAGTAAGCTGATTCCTAAATACAGAAGGGGGGGCTTTCTTCACCCTCACTCTTAACTAGGAACACAGGGCTCAGGTAAGTTGGGCATATTCACCAGCAAGCTCTGTCTTGACTTCCCACTAACCCTACTGCATGAATGGGCAGCAGAATGATGGTGCTGAGTATTGCTCAGGTGTACCCAACCTGGAAGAGGGAGGTCAAAGAGCAGGCCAGAGGACTTGGCACCTGAGCTCAGGTGGGCAAAGAGGTTGTAGAAGCAAAGAGTTGTACCCCTGGGGCACTATGGTTCTGCTCCTTTGTAAGATGGGGCCCTAGGAATGGCCAGCTTGTGAGTCAGGTGAGTGGTTCCCCCACTCTGAGTGTGATGGAGGAGGTAACCATTGTTAAGCAGCCAACCTAACCAGTTTCAGACTTCAGTTCCATCCTTTGCTGGCTGCGTGACTGCTGGAAGTGGTTTCCTTATTTAAAGTGGGAACAGTGGTACCTGCCTCACTTGGCAAGCTCCTAGGCATGTGAGAGTGACCTTCCATTCTGGATTGGTGGGAAGCAGTGTGATTTCACTGGCTCATTGTTCAACTTTTTTGAGATTTTCTTTGGTAAAAAGTCAGTGCTAGCGAGGGAAATGGCTTTTAAAAACAACAGCAATTTATCTGTCTTCTGCATTAAAGCTGCAGACATACTGGGAGGGAGGAATATTCTTCAGGCAGGTACCTCTGCTACTAACCATCATAGCAATCTAAAACACAACACCTCGACTGCATGGCATGGAGCATCACCTCGCTGGGCAGCCTGTCCAGCCCAGGGAGAAGCCAGGCCTCAGACACAAAACCATTGTGCAGACCAGAAGGCAGCTTACAGGGTGCCTTCAAACTTAGAAGTCCATGAGCAGGGGAAGAAATCTGCAGGCCTTCCCTATAGTGGGCCAGGCCTGAAATGTGTGTTCCAAGGGGCTGAGAACCCTGCTGTGGGGGTCTCTCAGCTGTGCTGTAAACTTTTTAATAGAAGCTCAGACTTGGAAGCACATTGTACATAGCATTTGGACTCCCAGCGAAGCCCTAAAATGGCGAAGGCAGTAATCCTGGGAGCCGTTTTCTCTGCTTTGACCACAAGACATTAACAAAGACATTAGCACAGCCATTTCATTTGAAGGGGCCACAATTTCGGATGCCTCTGTTTCCTAATTGCATCTCTCATCTTCCCTCTTTATCTCTTGGCTTAAGTCATTGGATAGCATATTCCTGAACTAGGCCATTTAGGAAGGGTAGGAAAGAGTTGCCCAAGCTTGATTTCTGGGACCTGGCCTCATACAAATTTGATGCTATGCATTTGGTTTTTAAACTATGTTTTCTAAGACCTTAAACATGTAGCAGAGAAGTACACAGAATAACATAATGAACCCTCATCATCTGGCTTCAAGAATGATCACATCGTGGCCAGTTTCCCTGCACCCATACTCCTATCCACTTTTCAGGTATTGTTAATACATTTTTCCACTGTAGTCAAATTCACTCATGCTTCCCCTTTGTTTTGTCAAACCCTTCCCTCACCCTCAATTCCTGGTGATCTATTTGCTCTTCCTATAGTTGTGACTTTTCCAGCAGGTCAGATAGATGGAATCATGTATCATGTAGCTTTACGAACTTAGCTTCTTTCAGTTAACATAAAACATTTGATTTTTGTTTGCGTTGTAGTGTCTGTTGGTAGTTGGTTCCTTTTTATTGCTAAGTAGCATTCCATATTTGATTTTTGAACTGGGTTATAAGAATCCAAGGGCTTGTGGAGACAACTGCCATTGCCTTTATGGGTGATTCATCCAGATGTGTGCAATGGGCCAGGCTTCAGAGGTGCATGGGTATTGGAGCACAGGTAGCTAAATAGTCTGTCTTCCTTGAAATGAATTGATGTGACAGAAGATTGTACCAAGCTAGGAACTAGAAAAGATGCCATCTTTCTGCCTCATAATCAGAGTAGTTTCTAGTTAGGTAATGGGATTAGATTGAAGACGTTCACCTAGGGTTGATCCACAAATCTCTTTCCCGAGAAAGCAAAAACAATCCTGGTTGTGAAATTTGTCAAGGGAGAGTATATAGGGCATTTTCACAAATGAAGATGGATGCAACCACCAAAATGAAACAACCAAACAAAAACTTGAAAATCCAGTAGTATGTTAAAGGAATAACACAGCACTCTACAACAGAATTTACCCTGGAAATGTAGGGAAAATTCAGCTTTAGGAAGTTAAATAATATTTGTCACATCAACAAATCAAAATAGAGTCACCATATGATTAGTTCAATGGTCTCAAAAAGGAGTTTGATAAAATTCAACACTTACTCTGGTTTAAAAGTTAACAAGCAAGCCAACACACCAAATGCTTTGGTCAATAAGAAATTGAGAGAATAACCCTTGTAATACTAAAACAACAGCAACAATGGAAAAAACCCCAACACTTTACTAAATTTAAAGCTAATGTAATCATTTGCTATGAAAATTTAGGAGCATTGACCTCAAAACTGATATTAAGACTAAATTGTTTAATACTTCCATCCATCAAAGTATAATAAATAATGGTGATTACAGGTTGAATTGTGTTTTCCAAAAGGATATATGTTGAAGTCCTAACCCTCAGCACCTCAGAATATCACTTATTTGGAAAATAGGGTCTTTGAAGATTTAACCAAGTAAAGATGAGGTCATTAGGGTGGGCCCTAGTGCATTAAGACTGGTGTCCTTATAACAAGGGCAAATTCTGATACTCAAGACACGTACAGAGAGGACCATGTAAAGAGACACAGGGAGAATGGCATGTGAACATGATGACAGAATGGACTAGTACATTTGTAAGCCAAGGAACACCAATGATTTCCAGCAAACCATCAGCAGTTGGAGACACACATGGAACAGGTTCTCTCTCTCAGCCCTCGGAAAGAACCAGCCCTACCTACCAACATGCTCGCTTCAGATTTCTGGCCTCCAGAACTGTGAGGTAGTACATTGTTTAGGCCACCTGATTTGTAGTACTTTCTTATAACAGCCCTAGGACACTATGTAATAGCTACCATTGAGTGCTCACCATATGTCAGACATGGTTCAAAGTATTCATATCCATGAACTTAATTTTCACCACAATTTTATGAGGAAGAGATGGTTTGAGTTCAAGACTTGAGCTGAGATCAAGAGTTGGATGCTTAACTGACTTAGCCACCCAGGGGCCCCATAGGAAGAAATGATTATTAACTGACGTTTTGTTGATGAAGAAACTAAAGCTCCAAGATACTAACAAACTTGCCCTTGGCTATTTAATCTTGAGCATCACCACTAGTTATGCCGTGCTCAGATCCATAATAATTACAGTATGTTGGTACTGATATATTTAGACACATAGATCAATGGAACAGCTAGAAACTCAGAAATAGACTTATGTATATGTAAGCATTTAATATATGGTAGATATTAAGGAGTTGATGGATTATTCATTGGTGCTGGAACAATAATGAAAATACTTTAAAAAGTAAAATAGAGTTAGATTCATATGCCACATTATACATTAAAATTATTTCTAGATGAATTAAAGATTTAAATGTATTCATAATTTAACAAGGGAATCAAAAGCCGATACAGGTGAATATTTATTTCTTGTTCAGTATCAAATACCAGAGCATCACATATTCTCTGTAGGCAATTCTGCCAGAATGGGGGATGATTTACAGAATTTACTTTATACTCAGCTCTGTCCATATGTCAGAAATGACTCAGTGGTGAAAAGAAACTAGAGAAATGTCTATAAGAATAGAGAAAATAAGTTGGTCTTGATTATAGTAAGAGCGCTTACACGTTAGAATAAACAGCGTGATCATAAAATGAGTGAAGTATATGAACAGACAGTTTACAAATGAAGAAATGCCAGTGGCCAGTTAAGCTTATGAAAATCATACAACCTCACCTAGTTCAGTAACTTCAAATTAAAACAAGAGGTCTCTGTGTTTCATCAGTTAAATTGACAAATATTAAAAACAGCAATACTTAGTAGTGGGGATGCAGAGGAAATGAGCAATTTTACACATTGCGGATAGCAGTATTTATTGGAGCAGCTGTTTTGGAAGGCGATTTTACTACATAAAATTATGCATGCCCTTTGATCCCCAGAAATTTAACTTTCAGCAAATTTTCCCAAGGGAATAAATGTGGAGATGTCCTAAAGTTTATCTCCTTGCTTTATGAATAGTAAATTAAGGAAACAAGAAAAATAAGAAAAGGGGATTTAGTTGAGTAAATTATGGGCTTGCAGGATGGCAACCATTAAAATTAGGTTTTAAAAAATGTTTCATGAAAAGCATTCCTGATGTAGTAATGTCTTTTTTTTTAAATAATTTTTTATGTCTATTTTTTGAGAGAGAAAGAGTGAGCGAGCAATCCAGGGAGGGGCAGAGAGAGAGAGGCAGAGAGAAATTTCAATAGGCTCCCCACAGCCTGTTGTGGGGCTCAAACTCACAAACTGTGAGATCATGACCTGACCCGAAACCAGGACTAGATGCTTAACTGACTGAGCCACCCAGGTGCCCCAGTAATGTACTTTAAAAGCAAGTTGCAGGGGCACCTGAGTGGCTCAGTTGGTTAAGTGTCCAACTCTTGGTTTCCGTGCAGGTCTAACAATTTGTGAGATGAAGCCCTGTGTGGGGCTCTGTGCTGACAGTGCAGAGCCTGCTTGGGATTGTGTCTCTCTGCCACTCCCCTACTCGTGAGCTCGCAAATAAACAAACATTAAAAAAAAATAAAAGGTTGAAAAAAGCAAGTTGGCTTTGGTTCTGATTTTATTTTTTAGAAAATAAATGTATATATCAGTGGGAAAAAATTTCAAAATCCATAGATCATGATATGAACAGTGGTGACTCTTGGAGAGGTAAGTGTAGAAGGTGTTATTAACTTTTTTCAAATTATTTGCATTAAGAATGTATTTTTGCAATTAGAATAAAGCTAATAAACCTGACATATAGATGCATATAGAGTTTCATGTATAAATAAATGTGTATAGGATGCCCTTGTATAGTGTACAAACCTTTCAGATGTTAAAGACACCAAAAAAGGCCATGTTGTCAAATGCACTGGTGCCAGCAGGAAGTTTGAATATATGTGACTCAAGAGTAAGCGGAATAGTCTCTAGTTAATACTGATCAATAGCTGTAACTTGTCAAAATGTGTGTTGTTAAAATATGAATACGTTTTATAGGCATTCTACTCCTAATAATAAATAGCTAATATATATTTAGCTCTTAAAATGTGCCAGACTTTTTTCTAGGCTCTACGTGTTTTCCTCTGCTAATTCCCGTAAGAAATCTTGTGAGGTGTGTGTATGTACACCAAGATTCACAAAGTGCATACGATGAATATGCTAGATTTCTTTTGGAGGGAGCACTATGATTTAAGAAAATGTTCTTCTGTGATTAATTTCAAAGAAGACTGTGTTCTATAATCTGCTCCACCTTAATAAATTTTTATTTATTTTGTGTGGTGGCCTCTTAAGGTGTTCTTGTGGGTACCAAGGGACTTCTCCAGGGGCTCAAAGCAGTGTGAAGACTGAGCACGTTGCTCTCAGTGATGGGTTGGGTTTGATCCTGAAGCAATCTGTAGACTCCCTGGAGAGTGGATGGAATGAAGCGCCTTTAAGCCTACTCTCCGTCAACATCATTTCTGTAGTCTGTTTTCAGTAAGAAAGCCAACAGACTTTCCCTATCTTACCTTGTAACATTTATTATTTCCTGAATAACTAGGAAATGGCATAGGAGAATATGAAAATTGCCCCTGATTCTACTGTGGAATGCATTGCTCCCTCCCCATGAATTCCTGGTGTGCGGGTGTTGCTGACGAGGGCATAGCTCTATTTCTTTTGGTTTGCCTGGAGGGAGCCTTCCAGGACTGTGGAGAAACTGCAGAGAGAACTCTATGTAAAAGCTCATGGGTGGAGATGAAGGGTAATTGTAGTGAAATCTGAATCAAAGCCATTTCAGATTCCTAGGTGTGCAGCAGGACTTCTTGGTCTGGGGTGTGTCATGCGATGTGGCCTGGGGCTACTTGGGAGAGATACCTTCAACCAAAGGACCTACAGGGATTGAAGGGGATGATAAGGTAACCAGCTTTAGGTATCAGTATATGCTGAAAGGTGCAAAGATGTGATTGAGGCATGCAGGGAGCTGCAAGGGAGAAAAGAAAGGGAAAGGACTGGGAAAATTAACAGGAGTCTGCAATGCCCATTGACCTCAGCATCTTTTAGCAAACAAGACAAATGTCTGAATTACGGTGTTTTGCCAGAGCCATGGACAATAGCAGTGTTTTCTAGCACGGTTGTTGAATGTTTTACTCCCCAGGGTAAAAATCGAAAAATGTATGAAAGTAACAGTGTTGGTGACCCCACCCTTGCCCCCCCGCCCCCGCCCCGGGCACTCCCCATCTCCTGCGTGAGGTCTGCTGTTTTGAAGGTGAGATGCACAGCCATGCAGGTGCAGTAGAGGTTCGTAAGTGCTGGACACATCTCACACGCCTCCATCCGCCATGTGGCACTGCTGCACATAAACATATTGATGGCTTGTGGGGCCAGGCACTGTGTCACACCCCCTTCACGCATCCTGTGAGCGAGTTTCAGGGTCCTCCACCTGGGAAGCCATGGAGGGTGTCTCACTGTCCCGTTACCTTTCCAAGGCCCTGGCAACAGGTTCAGATAGTCATATATTTTATCTAATTATCAAAAGTAAGATAGTTTTTAAAGTTTTAATGACAGTGTTTTAAAATTGTTTTTCCATTTTTCATTGCTTCACTCTGCCTCTAGGTCTTAGTAATTCAGGTATGAGTCTTTCCAACTTTTCCTTCATCATACTTTGCTTCTGGAGGTTGGTGGTGGGGCTTTGGGAGTAGTCAGGGACATTTTAGGGATCTAGACAAGTGGAAGTTGAAATGTAGTTTGGGTTAATGGGGTATATTTCATATATAGTATTTACAGTGTACATATGCACATAAACATATGCAGTATTTATATACACACAGGTATAGTGTATACTGTATACATATACACGCAAGTATACGTACAGTATTGTCTTTTTACAGATGAGGGAATAGAAACTCTGGGAGATTAACCGGTTTGTCCGAGGTCACGTGGTCATGGGCTGGGGTCCAAGATGCTTATCATCTGTGGGTTCTCAGCATGATTGGGATGTGGTTTTGCTTCTCTCTGTGTTAGTGGAGTTGCAGTTGCTAATGGCCAGCACCCTGGAGGATGTGGGAGGGCTCTCTGCCGCCAGCTCCAGCTCGTTTTAGGTAGCTGCGCCTCTGGGAAGTGTTCCTGCACGTGCTGGTGGTACATGAACTTCTCTCACCTGGCTCCAGATGGGGAAAGTTGGGCAGTTCTCATAATTGCTTTGCTACAGTGACTGCTGCTGTTCTTCAACCTGGAAAATTGTTTTGCCGTTTCTCATTGCTTTCACTCTGCCCCCAGTGCTTACCAACTCAGTTTTGAGGCTCTCCCAGGTGAGACAAGGTCCCAGGGCCTCTGCGGAGAACAGGTTGGAGGGAGAAACCAAACATGACTGAGGCTTTGGATGCTGTTGCTGCAGGGGGGAATGGGCAGCAGGTGTTCAGGTCAGGTGTCCTGAATCTTTTCCACAGCCCCTGACGTTCCCCTGGCAGATAGTCCTGGGTTTTCTGGAATTTCAGCCACTTCCTCTCACGCCTGGGCCGTTTTCTCAAGAATGAGTTTTCTGGTATGTAAATTTTTGGCATTTTGTGTGGGCCCAAATTGTCTCCCATCCTCTAAGGTGGTGAGAAAAGACCATAGGACTGTAGGCTCCATGTTTACTGTTTCTTTGCTACTTTTGCGTCCTTTAGTTCATTTCAGTTGGTGTCGAGATCCGAGGGATTGATAAATTCGTGTTTATACCACCATCTTTTTCGCCAATGCTGGTTTCCATTCTGCTTTTTGCATTTTCACTTTTCCTGAAATCCTTTCTTAACCCACAGATCTGTTATTCAGTCCTATTGTCTTCTCGTTATGTTGGTCTCTTTGTGGCTTTTTGTTGTCATTTCAAGGGCTGGGTCTCTCTGTATCCAATTGAGGATGCTAACATTTTCTGAAGTGTATTTCACGTTCCTGTAGCAGGTCATTTTTAGAGGTCTACTCTTTAAGTTTTCAAAATGATTTCTTTTGCTTTTTTTCTATTTTTATTTTATTTTTTTTGCTCATCATAACTTTTCTTTCCCCTGAAGATTTTATTTTCTTACTGCAGATAGGAGACAGCAAGGAACAGAAACTGCCAAGTGTCTAAAACAGGTCTTACTCAAGTAGGGGGCCAGGGGCACCCTTTTCTACTTAGTAGATTGCGTGTATTTCTGATCTGGGGGTTCGCAGTGTGGGAGGAACACATGGTCCACCTCCTTAATTCCAGGTATATGAGGTTCAACTCCCCAATTCCCCTATCTCCACCCAGATTTTAATAAGAGTGATCTGCCATTTACGTTTCTAAATCCATTTCAGTATCCTCCATATGACATGTAATTGTTTTATTGTGAGCCCTTGTTTTCAGTTGTACAGGAAGTTTTCACCTTTTCTGGTGTTTTCGTAGGCGTTGCAGTGAGGTTCTGAGAGAGACCATCAGGGACTTCTAGCCAGATGTATGTCAAACTGAATGTGACTCAGGCAAGGTCATGCAGCTAGCTGGTGGCAGAGCAAGTCTAATGCGGGGCTCCTTTCTTCTAGACAAACCCTCGGTCTTCAAGACCATCTACCACTCTTGGCCTGTCAGAGCCTGAGCTATGATGTGATTTTGCAGGTGGTAGCTTTGTTAGAAGTTCATTTCTGTTCCAAAGAGTTATAGCCTGAGGCAGAGTCTTGCTGTGAGGGGCTGTGCTCATAGGATCATCTGCTTTGGGCATTTACAGATTACAAAAAAAAAAAAAAGTGCATGGAGCTAGAAGTTGCTGAGTGCCCGATCTAAAGATGAGAAGAGTGGTTATATGTCCTGGCCATATAAACTCCCGGGCATTGGAGAAGCAGAGGTGAGGCAGCTTTGAGGTACTGGAGTCTGGTGGGGTTTTTTTTGTTGTTGTTGTTTTGGTTTTTTTGTGCTTAGGAATCTTCAAGACTGCCCTGCTATCTCCTTAGGAAATGGTCATCAAAGACCACCTCTTCCTTGACTACTAGGAAAGTTCCTGCTTCCTGTTTGTGGGTGCCTCTCTCTTGGGGGAGATTGACCTCTCCAGGGAATCTGAGTGTCACTATTTGAGAGAAGGAGCGCACAGGCTTAATGATTTACCAGGGTGGTCTGCCAGCATAGCTCTAACTGCTGTTACCCACGGCACCGTCCCTGGCCCTTGGACCTCAACACACTCCGGATCCACCACTGCTTTGGGACTGACCCAGTCGTGCCTTAAAGGTAGTTTGAACTTTAGTCCTTTGTGCTCTGTCCCTAAAACAAAACAAAACAAAAAACATTCCACATTTTAATGCACGTTTAACACATCGTGGTAGATACAGCCCGGCTGGCAACCACAAACCCATTTGCCAAAGCTGAGTTGTTTCGAGGGAGCTCCCCATACCATCTATACTTATGATAACACTCAGGCGTCAATAAATATTTTATCTACACAATGACCAGTTTGGTGATTTATATAATGCTGGATGCTATTACTGAGTTAAATTGACTCTACAGAACCCTCGTTTTTACTCTTTGTAATTAAATGTTAATACACTTACAGAAATTGAGTATATGAACCAATATCTGCCAGCCAGCCCTAAATGTTTCTGAGGCTTTTGTATGCATGGCATTGTGCAACAGAGAGAGATGATGGCCTTTTGGGAAAGGAAGCAGAGTCAGAACCCACAAATGTAGGGAACTTGGGCTGGATTCTTAATGGATTCTCAGTTTCTTTATCTTTACAATGAGAATGAGTAATTCCTGGATCATAGGATGGTTGTTATGATTAAGTGAGATTGTGTGGGATGACTGGCCTGATGCCCGGCAAAGAACAGCTGCTCGGTGAGGATCGCTTTCTCTATGTACCTTACAGATAGGTTTACTGAGGGCCTGCCATGTTCAAGGCATTATATGTGAATAAACCAAGGTGGGTACCTACCTGCATTATTTCCCTCCCATGATTTCATTGAGTGTGAACTCTGTGAAGGAGGGGCAAGTTGTGAATCCCTGTTCTGTCTCTGGTACTTAGAATGGTGTCTGGGACACAGTGGATACTTGGTACAGAATTAATGAATGACATTCAAGTATGGGCTGAATTAATTCATGGAGGATAATAAGGAAGAGTAAGAGTTGCCAACTGGAGGTATTGAGTGTTTTTTTTCATGCAAGAGATACTATGATAGAGTTGAGAGGGCTGTGCTATGGGGCCAGATTGAAAGTCCTTCTATTCCTTATTCCTCCCTTTACCAGCTGTGTAGCCTTGAGGAAGTTTCTTAACCTCTCTAAGCCTCAGGTTCCAACTATGCAAGATTGGTACACTGAATCCCAAAGAGCAACTCACAGGGGTGCTCTAAGGGGAAATAAGGTCGTGCTTGTTTTTTGTTTTTTTGTTTTTGTTTTTTTACCAAAGTGGAAAAAATTTAAAGCCCTGGGAAGTTTTAAATGACCCACAGATGATCATCTCAGGTATTCTTTATGTCTCGGGTGAATATATTACAAGGTGTGTTCCTCTCTGGGCCAGGTGGGAGCACCTAGCCGTGGTCTCTCTTGATGATCTGTAAGCCAGGTTACTAATGGAGCTGAGGTCTGGAGTGGGCTCGGAGAGAGCACCAGAGTCCCCAGGAGAGCCCTGTGTGCACCAGGTGATGGTCCATAACCTTGAACACCAAGACAGTGAGTGGAGACTCAGCTGACTTTACCGGGTGAGGCTTGTCTACAGAGACTCAGAAGGTGTGACTCCTTCTCTCTTTTTTCCCCCCTGGTGAAAAAGTCATATGTTAAAAATAAGTCCCTTGCAGAAGAGATTTTTAGAAATCCAGGTATTCTCACAGTGGTAGCAAAGTTAGTGATCACTTGGCTGGTGTGACCCAGGGCTAAGAATGTGTTTAGGGTAGGACTGTCTTGGTGTGAATCCCAGGCCTGTCATTTCCTACCTGTGAGATTTAGGGCAAGTTATCTAACTGGTTCTCAGTTTCATTGTGGATGAAGTGTGGGTAGTGATCATACTGTCTCAAGGGGCCCTTTGGGGATTCAGTGAGATATTTGTGGAAATGCCTTAGTGCACTGCACAGCGTATGGTAAACACTCACTAAGTGCTAGCCACTGTCATTATCGTTCCTACTTTACATATGGGGAAATGGAAGCTCAGATTTCTTGTGATTCACCTGAGGTCACAAGGAAAGTTCCAGAACCAAACTACAGATCATCTTCTGAAGCCAAGTCATACAATCCTGAGACTTGGCCATACTCAGCTTCATTCATTCATTTATTCGGTATTCACTCAAATGCTTAAACATCAAAGTGCTGGGCTATTTGAACAGTCCTGAAGATTGGCGAATGAAATGGGCACATGCTTCCCGCTTTGGTGGACTTATGTAGTGGGAAGGCAGAAAATGAATAAGCGAATAAGCAAATAATTTCAGAGTTTATACTAAGGGATGAATGAACCCTTAGTAACAACCCCATTGCACATAAGCAAGGTGGTATAATAGACAAGAACTGGAGATAATAGGGGGCTGTTTCCCCCTGGAATGTTCACCGAGGTGGCATTTTGATGCATGCGATACCCAACTGAGTCAGCCACATGAAGCCGCATGAAGCACCGATGGTGAAAACATTTCAGGCAGGGGAGGAGGAAGTGCAAAGACCCCGAGGCCCCCGAGAGCTTGGCTTGGGTTTCAGAGGCAGTCAGAAGTTGGCACAGAGCCTGCCAGAAAGCCCTCTAAGCCCATGCTTCTGTGCAGAGGAAACCTTTATTCACCTTTTCCTGACAGATAAAAAAGTTTCCCAGACACAGGGTATGACCTGTGGCCATCTCTTTCTTTCCCTGCTCCCACAGAAATAAACATGAAAAAGGCATCGCGGTTGTGTGAGAAAAGATGAAAGATGCTATTCTGGCTTCTGAGTAGGCAGAACTTTGGCCCCGGGCCAGGAGAGCGGGGTTCCATCCCAACGCTGCACCCCTCTCTGCATCCTTGTACTTTTCATGCCTGTTCCCCACCCTGTGAAATTAGGAGCTAGGCCAGATGATCTGTGTCCTCTGCCAGTGTGGGAGACTAGTGGAATCCCTGTATCTGCTCCCAGGCTGTTTTTGGGTGGCGGAGAGGGGGAGGAAGACTTTGCAGGCTGGTGGACTCTCCAGCTGGTCTCCAAATTGAGCCATTTTTCACTTTGAACTGAAGGTGACCGTTCTCTCCCCTGCTCCCTCATCCTCTCCTTGGCAGGTTGAAGCTGGAGGCTGAGCCCAAACATGGCCTTCTCCTTTGCTCTCTTTCCTCCCCGACACAGTGCACTGCAGTATTGCTGCGACCTTGCCTGGGGCAGAGATGTCTCCTTTCCTGCATGCTCTCTTGGGTCTGCTTGTAAACTGGTGCCCAGGAACACTGGGGCACATGAGAAGACAGAAATGAACCTGCCACGTTCACTACTGTGTTCTCCTCTTGTACCACACACACATGTACCAGACCAAGGGCCATGGCAGACCACTCAGAGAAGCTGGTCTGAACAGAGGCTTCTGTTTCCAGGGGTTGCCTGACAGTCCTATATCCCAGCAAATGGAGCCAGGTGGACATGGTAGAACAGTCACTGTTTCATAGGGTATCAGAAATTCAAGTGTCGTTTGAGAGAGTTTATTGTAATAGAAGGGGTTGTAATATTATACTGTATTATAATAGAAGGGATGCCTTCTATTACATGGGAAGAATCTCTGACCTGAGAGGTTAGGTGATTTGCCCAGGGTTACACAGCAGTAAGTAGAGAATGAATCTGGGACTGCCAGTACAGATCAGCATATCACAGTAGGTGCTGCTGATCCATATAGCATATGATGGGCCATTTCAGATAGTTTCTTTTAAAGTACTGTTTGTTTATGAGATTGTGCAATCTGAATCTAACCTATAATGTAGTTATCTTCCCCATTCCTAATTCATACATGGGATTAAACATTAATTAAATATTTATTTGGCACCTCTGTGCCAGGCTCTGTTCCAGGTCTTGGTTGGTAAATACTGAATTGACTCAGTCCTCATAACAACCCTAAGAGATGGGCACTATTATCCTCATTTTTTTTTTACAGATGGGGAAATTGAGGCACATAGAAATTAAATAACTTGGCCAAGGTCACAAAGCTACCTCCCCCCAATAGTGGAGCTGGGATGCTGGTTCCAGAGTTCACGCTTTTAACCCATACCTACGTATGTCTCACTGGACAAAGAAAATCATCGCCTGCCCAAAGTGGGCATGCCTCAGGGCCACCAAGCACATTGACCTCTCTAGTTTACAGGTGGGAGAGCTGGAGCCTGCAAAGGGTGTGGGAGGGCTGAATCAGGTTCTAGAACACCACTGTTTCTGTTAGTCCTGTCAGTCCTGTCTTTTCCTGCTTTTCTGAGCTGCCTTGGAAGTCTGAACACGTCTCTGGTCTAGAAGACCCAGCAGCAAGTTCATTGTTCTCCCTTGAAGTCCCTTTGCTAACTTGTACCTTTGTTGTTTTCATTCCTGGATTTATTATAATGGGCCCAATTAACCTGAGTTGCCTCATGGAGTCTGTGGGAGAAAGAACCAAATGAGCAGATCAGACACTTTCTCTGGTCCTTGGGGAACGCTCAAGCCATCAGAGAGACATCATCTTATTTATAATAAATTCACTGTTCAAAAAGCTTTAAAACATTTTTTTTCTATTAGGAGTATTGTTTCTATCTGTTGAGTCCATGAGTGTTTGACATTGGATGACTTTATAAAACATTCTACTAATTGGATTTATTAAAGCAAATAAATCAAACACTAATTGGAACGTGCCCTGCCATTATTTTTGCTTACTGAATTAGATATAATGGTGTGAAGGCCTTCTTATCATATTTGTGCACTTACTTAAACACCCCCCTGGCACACACTTCTGCAAATTCAATTAGGTATTCAAAAAAGGAATTCAATTTATGCAAGTCTGGTTTACATTCATTCCGGGGGCAAGGCTCTCCTACCCGTGATAGGCTGTTTGCAGTTATAAGCCCCACTTAGATACTGCCTTGCCTTTAAAGCATGGCAGCATGAGGGTGGGATCTTGATGGTTTGGGGGTTTGGGTACTTTAACGTGGGTGTCTGCAGAGCAGGGCCAGCTTCGTGGGTGTGTGTGACCTGAGCAGTCTCATGGAGACTGGCCCTTGCTCCATGCTTATTAGGCTCTGCCATGGCCATCTTGAAATTAATTTTTAAGGAAGAAGCTCTGTATTTTAAATTTGTATTGAGCCCCACAAGCTTTGTAGTTGTATCTATCCCAGAGCTTGCCCTGGTTCTCAGAACTTCTAAGGAGGAAGTCCTTGGTTTGAGCCTTAGCCCTCCCCCTCATTGACTATGTGGTGTTGAGAACGTCATGTGCTCTGGCCGTGTTTTCTTCATCTGTGAATTGGGGGTGTGTACTAGTTTTGACTCATAAAGTACAAGTGCTGTGATGTGGGGGGCGGGGTGCTTATTTAATTACAGACAGTTACTGTGCTGCTGTCACCCTTAGCTCACAGGTCAGGAGTGTAGCTTTAGAAGACACTGGGAGACACATTGTCCCCAGAGGGAGGAAAAAACATTATACAGCTGGGAATTGGGAAAGAGTTGTTAAAAGAACATGACATTCAACAGACATCACTCAAATGGTGAAACGTGGCCCCTTTCTGTGATTGTGTTAAAATTAGAAATTTTTACGGCATTAAAGCAAATGTTGGAATGGTATATAGCCTGCAGACCAATTCTAGACCTTCACTAGTTTTCATATGGCCCACCATTGAGGAATGGTTTTTACATTCACTTAAAAAAGTTTTTTTAATGCTTATTAATTAATAAAGAGAGACACAGGGTGTGAGCAAGGGAGGGTCAGAGAAGGAGCAGACTCCAGGCTCTGAGCTGTCAGCACAGAGCCTGATGTGGGGCTCGAACCCACAAACCATGAGATCATGATCTGAGCTGATGTCAGATGCTTAACCATCTTAGCCACCCAGGCGCCCCTGGTTTTTACATTCTTAAATGGTTAGACAAATCAAAAGAATATTATTTTGTGACATGTGAAAACCATATGTAATTCACAGTGCAATGTTAATATTTTTTATTGAATACAACTCTGCTCATTATTTATGGCTGCTTTTTTTTTTTTTTTAAATTGTGTTTAAGTTTTTTAAATTTGTTGAGAGAGAGTGGGGGAAGGGCATAGAGAGAGGGAGAGAGAGCATCTCAACCAAGCAGGCTCTGCACTGTCAGTGGGGCTCCGTCCCCTGAGATTGTGAGATTGTGACCTGAGCTGAAGTCAAGAGTTGGGTGCTTAACTGACTGAGCCACCCAGGTGCCCCTGCTTATGGTTGCTTCTATGTTGTGGTGTTGCTGCATTGTTGTGACCAAGAGCTAGTGGTCCACTGAAGTGGGCAGAATTCTAGGAAAGCTTCCAAGATCCCTGCCCCATGGCATGCGTGCCCTGTGGAATCCACATCCCTTGGGTGGGACTATTGAGAATCATGTACTTCACTCCCATGATTAGGTCAGGTTAGTGAGAAAAGTGAAGAAAATTTTCAGATGTAATTAAGGTCCTAAATCACTCGACTTTAATCAAGAAGGAGATGGTCTTGGATGGGCCTACCTGAATCGGGCCAGCCCTGCCCTACCCAGAGCAGGAGATTTGGGGCATGAGAGAGCTTATGGGAAGGGGCCACAAGGCCAGGAACTGTGGGCAGTGTCTAGGGGCTGAGAGTAGCCTGTGGATGACAGCCAGCCAGAGGACACTGAATTCTGCCTAATACCATGTGAGCTCCAAAGAGGATTTGAGCCCCAGAAAAGTGACTTCAGCCTGGTGAGGCCCTGAGCAGAGAAGCCAGCCCAGCCTTGTCTAGACTTCTGACCTGCAGAACCCATGAGCTAATAAATGGGTGCCGTTTTAAGCCCCTAAGTTGTTTTAGTCTGTTGCAAGGCTATGAAAACCAATAAAATCAGAAAAGTGGAAATATTTATTATCTGGCTTTTTATGGAAAGTTTGCTAAATGCGGAGTTAAAAGAATAATAAAAAGTAGTCCTACCACATTGCCCTTTCCTGTGCCCCTAAGCATTTAGTCCTGCCACATCTTGAGTCTGAATAACTTCCAAGTGTGAACTTCGCACATATCAGGGATGACTGTGGGAGGCCTGAGCCTCCACCCCATACACCTTCTTGCCTGAGACCCCACCTCCATTTCTTGTTCTCCCCAGCACACCGTGGCCTCTATTGTGAGTTAAAAAGCATTCTGTCATGAATGCCTTGACTTCTGAGACTGTGGAGAGGCATCTTGAGCCGAGGCAGTGATTTGGAAAAAGGCACGCAGGCTGGCTCAGTGTACTTCTCACAGGGATTGGAGAAGAGCTTTACCGCCAGCCATTTCCCTCAACCAGAACTTCCTTTCAAGATCAAGGTTGCCTTCCAAGTTCATTGTCATGACAACCTGGTATAATTAGTAAGAATGTAGACTGAGTTAGTCGAGGTTCAAGGCCCTCCCTTTGTCTCTTGTGATTTCTGTGATCTTAGGCTAGTTTTTAAATATTTTTATGCCTCAGTTTCCTTATTGATATGATGGGGGATAATGACCATACATATCTCATGGGGCGCTTGGAGTAATTAAATGAGCTAACGTTGGTGAACCCTTAGAGTAGCGTCGGGCCTGTGTAGCTCAGCACCTGACAGGGAGTGTTGGTTGTCATTATTACCACTCACATCGACTTGAGATTTGTATCTGCCTGGTAGCCTTATGTCTACATCTCTTTGACCTTGCACCATGATTACCTGGCTCTTCTGGCATGGTGCCCACCACCCCTGCTTAAACCCTGCTCATAGTTTAACCCTGAGCAGCTTGCTCTCTTTCTGGGTCTGCTGCTGGTACTCTTATGTCCCCTCTGATGCTCCTTGGCCTCCACATGACTCCCCTTTTTCCTTCGTTTGGTAGCTTCATGGTTTCTCCTGGCTTCATCCTTTGGCTTGCCTTCATTCTCTGGATTCAGACTTGCCCTCTGTCCTGAGCATTTGCAGACCCAAGGTAAATGCTTTCAAAGGGTCCAGCCTAAGGCTTAGCCCCAGAGCTCTTCTCTGCTCCAAGGCCTAAACTGGGTTTATCCTGACCCCTGAGGGAAGCCAGTGGAAGATACACCAGAGCTCCCTGTGGGGGTTGCAGCCTGGCTTCTCTGCATGAGTGCAGATCTATTTTAAATGCGTTTGTCCATTCATTGAACAATCAAGTCAAACACAGACTATGGACTAGGTGCTGGTGAAGGGATATATGGCATGCCCCTGTTTTCGTGGAGCTCTGGGGCTTGGAGAGAGAGGGGCACAGTCCTGTGGTTTCATTTCCCCCTTTCCCCAGGTCCCCAGTGCTGGATGTATCCACAGAGCACCCTGAGGGGGATATTTGAGTTTTAGCTGTATTCTTGCCAGGGGATGGGGTGTTTCATTGTTACCCTCCTCAGGGCGCATCACTGTGGTTGATCATGTTCACGTGTGTCAATCAAAGTTCGAGCTGTGCTGGAAGTGAACCTGGCCATGTAGAGCAAGCGAGGACAAATTTCTGCTTTTCTTGGATATTTCTTTTTTCCAGATTTCTCTCTTCACTAGTTTCATCACTGGATGTTATAGGCACAACTCCCCTCCCAACCCTCCCCGCCCCTCCGGAAGCAGCAGGGTGAAACTTGGATTCTGTGCACACACACGGTGTCCTAAGAGGGGCAGGGTTAGAGCAATGGAAAGTATTCAGGCTTTGGTGCCATTACAACCTGAGACTAATGTCTTGACTCTACTACTTCATGCAGGTTAGTTTACTTCTCTGTCTATAGAATGGGTACAATCAGAATGGCAGTGCCTGCAGTGAGGAGTACACATTTAGTGGCCAATAAAAGGAGATGTTAGTATTGTTATTGCTTTATGCGAGGGCATTCTTTCTCCCTGAGATTTCTAGCTGGGCACATCCCTTAGTAACTTTGAGGACAAGTTTTCTTGTGTAAAACGGGGAAAGCAATGTTTCTTTCTTAGAGGAGGGGGTGTCAGACTGCAGCCCCTTGGTTAAGATCAGGCCCATCACCTGGCTTTGTGAATAAAGTTTTATTGGAACACAGCCACATCCATTTGTTTCTGTATTGTCTACAGCGGCTTTTATGTTACAGTGGCAGAGTTGAGTAGTTGTGGCAGAGACTGTATGGCTGCAAAGTTGAAAATTTTTTAGTGTTGGGCCCTTTTCGGAGGAAGTTTGTCATCCCCTGTCTTAGTGGGGGTAATTGGACTTCCATTTGTATGCACACATCTATAAATACATACTTAACACAGCTCAAGTGCAGTGCCTGGCATATAACAGAAGCTCAGGAAATGTTTAGTTCCTCTTCTGAACTTAATTCTGTTCAAGAAAATACAGGATTCATATCTGAGAAATGCAGAGGCAGACACATTTATATTTTTATTGAATTCTATTCCTTTCTCATTTTCAAAAGAAGAGCTCATGTTTAAAAAAAAATTCTGATTGGCACTATAAACTTTATTTATGCTTTAATGTATCCTAGAGTATGTATCCTGCACTATTTTGACTTCCCTTACAGATGCTGATCTGCTATACATTACCAAACCCAAATGGATTTCCAGAATCCAATTTCCTTGCTACAGTTTTCCATTTCTCTGTTGACTTTTTATGCTTGACTCTCGTCAGAGCATCTGGGGCCTTTGCCACATTTTGACCTCCACCTGTCCAGGGAAATAGCTCCTCTCTCTGGGTGCAGGAAGGTAGGGCTGTGTCCTTCGCCCTGTCCTCCCCTAGTTATGTGGGTCTTCTCCAAACCAGGATGTGTGCTCTGGACACATGTGCTGATTCCTATTCCTGGGGTGGGTTTTTTGTTTTCCCCCATAATGATTGTGGTCGGGTTGACATCAGTTAAATGGGTCTGCCTGTTCTTTAAAACTGAATGAGGGGTGCTTCCAGATGAGTCTTTTGGGAACCTCTGCACTCATTAGTCTTTCCTAAGTCGCCTGCCACCAGCACCTGCAGAGGCAGCCGGGAGCCTTTTCTGTCAGGCGTTAGGGACCTAAGGAATTGCGTCAAGAAAGTAAACCTGATTTTTGAGATAGAGGAACAGCGGTGAGACTTGGGGTTATCAAGGGTTTGAATATTTCATGCTATGGGTCCAGAAGCAACTGGTCTTTGCTTTCTTCTCCTCCCCTTGGTGGCCGTCAGTAGCCAGTCCCTGGCTTGCAGTGTGGCTCTGCATCTTGGTGGCTCCTGAGAGTTCCCGGTTCTTTCTGCGTCGCTGGAATCCTTCCCTTTACCACGGCGGGGCTCCCTAGTGATCCGTCACATACACCACAAAACGAGGACCCAGAAACGAGGAAGAGATGTGAGCTAGAGTGGGGCTCTACCCCGCGGCAGCGTGGGTTGCTGTCAGGATGTGTAATCCTGCGCTCGTAACTACTCTTTCTCAATCTGTTGGTTGAGAGGAAGAAAATTCAGGGAGGATGGCTTTAAGGAAATACTTACTAAGTACGTTTTTCTCTTAAATAGCTTTTAACACTTGTGTCTGGGTCAAGCCAGACTAATGGGGAGCAGAACTCTAGATTGAATCCTATTGAGCCCCAATGAGTAGCTTTCCCCCTGTTGTATTTTGGGTGATGCGGTCAGTTTATGTGGAGAACGAGAAATAGTCTCATGTAATTGGCCATGTGCTCCTTGTGTGGGTGTTTCTTCCGATACAGTTCATGATGGAGCATGGGGTTTCTGTTACCAGTGGTCCTGCGGAGACATTCTTGGGTGAGCCAAGCACCTGGAATGGGTGTAATTTTCCTGTGCAATTGGCTTTTGTTGTAGGAACACTGAGTGTCCGGTATCTGAACAGATTTTCCTTTTTCTAGTGGCCATTGGAAGCTCGGAGCCAAATACCAAACTCCCTTTCAGCAGACAGGCATGTCGGAAACTGCTTTTCTTTCTTTCCTGTCCTCAGCTGTTGTTGTTTTTTTTTTCCCATCATGCCTAGCATGCTGTATTTGCTCCTTCCAGATTGATGAAGCCACAGTGGATTTGTGAGTGGTAGTGGTCGAGTTGGGAGAGGGTATATTGGACCGGTTAAGGCAGCCTCCTTTGAATGTGGTCTTTGAGCTTGCTTCAGCCCTTCTCCATGAAGGTGTTTTTTGCATTTTTGCACCTTGAGTGTACGTTTGTGAGGCTGTCTTTCCCTGCACTCTGCAAACTGAGTGTAAGAATTCTTAGTCGATTCTGTGCCAGTGGACAGAAAACATAAAAAAAAAAAAAAAACTTGACTTTGTTTCTAGAATAAGCAAAGAAATGCATTCTAATGGGAGAGATCCAACCACCTTGGAAGCCCTTTTTCTGATCCTCTCTCATAACCTTAGAAGTGAAAGGCTTGATCCTTGGTTTTGGGGGAATACATTCTCTCTCTGGTCCATTAGAATGAGCATGGGTTATGTGGCTAGGTCACCACAGAATTAATCTTGGCTCTAACATTCCCTTCTGTGTGAGCTGAGAAGGTCGCTTAACCCCTCCGTGCGTTAATTATCTTGTACTTACAGTAAGGGATAAAAATCTGCCTCACCAAGTTGCAAGCATTAAGTGAAAGCAAATGAGCAAAAATAAGCAGTCAGTGTCTAGTATGTTGTCTGGCATGGAGCAAATGCTTGAGAGAGCATGCAAAAGGTTCTGCTATGGTCCTAGTTAACCCCTATGATGTCAGTAACATAAGACAAGTTGAGATTTTGCTCTTGGAGAGTGAATGCTGGTATCACTGGTCATGTGACTGGTTGGCTCTCTTCCAGTGTCTCAGGGATCCAGACTCGTTCCCCCTGGATGCCACTGCTTTCACCTATAGTTTTGGAGTTCTTCACAGCAGGGATAGGTGAGGGGGATTCCTTGTAAGAGGTCATTTTTATGGGCCAATCATGCACATGGTGGATATCCCTTTGTTACACATCTCTAGGGCTTACTATGAGGTCTTGCCCAGATGCAAGTGGCCTGGAGACACAGTGCTCTTGTGTGCACAAGAGAGAAGACTCAAACAGTTTGCTATGCTCATAGCATGGTCTTGGCCACTCTTTCCTTATCTCATCCTGGAGGCTGATGTCTATTTAGGATGCTAAATCAGGTTTCCACTGGACTCTTGAGATGCTGCAGGTGTCCCTTGCTTATCAATTCAAGCAGGTTAAGGATCTGTTGTCTATGGCATTGACCCGATTCATTTGTCTCCTGCAGGCTGGGCTCCTGGCAGGTGATGACATGGTGATGGAGAAAAGGGGGATGGCCTACCTAAGAGCAATGGAACCACTGCCATCACTGCTTTTAAATTGTAAATATAGGGGCTCCTGGGTGGCTCAGTCAGATAAGAGTCTGTATCTGGGTTTTGGCTCAGGTCATGATCTCACGGTTGTGTGAGTTCGAGCCCTACGTTGGGGTCTGTGCTGGCGGTGCAGAGCCTGCTTGGGATTCTCTCTCTCTCTCCTCTCTGCCCCTCCCCAGCTTGTGCTCTCACTTGCTCTTTCTCTCTCCCCCGCAAAGTAAAAAACAATTGTAAATGTAGTGTATTGTGTTCTCATGTCTGGAGTATTCACACTGTGTTCTGGTCTGGTAAGTTTATAGAAGAACTGATTTGGGGGTGCCTGGGTGGTGCAGTTGGTGAAGCATCTGACTCTTGATTTTGGCTCAGGTGATGATCTCACAGTTTGTAGGATTGAGCCTGCTACGGTTCCTGCGCTGACAGTGCAGAAGATGCTTGGGACTCTTTGTCCCTCTCTCTCTCAAATAAACATTTTTAAAAAATTAAAAAGAAGTGATTCGGGAGGATCACTTGGAATTTGTCAGGCAATGTGGGGAAGGAGATTTCTAGGTAGAAGGGGCAAGTATGGGGCTTGGCAGAGCGGGTTGAGTGTGGGGGTACTCTGTGCTCACTGTTACTGGAACAGAGCTTTGTGTCAGGAGTCCTGTGTTAGCATTATTGGTTCATTCACTCAACAGATACTTAAGCCCCTACTATGTGCCAGAGCTGTTCCTAGCCTTCCTGAAGCTCCCTGTCTAGTGCAAACTGGTTGATTGCCTCCCTCCTTGCCTTTCAGAGGCCAGCTGAGTTCTCCGCTGTATCCAGAGTGAAGTACCCTCTCCTAACATTTCATCTCCTGGCCTCCTGTCCTTGCCTGTTGTCCTTGTCAGTATGCACTGGTCATCGACCTTCCTCAGTTACCTGAACTACGAGTGGCACATGGCTGCCATGTGTGGCCTGCTCTTCCTGAGGAGCTGGGTGTAGTGGAGGAGCATTATAGCACAGGACAGGGAACTATTTCCGGTACATGTGGGAAGGCTTCCTGAACCCCTAGTAGTCTGTCACCCACCTCACCTGCAGCCTTTGTGGCACGACGCTAAAATGCATGTGGGTTATTCATTTACTTATTTACCATCATTCTGTCTTGTGGAAGAGTGACAGGACCCTTGTGTAAACCGCTGTACGGCCAGGGCCTGGGACTCTGTTGGACCTGCATTAACGGCTCAGTTCATGTTGAACTGAAGAATGAATGAATGGAATCAGATTTAGTTCCTACCAAGGCATCAGCCAGTTTCCATCACAGGAAATTTCTTACTGGCTGTCACTTGTTGTAGGTTTCTGCTTTCCATTGTTTCTTGAATCCCTTTCTTCCTCTCCTTTACTTTGTAATTGAGGTATCCACATTAGACATCCCAAATTGCTGTTACTTCTTAGTGCAAAGTTATTTAATACTCTTGACTCAAGCCCAAATGCCTGTATTACCAGAGTACGTCCAGGCCTCCTTTGTTCAGCTGAGACTCCAAATTGGGGTGCTAAGGGTCAGTGCTTCTGGGTTATTTATCATTCACACAAGATCTGTCAACAGGACTTCTACCCCACTGAGAACATCCCAGGCCTGGGGTGCAGAGAAGGGCTTTTGTCCTTGGCAGCTGGTGGGGATGATGGGGAAATATTAGGGAAGGCTGCAGACCTGGGCTGGGGCCAGCAATGGATGGCTTCTGTACATGGATTGGAACCATGTTTGCATGTGTGATGGGGGAGGAGGGTGTGTAAGGGAGGCAGATGGTGATGTGATGACACCTGAGCATCAAGGAGAATGGGGGGGGCGGTTGCAGAGCTGGCCGGGTGTGAAAGGGGGTTTGGGAGACCATCAGGAGGCTGCTGTAGAACTCTGTCCTGTGCCACCTCTGTGTCCTGCCGGCTCACCTGGATGCCCCCCCTCCTGCTCCTGGTCCGCAGATGTGCTGGGTACTCCATAAGCCCTGATCAGTCCTCCTTTGGGATGTCATGGCTCCTGTTGATCCAGACCAGAATTTCCTCCTTGGAGCCCTGGTTCTGTAGCCCACATCTTTGTTCACGTCCCCTGGAGGGGACCTACCGCTCATGGTGTATGCTCAGTAAATCCTTGCAGAGTTGAATTGTTAGAACTTACTGTAAAATGGTAGATGGCTTTAAACACTATCAGCACCAACTACGATTGTCTGATTCTTCACAAATTTGATTTTTATGCCATGAAACATGATTTTTCACAAACCACTTTTATAGGGAGGGAGATAGATGTGGAGAATTTATTCCGTGCCAGTTACTTTTCATGTGTTACCCCATTTAGTCCTCATGGTGTTTCGGTCCAGTGGCTCCTCCCCTCTGTGCCACAGGTGGGGAAACTGGGCCGCAGATGGGGAAGCAGCTGGCCAGGGCTGGCCCAGGTTCGCAAGGTGGAGCTGTGTGCAGTTGGTCTGGCCGGACTCTGGAGCTGGTGCTCTCTCTCTGCTGCCCCCAGTGTCTGTCCCTGTTGTAGGAAGCAGTCACAGAGGCATGCCCTGGCATTCATTTTTTCCTACTCAGAATGAGATGTTACTGTTTACTTTCTCGGGAAGGAAGATTGAAATCAATGTAACTAGCCTTATTAACTTTTTTAAATAGGAGGGGCCGGCAGATGCCAGCACCTTTCTGAGAGAACCAGAGCAAATATAAAAATCCAATTTGCTTGCCTTTTTTTTTTTAATCTGAGCCAAGCTCAGACACCAGGAGGTATTTACCCGTATCTTTTTTTGTCTGCAGGTGGCTGTTCCTTTGATGAACACTACAGCAACTGTGGTTATAGCGTGGCCCTGGGGACCAATGGGTTTACCTGGGAGCAGATTAACACATGGGAGAAACCAATGCTGGACCCCGCGGTGCCCACAGGTACGTGACCCACTGTGTTGGAGGCTGGGATGAGGGTCACTAACTTCTAGGATGACTTACGGGGACAAATGTATGGGTTGAGTGGAGAGGGAAGTAGACAATGTCCTTCGAGTAAGTTTCTCATCTCCAGGGGTAATCAAAACAAGGCTGAGTGCGTTCTTAAGGTATGTGGTAAGAATCACATGTCCCCTGGATTCAGGAACCTTTGGGATTTCTTTTAGCTTTAAGATTCTAAGTTTTAGCTATAAGTAGAGCATCTCTGGGTTTTGCTTGGGAACCTAAGAGTAGTTGGATTTGGGGTGGAGAGGAAAGAACTTGTGAAGAATGAGGTCTTTCCTTTTCTTCCAGGACACATAGATAAATAACTTGTATATCTCGAGGGAAACTTCCGCAGTCAGAATATTACTCATAGTTAATGTCCTGACATCCTGAATGCCCAGCTTGTCATTAACCAGCAGGGCTAAAGGGCTAATGTGCTTTCTTGATAGATGGCTGCTTGAGGCAGGCCTATGAGAGTGACATCTGGTATATTCTAGCGGAGGTACACCTGGAGGAGAATACTCAGGAAAAACACACTTAGGGTGGGCTATGCCTGGGTGACTTGAATCTTGAAAACGTTTACCTGGGGACATATGCCAGGAAGAGTTACAACTCTGGGAACATGAGGATCACCTCTTTGGATATGTGATCCCAGGTATAGCGGTAAAGACGGCTGGTTTGGGTGTTGGAGAGGGAACATCATATTTAATGGTTCCTCCCCATCTAAGGGCAGTCTAACCCACATACTATCTTGTTCTTTGTCCACACATCTTGTGGTACTCTTCCTCGCTCTGGCCATTAAATGCTGGAGATCTCAGGCTTGTTCTATACTGCTTCCATGTGTATTAGGTTCTCCAGAGAAACAAAATCAATAGGATTTATAGAGACACATTTAAGAGGAGTTTAGTATGGGAATTGGCTCACACTGTATGGAGGCCGAGAAGTCCCATCATCTGCTGTCTGCAGGTTGGAGAACCAGGAAAACCAGTGTGTAATTTGGTCCAAGTCTGAGGGCCCTAGGATACAGGGCTAATGATATAAACCCTGATCTGAGTTCGAAATCCCAAGAACCGGGAACACCAATGTCTGAGGGCAGGAAAAGGTGGATGCCTGTAGCTCAGGTAGAGAGAGTGAATTTACCCTTCCTTTCGCTTTTTTTTTTATTTGGGCCCACAAGGGAGTGGACGATGCCTCCCCCCCCGCCCCTTGGTGAGTGCTATCTGCTTTATTCCATTCACCAACTCACATGCTTGTCTATTCTGGAAATAGCCTTATAGACACACCTAGAAATGATGTTTTAGCAGCTATTTGGGCATCTTGTAGCCCAATCAAGTTGACACACATGGTTAACCATCACACTACAGATGGCCTTCACCACTTCTGTGCCTTTGGTTACCATCAGACATCTCATATGAACTCTAGACCACCCACTTCCTGCCTGCCATGTCTTTTTGGCTTCCTCTGGGGAGAAGAATTTAACAGGATGCACTAATAAGCTATAGACAGAGAAGACACTCAGACCTGTCCAGGTAAGGATGTGGCCTCTTTGGCCTCATGGACTTGGAGTTTGGCTGTAAAGCACGAGGCTGCTGGATGGTTCTGTATACTTCCAATTAAAGGCATAAATGGTTATGTAAGTTTTTCATGAGTGTAGATACCCGCCCCCAGTGTAATAAATCTGTCCTGTGGTACAAAATTGAACTTTGCAGATCTAGTAGGATCTTACTTTGCGTGAGCAGAGTCTCCAGCAACTACACATGCCCATTAGTGAGGTGACCGTGGGACAGCCTGTATGTGGGTTGCCCCATCATAGTTTTTAACATTGCTGACTTAATTCTCAAAGGTGCCTTGGTTTAGATGATAGAATCACTCATTCTATTAGAGTCCAGAGTACTTTGCGGAAATACACCACATCTCCTCTGTTTTGCCTGACCATCTTTGACGTTGGCCAAATGTATCTGGATCTTCTAGTATGTGTATGTGTTTGTATCCAAAAACATCTAGCCCTGCAGGGCCTTATAGACTCTCCAAACTCAACATGTCTAACACTGAACTCTTGATTCATCTTTGCCCCTCTCCCCATGTACTACTCTCTGTGGAACCTTTTCCTCCACCTTACTGTCTTGTGCCTCCCCTTTGTAGCTCAGCTTAAACGTCACTTCCTTAGGGTGGCACTTCTAGATACTTCAGCCTGGGTCAGTTATCTCTGTAAATGTTTCCCATTGCATCCTGTGCTTTTTCTCAATGATGCATGTCACATTGGATGTTGTTTGTTTGGTGTATGTTATACCCTCAGATGAGGAGTTCCACATGTGTAGGGACCATGACAATCTTGTTGATAGCTTTATCTCAGTGCTTAATACAGTGCATCATATGTGGTATGTACTAAATAACATTTTATCGGATAGATGCATGGATGGATGGCCAAATAGTCTGCACTAAGTGTACTTTATTTATTACTTAAAATTTTTGTTTGCTTTCTTTTTTTTTTAAATCTTTATTTTTGAGAGAGAGAGTGCAAGTTAGGGAGGGGCAGAGAGAGGGAGAGACAGAATCCGAAGCAGGCTCCAGGCTCTGAGCGGTCAGCCCAGAGCCCAACGCAGTGCTCGAACTCACAAACTACCAGATCATGACCTGAGCTGAAGTCGGATGCTTAACCGACTTCAGCCACCCTGGCACCCCTATGTTTCTTTTTTTATTTTTATTTTTAATTTTTTTTAACGTTTATTTATTTTTGAGACAGAGAGAGACAGAGCATGAACGGGGGAGGGTCAGAGAGAGGGAGACACAGAATCTGAAACAGGCTCCAGGCTCTGAGCTGTCAGCCCAGAGCCCGATGCAGGGCTCAAACTCACAAACTGCAAGATCATTACCTGAGCTGAAGTTGGATGCTTAACCAACTGAGCCACCCAGGCATCCCTATGTTTCTTTTTTTAAATTGAAGCAGAGTTGACATACGATGTTATATTAGTTTCAGGTGTACTCCAGGTGATTCAACAAGTCTGTTATGCTGTGCTAAGTACAAGTGTAGCTACCATCTGTCGCCATACAATGCTATTGACTCTGTTCCCCATGCTGTACCTTCTCATGACCTATTCATTCCATAACTGGAAGCCTGTATCTCCCACTCTCCTTCACCGTTTGTCCCATCCCTGTCTTTGCCTTCCCTCTGACAACCAACCACTAATTTGTTCTCTGTAGATATGGGTCTGATTCTGCCTTTTATGTGTTCATTTGTTTTTTAGATCCTGTATATAACTGAAATCATGATATTTATTTGTCTTTCTCTGACTTTACTATCCAGTGTTTTTTAAATAAAGAAATCGTCAACATCTTCAAATCCCTTTGGGCCCTCTATTTAAACTGACCATGGATTTTTAACCTTTCCTGTAATCCTTCCATTTTACAGATCAGGAAACCAAGTTTCCAAGAAACTGTGTGGCATGGCTCCTTTGCCCACCGTGCCAGTCTCTCTTCCCAGAGGAATAACTCTTCTAATCTTAATTTTTCAGTCCCTCATTACGGGAGAGTGTCATTTCATAAATACCGGATTGTGCTAATACAATCCTCTGAGCTTTTCTAAATAGAGGCATTTGATAACGATCACTGAAATTATTCTGTCATGATGCGCCTGTGGATTGCAGTGGCTCCGTGCGCTTCTTAGGCAGAGAGGCATGAAAGTGAATTTGGATTAGGCAAAATTGTTTGTTCTTCTCATGGGCCGAAACTGAAATCTTACTTTTCCTTCTGTAAAACCAGCACTTTGCATCCTTTGGAAGTCTAGTTTGAGTCTGTTTATTCAGATGTTCCACACCCTTTGACTGATTCCCTTCTGTGGGACAAGCTCTGTGCTGGACTGTAAGTGACACTGTGTCATTTTGGCACTTAGTCCCTCTGCTGGCTTCTCCTGGCAGATGGGAAGAAATTTGAACTCTTTGCTACAGCCTGCAACGTTCTGCACGATCTTGTGTCTTCTCCAAGCTCCTTTTCTTCTCAAAATGCTCCAGGCACACTGGCTCCTTTCAGCGCCTTGGAGACTGAAAGGCTGTCAGGTTGTTGGCTGGCTCCAGACATTTGCACATGCTGTTCCTGCTCACTGGAATGGTTTTCTCCACTCCTTGTGTGGCCAGTTTCTTCAGGTGTCAGCTCGGATGACTGCTTCTCACGGACATTGCCCCTTATCAGTCTATGTAAAGAAAGATTCCCTCCTTGCTGTTCCCATGGGATCCTGTTCTTGGCTTTCAGAGTTCTTAATGTAAACATGTTTCCAGGCCAACTCATTCCAATCCTATGTCATAGATCAGTGACTTTGGGCCCTTAATCCCTCTGCCTCTCTTTCCTCATCTTTAGCATGGGAACCAGTGTGAGAGTTAAATGGAATGATGGCTGAGTGAGTGTGAAGTGTTTGCACATGGTAGAACTTAATCAGTACTGGTTCCTCTGTGCTCTTTTCTAGTTTTTTTCTTTTTTTTTTTTTAAATGTTTATTTATTTATTTTTGAGAGAGCAAGTGAGCAGGGGAAGGGCAGATAGAGAGGGAGTCAAAACTCTAAGCAGGCTCTGCACTGTCCATGCAGAGCCCAATGTGGAGCTTGAACTCAAGAGATGTGAGATCATGACCTGAGCCAAAATCAGACGCTTAACTGACTGAGCCACCAGATGCCCAACTCGTTTCTGGTTCTTAACAATCTCTGGAGCTGTAAGTCTAAGTTCTTCTTAGAACCATGTCTCCTCCTTCAAGTTCTCCTGACCCAGATGCTTCTTTACCCAGGTGCTTGACTCAGTAGGTGGTCTGCGTGGATCCCTGAGAGACCCAGAGAGGCTTTTCAATACCCAGGGTACTTGCTGCCCTGCGGGCTTGCACATCTCCTCTAGCCCAGCTCTGTCAATTCAGCACTCCCCACCATTGCTTTCACGGCTCTTGTCCTCATCCTTTTCCATGGGAAAAGCCCTCTGGCTGGCATTCCAGGCTTCAGACGTCTGACCTCATCTTTGTTGGGGCTGTCACAGAGGAATGGGGTTACTACACCCACAGACCCTCTTTCCAAGCCTCGATCTGGTTCGTAGAACTTTATGCACTTTCCTTTGGTTTCTAACTCTGCCTTTCCCAGCCTTGGCATAAGTGTCTTGGGGACTGAAGGGGACTGAAGTCTCTGAGTGTCCTTTTCAAAGGCTGAAGCCAGAGGCAGTGGGGCTTGGGAGGTGTCCTTTAATTTCTTTCTTGATTAAAAAAAAATTTTTTAACATTTATTCACTTTTGGGAGAGACAGAGTGTGAGTGGGGGAGGAGCAGAGAGAGAGAGGGAGACACAGAATCTGAAGCAGGCTCCAGGCTCTGAGCTGTCAGCGCAAAGCCTGACACGGGGCTCAAACCCACGAACCATGAGATCATGACCTGAGCTGAAGTTGGAGGCTTAACCGACTGAGCCACCCAGATGCCCCTCATTTCTTTGATGCTTGTAAGCTATTATTTTAAGTGTTGGAACAAAGTAAGGTTGACTTGTAGGCTGAAAACCCAGGTGCATAGGAAATGCTGCCTTTGCATGAACTTAAATCGGACCCCAACCTTCAGGGAGTTAGACATAAATTTTTGTCATTTTTGGGGGGTCCCCCCTTCTAGAGGGGTTACAGATGTCATGGGGACTTAAACAGGCCAGGCTATTTTAGTTTCTTCTTAGAAGCCCACTGTCACATTCCTGTGGTCCCTTTGGGTCTAGTAATACTGATGCTTCTTCCCAGGCTTGGATCCCTTGTTTGGAGTCCAGCCAGCCCAGGTGCATCACCCAGCATTCCTTCTGGGGCTAGCACCACTGAGCTGTATGGGACCAGCAGACCCTCCCTTCCTTCCCCCACTGTGGAAGACTATCTGTCCTCACTTTCTACACCCCAAAGGCACACCCTTCTTGTCACAGCCCTTATTTGAAGTCATAACCTCTTGAGTAAAATTTTAAGCTTTACAACAACTAGAAGAAAGAAGGAACCTTGCACTTCAAGCAGCCTCTTCTCTGTGTCCTGCACCGATTTCTAGAGCAGATACAAAGACCCTAGTTAGTTACCTGATCGGAAGGGGCACATGTTAGGAAAAAATCCATGGAAAACACACACCTGGGTGTCTTTCAGCCAGTTGGCTTGCCATGGAAGCAGACACAATCTCAATATTGTGGTGCTAGTTTTCCTTTCTGTCACTGTGATAGCAGGCCGTCACACAGTAGGATTGGTGGAGGAAGAGAGATACATAGACAAGGAAGTGGCCATGGGAACACAGACACAGATTGGAGCAATGCATCTATAGGCCACAGAGTGCCAAGGATTACTGGCAGATACCGGAAGCCTCCTTCCCTAGAGCCTTCAGAGAGAATATATCCCTGTCAGCAACTTGATTTCAGACTTGTACTCTGAAAGTACAAGTTTCTGTTGTCTTAAGCCACCCAATTTGTGGTAATTTGTTACAGCAGCCCTGGGACACTATGACTGGGTCATTCACATATCTGTATCCTGACCCCATCACCTTTCCTACGTTAGAACTAACACCAGGGTGCTGTAAGTAGAGGAACCTTTGCTTTCTTTTAAGAGAACTGACATTTCTGTGTTCACTCTAACCAAGAACTGGATTAAACATTTTCCTGTGCATTTCTGTTTTTTATTTTTGAGAGACAGAGTGTGAATGGGGGAGGGGCAGAGAGAGAGAGGGAGACAGAATCTGAAGCAGGCTCCAGGCTCTGAGCTGTCAGCACAGAGCTGGATGAGGGGCTTGAACTGTGAGGTCATGACCTAAGCTGATGTCATATGCTTAACTGACTAAGCCACTCACGTGCCCCTAGTGTGTATTCATTTTTGAGAGGGAGAGAGGGAGAGAAAGTGTGTGTGCACATGAGCAGGGGTGGGGCTCCACTCACAAATCATGAGATCATGACCTGAGCTGAAACCAAGAGTTGGGTGCTTAATGGACTGAGTCACCCTGGCACCCCACTATGCATTTCATCTAATGTGCCACCATCCCATGAATTCAGAGATCTTATCTCCTCTTGTTTTGAGAAAATCAAGCCCCAGAGAGAGAAAGTGATTTGTCCAACCTCATGCAAGTTAAATATGAAAGAGGAGTCAGTCTTCAAATCCAGGGTAGAGAAATCCGTGTTGTATACATGGCACTGTCATCAACAAAGCATTTGTTAATGTTATTTATATTTAAAGTCATGCTTTATGATTGCAAAAATGCACATTTGTGGTAAAGACTATGCATAGTAGAGGTAGCTATAAGAAACAAAATTAAAGTCATATGCTCACACAAACTTACATAAATACATATTTTTCTCTATAATGCTATTTTTAAGTATTTTCCTATGTCATTAAATATTCCTCAAAAAGCACACTTTTTTTTTCAATATATGAAATTGTCAAATTGGTTTCGATACAACACCCAGTGCTCATCCCAAAAGATGCCCTCTTCAATACCCGTCACCCACCCTCCCCTCCCTCAGAAAGCACGCTTTCTAAAAAGCTTCATAGTTTTCCATTACAATGATTGTTCCATGATTTAACCACCCTGTTGATGGATATTTGTTTCCAGTTACTCACTCCTGAATCACATTGCAGTGAATGTTCTTGTACATCTATCTTTGCTCCTCTCCAATAGACGTTCTTACATTTGCTTTCATATATAGATATATATATATGAAATATATATAGAAATATATATATTTCTGTACTCCCTTCTGTATCAAACGTAGAGTAGTTGTACATTATTTTTGAGATCTGGCAGAATGTCCACATGTCAAACATGGAGTCCTGGATATTTGCCCACAAATTGATGTAGGGAAGATTCTTTGTGGACTCTGCAGCCCTAAACACAAGTCAAGAACTGGCTGGTGATGGCCCCCTGAGTGTAGCACGTTACAGCTCATAGTGTACTAGTTGGAGACCTTCTGAGGATTAGCAGGAATTCTGTTCAAGATAATAATCAACTAGAGAGCAGTCCGAGCACTAGTCCAGGTGGATATCAGCTGTAAAAAGCAGATTGGTCTCTCCAGTGCTGATTTGACGAATAGCAAGCCTCTTCGTAGTCTGTTTTTGAGGTAGCTTCTGTTCTCCTTGTAGGCAGGGGCAGTGAATGTTTGCCAAATGAATTACTCTTGTTAGTAATTGAACTTTCTCATGATACGATCCCAGCATCTATTTCCAGCCTGAGCCTCCATTTCAGCCTTCTTGGCTTCTCTTTCTATATAGTCATGTGAGAGAGGCTGTTAGGCTTGAGTTTAGGGAGTCTAGCCTCCAATTCTGCTTCCTGAATTTGGGAATCTCCCACTGTGTGGAATCTTGGTGGACCATGCAACTTGTCCAGAGGTGAAGGTGCCAGAAATTTACTCTTCCTCATTGCTTGGGTGTGGCTGGACATGGGGCCTGGATGCAGCCCATTGGAGGGAGGGTGGGCCAGAGGCCTATATAGGGGGGTCCCGTGATAGGGGTGTTGTCTGGGCCACAAGAGATGCTACTAAATGAGGTTGCTGAATTGCTGCCGCCTTGGCTCCCCAGAACTGCCTAAATTTCTGTTCATTTTTCAAGGCTATTCTCTAGCTTTCTGTTCATGATGAGCCTCCCAGTATTCATGCAGAACATTTCTGAGTTTGAGAAGGATTGTCATAGTTGATTTTTCTTGTTTCTAACCCCAAACCTTGCAGGTTCCACAGTCTTGTCTTTGGCTAGAAGGCATCTCCTATCTCCCTTTGTCTTACATCAAAACCCTGAACAGATTAGCCTCCTCCCAGAGGATCTCCCTGAGTCTCCCTGTGTAGGATTGCCTCTTCTCTATGCTCCTGTGGCTGAGTTTATTATATCTTGTCTTGGATTTCTCACTATGGCTGTGAGCTCCTTAAGGGCATAGGCTGCTGATCATTGCTCCCTTCCCTCTGCCCTGCATTGGGCTTGGAACAGGGAAGGCGATCCATGTATGAAGACTGAATTATCATTAAGGTTATAAGCATTTGGAAAGTCAGGAACAAGTTGATATCAGGGAGTTTTGGGGGAGAACCCTGGAGAACTGCTGCTTTCTTTGGCATTTTTATGGTACCTGGTGCACCTGCGGCTTTCCTACCTGGCCTGCCTCCTCTCAGCCTGATGAGGCTCAGTCTGGCTGGACCATTGCTCCCAGGTCCTGCCTTGTCAAGGCTCTTTTGCTCTATAATTGACCCTTGGGACAAATAAAGGGGCCCTGCAGATTCCCCCTCGCTTCACTCTGGGGCCTGGCACGTGTGTGTGGATCTGCTTATGACCTATGTAAGACCCTCCCCATTGGAAAAATGTGATGTATCCAAAAACTGACCAACTGTTTCTTTAATGTAGTGCTTACATTAAAATGATTGGGAAGTATGGGCCTTTAACCATCCTTAATCACTCCTGATATTATTATTGATTGGCTTAAAGCTATAAGCTCTTAAGTTCCCATTTAGCCAGTATTGAATCAATAAGTTTTTCTTCCCTCTTTAATGATTACGTATTATATATTCATTTTTAAAGAGATGCTGAGTCTGTACATATAAGGTAACTCTCTCCAGGACCATCTCACTTCCCTCTGATGTCATGATTAACAGATGGATGGGTATTGAGAAAGAGGGAGGAGGAAGAAAAGGAGGAAGGGGGTGGGAGGGAAGAGAGAATATATGTATGTGGTAATAGTGACAATAATAGTAGGGAAGCAGTATTTAGGTAGTACTCATCGTGTGGTGGGTACTATCCTGAGCACTTTAAATGTATGAACTTAATCTGCTCACAGCCCTCTGATACAGATATCGTGATCTGCGTTTTACAGATTAGGGAGCTGGTGGCACAAAAAAGCTTCTGTGACTTGCCCAAGGCCATAGTTAGCATGTGGTAGAGCCAGGATTTGCCTGCAGGAAGTTTGTGTCGGAGTCTGTACTCTCGGCCGCCTCACTTTTGTGCCTCCTAAGAATGCAGATGATGAATCGGGTCATGTTCCCATCAGCTGCCATTGCCCTCCTTTCACATCACCCATTCAGATCTAGCGTTCACCTTCCAGGGCTGGCACCATCTTTCACTAGATGGATGCTCCATGCTTTATTTAACACCTAAGAAATGGCAGTGGGAGAAGAAAAGATAAAAACCCAAATGTACCCCATATGCCCCAGTAAAAGGCAGGGTCTTTGTCTCCAAACAGCTCTTGAAAAAGTTCTTACAGGGCATTTTGTATTATGGGATGGTCTCTTATGTCCTTTGAACCACAAAATTAATTAGGGAAACTACATTAGCCGCAGTAACCCCAATCAGTGCTGGTTTGGGATGTTTACAGTGATAACAGAATTGATAGGGGGGAAAAGGCAATAAAATTGAAGACAGGTTTTATATTCTGGAGGATATGACTGGATAATGACAAGTGATAAGGATGGCTTGTAAAAAGCAACAGAGGATCTTTTTGGTGATCAAAATACACATGTTACATAAATGGGAAAACCGGCCTGTTCTAATATCCACATGGATGCTTGCCTTGATGTTTATTTTCTGTGATAAAAAACCTCAGTTCAAAAATCAACAAAACATAAAGGCAACCTATTGAATGGGAGGAGATATTTGCAAGTGACATTATCTGATAAGGGGTTAATAGCCAAAATATATAAGGAACTTAAACATCTCAACACTAAAAAGCCAAGTAATTCAAATAAAAAAATGGGCAGAGGATATGAATAGACTTTATTTTTCCAAAGAAGACAAACAGATGGCCAATAGACACATGAAAAAGATGCCCAAAATCACTAATCATCTGGGAAATGCAAATTCAAGCCACAGTGAGATATCACTTTATATCTATTGGAGTGGCTGAAATAAAAAACACAAGAAATAGTGTGTTGGCAAGGATGTGGAGAAAAGGGAAACTTTGGGCACTGTTGGTGGGAATTCAAATTGGCATAGCCCCTGTGGAAAACAGTGTGGAGGTGCCTCAGAAAGTTAAAAATAGAATTATCATGTGATCCAATAATTCTGAGTATTTACCCAAAGATAACAAAAGTGCTAATTCAAAAAGATACATGTACCTCTTTATTGTAGCATTATTTACAATAGCCAAGATATGGAAGCAACTCAAGTGTCCATCAGTACGTGAATGGTTAAAGAAAATGTATGCACACACACAGAATGGAATATTGTTCAGCCATAAAAAATGAAATTTTGCCATTTGCAACAACATGGATGGAACTCCAGGGTATTATGCTAAGTGAATAAGAGAAAGAAAAATACCATATGACTTTACTCATATGTGGAATTTAAGAAATAAAAAAAAAAGAAAAAAAACACAGATTCTTAAATACACAGACAACAAACTAGCAGTTGCCAGCAGGGGCAGCTGTGCAAGTGGACGGGGTGATGGATGAAATAAAGGGGATTAAGAATACACTTACCATAATGAACACTGAGAAACATAGAATTGCTGAATACTTACATTGTACACCTGAAACTAGTAAACAGTAACATGGTATGTTAATTATACTTCAATAAGGAATTTTTAAAAAATATTCTTACATTTATAAACAAAATACCTTAATAAACTGTATTTTCTAGACTATTAAAAAGCAGTGCATCCAAATGCTGTAATTGGATGCAAAGGTGATGTAGACAGGTGTCAGTGAACTGAAGAAGTGCTTGCTCTAATGACAGACTCAGATGACAATGGCACAGAGGCCAAGTTCAAATGAAAGTTTCTGTAATATGTGGGAATGGACAATAAACCACTATTTTGTAACTTAACACGTGTGTGCCACTTACTGGACAGTGTTCTAGGGGCTTTACATGATTTTAAATCATTTAATACTGATATGAACTGGGTACTATTAATTACCCGTATTTTACACATGAGGAAGTTGAGCCCCTGAATGTTAAGTACCTCATCCCAAAATTAGTAGCAAATGGAGGAGCTGAGGTTTGAACCCAGGCACTCTGGCTCTAAGAGTCTGTGCTGTGGACCATCGTCTATTTTTAACATAATGTGATATCTTAAGAAACATGATTTCAAGTATGTATATGTCATTAAATCATATCTTAGGCATCATAGGCAGACATTTAACTAATTCATGTGCGTGCTGAATATTTTATGTATTAACTAGCCTCAAAACTTTTTGTGGGGTCTTCTCCCTGGGAAATACCCTATTTCTAGGCACCAAGGGTTAACCATCCTGTAGCCAGCTGAATGCAAATATAATAAGCTTGTGAATTGTTCTGAATAATCTGTCATAAGGGAACATTGAATAGAAGCAGTCATGCCTCAGGAGATCTCTAACTGGACAGCAGAGATGACTTCCGTTATGACTCCTTAGTCTTCTGTTTCTACTTCGGTTACTCCCGGGACAGCCTGAGAGGAAGATACTGCCAAGAATCTTCATGATCCTAGTGATGCCATCCCAGTGTAGAGGGTGATGTTTCCATGGATTATTCATCTGACCTGGCTGCTGTGGCAGGGGCTTGGGCACCTCAAAGTGAACACCTTGTTTTTGAATACATGGATTGTCTTTTACTTAATGAGGAAACAGGTTTTTTTTCTTTTAATGCGTTGAAAACCATAGTAATTTGAGGTGTAATTACATAGTGTAAGAGATTTGATAAGAAAATGATAGTTTAGTACAAATAGAGTTTATTAAATTTAATGAAAATTGAGGTGGCTTTTTTGTGATTCCATAAAATAGGGTTCAGTAATTTGGAAAACCCCAAGAGCCCATTGTGGTCCCATTTGGGAATGTCCTATGTGTATTCAGTGTGGAGGTCACTAGTCACTTGTGGCTATTGAGCACTTAAAATGTGGCTAGTTCTGCACATGTAAAATTCACAAGAGATTTTGAAGACTTACCGTGCATGAAAAAAATATATGGCATCCATTAATTTTTATATTGGTTACCTGTTGAAGTGATTATATTATAGATCTACTGGGTTAGGTAAAATTATTAAAATTAATTTAAGCCCACCCTTTTTCTTAACTTTATAAATGTGGCTACTAGAAAATTTAACCTGTGTGGCTCACATTATATTTCTATTACCCATCACTGTCCTGGATTATCAGATTTTTAATTATTTTTTATTTCAGGAGTAGAATTTAGTGATTTATCATGTATAACATCCAGTGCTCATCCTAAAAAGTACCCTCCTTAATGCCCGTCACTCATTTAGCCCATCCTCTCACCCAACTCCCAGCCAGGAACCCTCAGTTCTGTGTATTTGAGTCTCTTATGGTTTGCCTCCTTTTATCTTATTTTTCCTTCCATTCCCCTATGTTCACCTGTTTTGTTTCTTAAATTCCACATGTGAGTGAAATAATATATTTATCTTTCTCTGACTTACTTCACTTATCATAATATGCTCTAGTTCCATTCATGTTGCTACAAATGGCAATATTTCATTCCTTGTTTTTATGTTTATTTGTTTAGAGAGAGAGAGAGAGAGAGAGAGAAAGAAAGCAGGGGAAAGGCAGAGAGAGGGGAAGAGAGAGAATCCCAAACAGGCTCTGTGCTTTCAGTGTGGAGCCCGATGTGGGGCTCAAACCCACAAGATTATGACCTGAGCTGAAATTCAGAGTCGGATACTCAACTGACTATGTCATTCAGACTGCCCCAAGATTTCAGTCTTGTTGATCACTGAGTAATATTCCATGGTGTATGTATATATACCAAATCTTTTTTTTTATCCATTCGTCAGTCAATGGAAATTTTTATTGTCATTTGTACCAATAGGAATGCCTGTCTTTCATAATAATTAGCATTTATTGAGCACTTACAGTGTGCGAGGCACTTGAAATGTTTTCTCCTTTATGGTTCACAACAGCCCTATGTAGTGTAGGTACCATTGTCTTCCCTATTTTACAGATGGGAAAATTGAGGCACAAAGGGATTCAGTAACTTGCCTGTAGTTGCAGAGATAGTAAGTGGTAGAGAGGGAATTTGAACCAAAGTAGCCCAGTTCAGTGACTTAACTGATGTCTCCCAGGCTGGCCGCCTTTCAACACACTGACATGGGACTATTGTTCCTGGCTTGCTGTGCTCATTTGACCATTTGAGCCTCAGTTTCCCTAGCGAGGAGTAGGCTGGAACATCCCTCGGGCCCTTCCAGTGCTGCTTTTCCTGTAGTTTCTTTGCGCTTCTTTGGGGGCCATGGGAACATGGTGGGGCTGGGGTAGGCGCTGTCTCTTCTACCAGGCCAGTTAGTCTGGTCCTTCTTACTTGGTGGGCAAGGAGACGGTCCTCAGTGCCTGTTCCAGTTCTGCCACTAATCTGGGCCGGTCAGCTACTTTTCTCTGTACTTCTCTGCATCCTTTTCCATGAAATAAGTCTGAAAGGGATTCCTGGAATTTAGTCCTAACTCTGCCATTAACATGCTCTGTTAACTCAGGCCAAGCATCTTCCCTTTCTGGGTCTTACTTTATGTAAAATCAGGAGTCAATTTCTTCCAACTCTAGTGGTCTTTGATTTGTAACTTGTGACTCAAGAGGAAAAGGGTACATTTTTAAATGAAGGAATTAGGTGCCACATTTGTAAAGTAAAATGTCTGAAAAATCTTTTGGTCTTATCTCCTCATCTGTCTGTCTGTCATGGCAGCTGCAAGGAATCACCTATCTTGATAGAGGAATTTGTCTTCATGAGTGTGTGCAGATGGGCACAGGAAGATAAACCTCCCTGTCAAACTTCCTTTGTTCTCAGAGCTGCAATGATTTTCCCTATCCCTTAGGATCATGTGTACATCTTCAGATTTTATTTTCCCAGAATTGTTGATCAGTGAGACATTGGGTCACTTAGAGAAATTTCCCTTTTTTCTAAAAAAGACTTCCTGCCCTCCTTCCTTAGTCCATACAGTTTTGCCCCTGTGCTCTATGCTTACGCAATGCGACTTCAGCTTTGGAAAAGTCACAGTTGCTTTAGCAAACTGGTTTTTAAACTTTCCTAGAATCTGCCAATGTCTTTTAAAAATGCTTCTTAGGAGGATATTATGCTAAGCGAAATTAGAGAAGGACATATCATGTGACTTCACTCATGTGGAATTTAAGATCTAAAACAGATAACATGTATGTGTATTATATATCATTAAATATATAAGACACATTGTATATAATTATACATGTTATATAACATTATAACATAAGCAAAAATAATATAAAAACAGGGAGGGGACAAAACATAAGAGACCCTTTTGAACAAAGAGAACAAACTGAGGGTTGCTAGAGGGGTTGTGGGTGGGGGGGATGGACTAAATGGGCAAGGGGCATTGAGGATGACACTTGTTAAGATGAGCACTGGGTGTTATACATTGGGGATGAATTACTGGATTCTACTCCTGAAATCTTATTGCACTATATGCTAACTAACTTGGATATAAAATAATTAAAAAAAATACTTCCTAGGGCACCTGGGTGGCTTATTCAGTTGAGTATCCAACTCCTGGTTTTGGCTCAGGTCATGATCTCATGGTTCGTGGGATTGAGCCCCATGTCAGGCTCTGTGCTGATAGTGTGGAGCCCGCTTGGGATTCTCTCTCTCCCTGTCTCTCTGACCCTCTCCCACTTGTGTGCACATGCTTGCATGCTCGCTCGCTCGCTCTCTCTCTCTCTCTCTCTCTCTCTCTCAAAAGGAACATTTTAAAAAAAATGCTTCCTTTCCCGGAGCACCTGGCTGGCTCAGTTGGTAGGGCCTGTAACTCTTGATCTCAGGGTTGTGAGTTCCAGCCCCACAGTAGGTGTGGAGCCTACTTAAAAAAAAAAAAAAAAGTTTTCTTTCCCAAGTATGTTCATCATCAAGAAAGCCAGGTTGTATTTTCTCAGAATTCTCAAAGCATTACTTGTCATTAGTGAAGTAATTATAAAAGCTACAAATAAGCAAAAGTCTCCAGTGTTCTTTAAGAGTCCTGAGAGTTTCTAAAGTTAAAATAAAACTTCTGGCTAAAAAGGTACAAAAACCTTATAAATGAGAGCTGCTAAAACATACAAGCACAATGAGTCTATCAGTTGGGGTTTAAGAAAGAACACAAAAACCACCCTATGTATTTCAATCAGGAAGGTATTTAACACAGGGTATTAGAGGCCTAAACCTTTGGAAACCCTCACATGGATGGTTAAATGACTTTCAACAAGGGTGACCTCATATTCATTAGGATGGCAGTAATAAAAACGATAATAACAAAGAAAATAACAAACATTGGCAAACATTGGGGAGGATTCCAAGAAATAAGAATGCTTGTGAATTGTTGGAAGGGATGTGAAATGATACAATTCCTAAGGAAAACAGTATGAAGTTTCCTCAAAAAAGTAAAAATAGAATTACTGTATGATCCAGCAATTCTACCAAAAGCAGGATCTCTGAGATATATTTGTACATCCATGTCTTTTGCAGCATTTATTCAAAATAGTGCAGAGTGGAAACAATTAAATGTCCATCAACCGATGAATGGAATAAAGAAAATTTGTTCTATACATACAGTGGAATATTACTGAGCCTTAAGGAAATCCTGTCATAGGCTATAATAGGAATGAAACTTGAGGACACTATGTTAATAAGCCAGTCACAAAAGAGAAGTACTTTATGATTTTATTTATAGGAGGTGTCTAAAATAGTCAAATTCCTAGAAACAAAGTAGAACAGTAGTTGCCAGGGGGAAGGGCAATGGGCAGTTGTGGTTGAATGGATATAGTTTGAGTTTTGCAAGACCGAGTTCTGGAGGTGCAGATGCACTTAACACTGATGAACTGTACCCTTAAAAATGGTTAAGATGATAGATTTTATGTCCCATGTTTTTATCCCAGGTAGAAGGAAAAGGAGTTTCTAGGCTTGCAGCCGCAGTGATGTGTGAAAGAGCTTAGCAGGGTGGCAGGAATGCCGAGTACCCAGGCATGCTTTTGAGTAGGGCGCATCCTTAGTGACTCTGTGCTCTTCTTACATGGAACAAGTAAGTGGGAGTGTGAACTTGGAAATCAGCTGATCGGAGTTGGAATGGTACTAGCAATTTGACCTGGGGCTGACTTGGTAGCCACTAACTGGGAATCCCCAGGAGAGCAAGAAGAGCAGAGGGCGGGGGGCAGAACAGGAAATCCCCGTGCTTTGAGGCATGGCCAGAGGATTGGGCCTCACAAGGAGCTGGAGGAGCACATTCAGAGGGATGGGTGAGGAGCAAGTCTGCATTTCACCAGGAGCATCTGTCCTGTGTCTCCCTTCCCCATAGAGGCTGGGGACCCTGGGACATGCCTTCTTGGTGCTGTGCCTTCCCTTCCTGTAGCCCCCGATTCTCCTTGCTTTACTTTTCTGTCTTCTGCCTTCTGCATCACTCCCATGTTCTTTGCCTTGGGGACTACAAACTAGGTCTCAGAATTCCCTTGTCCCGAGTTATGCATCGGTAGGAGTGGCTATATGTGATCATGCATTTAATGCCCGTTATCCTCAATCAAATATATGTAGGAACAGGAATCAACTTACCCATTCATAGCTAGCTATGTGTCCTCAGTCCTTAGGACTGGCCTTGGCCCCCACTGTGCCTTCAGATAATGTTAACTGAGTTAGGAGACCACTGAAACGTTAAGCTACTTGGAAAAGAAACAAAATCAGAGATGGCCGAATCACAGTCTTGTGGTCCAGAGCACTGTGTCCGGGGGCCTTGGGAAGCCTGGGTTTTCGGCCTGCATGTTGCTGATCCACTGTGTGGCATGGAACATGCTGCTTAGCCTCTCTGGGCCCTAGTGTCCTTGCCCACTTAATGAAGGGCCCTGATTAAGTAACAGCCCCACAGTTCTTTCTAACATCACATAAGTTCCATGTGTCATTTCTGCAGAATTTTTTTCCATTACTGCAGACAGGGACCTCATGATTCAAGAGCAGGGACAGTCTGGAGTCCACGTGGGAGTGAGGCAGGCCAGGTGTGGAAGGCCGGAGTAGATGGAGTGTGTCCAGAGAGCCACCCTGAGTGTAGTTTCAACCTTTGAAAAATAAGTCTCCTTTTTTCCCCCCTGGGTAGTGGCCACAATTAGGAGAGAAACTGCATTTAACACCTATGCTGAATGTAATTGTTATCTGATTTTGACCATTTTAAGCAGTCAGCTTTATAATCCTGATTTTAAAACTACTAAATTTTTTGATTTTGCAATATGGAAAATAATAACAGAAAGGTTATTTGCTTGGATGGAAAGACTGTTTTCCTGTGTTTGACAGGAAACTTTTATAACCTGTGTCCTTGACTCTTTGTAGAGTTAACTTTTGGAAAGGCTTCCTGAAGTATACACATAGTTCATGGACACTGCAGCCAGAAGAACACGTGCAGAGGACCGTGAGCAAAGCTGTTTAGTTTTCCTGTGGCTCAGGGTTTTCTTTAACCTATTCAGCGAAGGTAATGGGATAGGAGGATGTGGAGATTAAATGAGACAATATGTGAAAACACAGGACAAAATGCTTGCTGCATGGGCACATGATAAGTCCTCTCCAGTACCCACATTTACTTCCTTCCTGTCCTATCTCAGCTGGGACCCACTGTGGGGGTACTGGGTTAACTTGTATCTACAAGGGAAGGGAAACCCTGAGGCCTGAACTGTGTGTGTGTGAGAGAGAGAGAGAGACAGACGGACATACTAGATAGTATGTCTGTGACCCTAACCGGCCCCAGCTGGCTGCCTTTGCAGACCTTAGGCCATTTATAATAAGAGCAGTTGGTAGTGGTCTTTTGTCCTTCGTGCTTGTGGAAGGTCAGCAGGAGGTTCATTTTAGCTCGGGCCTGGGGTGGGAAAGCCTGTACAATATCAGGAGAACCAGACCCTACTTGGGAAGAGGGCTTGACTACAGGGAATGGCCAGGAACAGAGGTGAGGGGAGGTGTCTCCTGCAGACTGGAGCACCTTGGCCAGGTGGCTGGAGGGACTTTCTGAACCCGCTCAGCTCCCCTACCCTTTGGACTCTGCAGTGCTCCCTAGCCCATCTTCTCTGCCTTGGAGAGAGCTGGAGAGGTGCGTCTGGACCCTAGCAGATGCCACACCATATGGAAGCAGTCACCTGTGACTCAGACCTGAGGTTTTACATCATCTTCCCTGCCACACTCTGATCTTTAGGCAAATCCAGCTCGTTTCATTTCTATGACTCGTAGGTTATAATTGGGGGATGGAAGAGGAGATGAGGATCTTGCCACCTGTGATATGTCCACTATTTTCATCATATTTAGGAAATGAGTTTAACACATCCGAAGGCTTGTAGGACTGGGTCCTGTTGATCACTTATAAAAATTACTCATTAATTCATGAGCATTTGGGACCTAAAGTCAAACTCCTTGTGGGTTTCGCTTCTCAAGGGGAAGTAAACATTGCAGAGGATGATCCCCAGACACATAGACTGTGCTTTCCCAGTCTGTCTAGATAACTGCCACCTGAGCTAACTATACTTGGATAGGGATGTACCGTTCAGCAGAGGTGTGAACCCTGAAAGTCAGCATTCTGCAGTGTAGACCCAAGGAATTCGATCTCCTCAGGAGTCCCAGGTACCATAAGCACTTAGGATTTGCAAAATTTTAGGATTGTGCCCACTTCTTTCCTGTCAATGCACCTGCAGGACCTCAGGCTTTGTTAGAGCCTAGGCTCTGCCATAAGGCAACATGGGCAGAAAAACGGGATTTCTAGTCCATGTATACACATTTGAGCCCTGGCTCTACTCTTCACCAGCCTGTCAACATGTATGACCGAGGACCTCTCTGAATCTCATTCTTTTTGTATATAAAAGGTGCATGGGAGCACATGTCTGCTTCACCCTATTATTGTAAAAAACAGTCAAGACAGTGGAGGTAAACCTACTTTCAGAACTCAGTGTAGTTGTATGGGTCAGTTGTTGTGACCTTGAATAGCTGGAACCAGGCTTCCTGTTGCAAACACACACAGTGTTTCCTGCTAAAGAGACCGCCCCCTACTTACCCACCAGGCCCATCTGAGGGCGGATTAGAACTGTTGTGGCTGTAAACCCAGCCAATACGGGTTGTAATATAGTAAATTATCACTTGTTTTGCAGTCTTGAAGAGAAAAATAAATGCAATTACACTCATGAATGTTGAAAAATGCAGCAAAGCAGCGTGGATCGGCACATTTGAGGTGCTTTTCCAAATGAAAAGCTGTGTACAATGAATGCTAATGGACTCTCTCCCTCCTACTCCCTAGCATATGGTGTAAAGCGATCTTTCTGGATTAAGGAAGTAGCTGTGCCAAGTGCCCCAGGCACAGGAGAGGGCCCTGAATGGCCCCCACTATAGGAGACCCAGCAAACAGACCCTGATTTCTTCTCTTAGCTGAGGACACAGAATAGACCCAGTTTCCTAAATCATGTACTTGAGTAATCTCGATGATGCCTTGCTGCCTATGGAACGGGCAGGTCATCTGCAGGTCTTCTGTCACTGTCCCCCGTGGACACTCGCTGAGTACCTACTGTGTGCCAGGCATGATGCTGGCATCTCATGCCCTGTCCCTCCTGATCAGTGTTCCCTGTCACCATGCCCTGATGGGCATGACGTAGCCCCGTGCCCACTGGGGCTTATTAAGTGCTCAGAATGTGGCCAGTCTGGTGCACACAACATCTCAAAAGCTTAGTACGAGAAATACCTAAGATGTCTTGTTAATTTTTTATATTATTTAAGTGTTAAAAAAATAGTATTTTATTTTTTATTTTTTTAATTTTTTAAAATGTTTTTATTTATGTTTGAAGGAGAGAGAGAGACAGAGCATGAGCAGGGGAGGATCAGAGAGAGAGGGAGACAGAATCTGAAGCAGGCTCCAGGCTCTGAGCAGTCTGCACAGAAGCCTGACGCGGGGCTCGAACTCACGAACCGTGAGATCATGACCCGGACCGAAGTCGGTCGCTCAACCGACTGAGCCACCCGGGTGCCCCCAAAAGATAGTATTTTAGATATGTTGGGTTAAGTAAAATACATTAATAAATTTCTCCCTATTTTACTGTTTTAAACCCGGATACTAGGAAAAGGAGAACCAAAAACATGTGGTGTGCACTGTATTTCTATTGGACGGCACTGACATAGCCCCTGCCTACCTCTTCTTGTTCTCTACCATACACTTTGCCCCCTTGCTGGTAGCACCCCTTCCAGTTGCTCAGCCATAATATGTTCTCTCATGCCTCAGGGCCTTTGCACTTGCTACCATCCTTTCTCAGAAGGCTCTTTGGCTTTTTCTCAAATGTAACCTTCTGTGAGAAATAGTCTCTGACCATCCTTTCTAAATACATCTTCTTTGTTACTTATCAAAATACTTGTTTTTTCCTAATCATTATTTTAACATTTAGGTATTTAACTGTTTGTGTATCTGTTTCTTCTGAGAACATTAGGATAGAGAACTCGCCTTTTTTGTTTTTTCTGTACTAATCTCATTGCCTTCCACAGCAGTTAGCAGGAAGTAGGCACTCAATTTTTTTTCTAAATGAATGTTTAAATGTCACAAAGGATAAAATATTTTGATTATACTGAGATGTTGAAAGACATTTGGAAATACTTAATGGTGGATCCTAATTTATCAGTCAGTCTTTAAAGAAGGTCTGGGTGAGAAGCATATGGTATATGAAGGATTTAAATGGAGAGAGTCTGGTGAAATAGAGGTGGGATCATGATTGAGGGAATTAATAAGGGATGGGGAAACTCTCAAGGGCTGTCAACGGTGGGGAGCTGTTACTACCTCCTGGACCGAAGGGCAGTGGTAGTAAATGGTGTTCTAAGACTGCCTGACAGGATGTAGAGGAACACAACTCAATCCTTCCACCCTGGAGTATTCAGCTTGTACTCGCCACCAGTTAGACTCAGCCTGAGGTAGAGGGTACAGGAAGCTAGAAGATGCAGATCACAGAGGTCAGACTCTCAGGAGCAGGGTGGGGATCAGTGTGGATTGTGAGTGGGGTGCGTAGAGAATAACTGTCATCCTGAAAAGGCACAGGAAGCTATTTTCTGAATGGGCTAGAGCATGTCTGTTCCAGACCAACAACCTATATCTTCAAAATACAAGGATGCTCATGATCACTAAAATTCTTTAACATTCATGCAGAGATTTCTAGTTACAGAATTGGGAGGATAATTACGGCAAAGGAAGAGATAAGGTCATTATTTGCAGAGGATATTATCTACTAAAACCCCCGAGAGAAATAAGTGAAAAACTATCAGGACCTATTAAGAGTCTAGCAAGGGGACTAGTTAGGGAATAAATATACAAAATCAATTTTCTAAATCCTAGCAATAACCAATTAGAAAATATAATTTTAAAAGAGTTCATTCTGTAAAAGGAACAAAAATAGAAAAGGCTGGGGAATTAACTCAAGAGGCAGTATGAAGGACCTTTAGAAGGAAACTATAAACCAAAACTGAGAAAATAAGTAAACAGATGTTACCTTATCTTGGATGGCAAGATTGGATATTTTTAAAGTTTGTCAATTTAATTTAAAATATATAATGTGAATTACAATAGAAATGTATAAGCAGTGTTAAAGAATTGTTTTAAAGTTTGTATGGAAAAATGGTCACAGATCATGAAACAGATAACAAAAGAGAATGATGGGGGAAGACTTCTAAGTTTTACAAGTGTATCCTAGAATTATTACAATCCAAATAGCATATACCAATCGAAGAAGAGACAGGTAAATTCTGGGTCTGTGGCCTGTATCATGACACTTGACCTCCCTAGAGTATCCATTTCTCCATCCTCAGCATGAGAAAATAAATAATCTTGCTTGGTAGTGTGGCTGTGAGGGTCATTTAGGAAGACTGGCCTGAAAAGCCTTGAAGCTATGGAATCCTGGGAAGGTAGTGTGTACTTTTTTTTTTTTTTTTTTTTTTTTTTAGTTTGTTTATTGGGGCAGCTGGGTGGCTCAGTCAGTTAAGCGTCCAACTTCAGCTCAGATCATGATCCCACAGTTGGTGAGTTCAAGCTCCACATCGGGCTCTCTGCTGTCAGCACGGGGTCCACTTCAGATCCTCTGTCCACCCCCTCCCCCAGCCCCTCCCCTGCTCACATGCATGTGCTCGCGCTCTCTCTCTCTCTCAAAAATATTAAAACAGTTTATATATTGTGATAGCATGTGTGTGAGGACACACACAGGGAAGGGGCAGAGAGGAGGAGAGAGAGAATCCCAGGCTGGCTCCAGGCTGTCAGCTCAGTCTCACAAATTGTGAGATTACAACCTGAGCCGAAATCAAGAGTCAGAGACTTAGCCGACTGAGCCATTCCAGCGCCCCTGTATGCTTGATTAATTAGGGGCCTGGGACACATTTTGTTGCCTTCTCCCCCAACCCTGCACCCCTTGGACACCATCTGCTGGGACAGTATGTGCTGCTGTTTCTGCTGAGGGAAGGGTGAAGAAGAGAGAGCTTTGAATCCTTGCTGAGGATGCAGCCTTTTGTTCAACAAACATTGAGTTGCTACAGCCACACCCAAGACGGAACTTATGCCACATGTTTGGGGTAACAAAGACCTTTCCTTGACCAAACTTCAGTTAGGTTCCTTTGGTCCCTCTTCTTGACTGGGCCTTGAGGTTACCCCCATATCCTAAAGCTCCTATCCCCTATCCTATTTTTGGCCTACTTGTAGCGAGACTCCAACTCTTGCAATCTGATCACCCTGTCTTGCCTTCAGCAAGATTCCTATTAAGTCAGGTTAGCAAGAAAATCCCCTCTATCCTTGATGTCTTTTCTTAGTCTTATCCTTGCCTTAGTCCTGTTTCTTGTCTTATCCTTGATGTCGCTGACCCCCCTCACTCTGCTCCTTAGCTACAGATCCCCAACTGTCTTTGTGTATTCAGAATTGAGCCTTATCTCTCTCCCTGTTGCAATATCTCTATTACAATAGTCTCGATTAAATTCTTCCTTACTGTTGTAACAAGTGTCAGAGTAAAATTTTCTTTCACAGTGGTTACCATGGTGAATAAATCCCAGCTTGCCCAAAGGGAGCTTTGGGTTTAATGGATAGACAGGTAGGCAGACCCAAGATCAACTGCATGTAAGAGAAGCTCAATCATTGATTAATTTAACAAACACGTATTGAGAACCTCTAATATACCAGACACTGAGGGTACAACTGTGAACAAGATATTCCAGCTCCCACCTTAATGAGGCCCACAAGATGATGAAACAGATACATGACGAAAACAAACATAAACAGAAGAAGCACAGAGGAGTTGGTCAGTCACGTTCCTTTTCCATGGGGTTGTGGGGGAAGAGGAGGTTCAGGTGAACAGGAAAATCTTCCTGCAGAAGATGACATCTGAGCCTGCTGTTTGTTGAGTTCAACCGTTGCTTGTGTCCACAGGTTTAGAGCCTTTTAAGCACATTTATGAATAAGTATGAGTTGGGTGTCTCAGGAGCTAGCCTATGACGTGCAGACTGTGGGAAGGAAGACAGCTGAGGTTTCCAGAGGCGGCCCATCTGAGACATGGATGGAGATTATCCTAATAGGATTTCACAAAGACCACTTAGCAGTCTCTGAGCTTGAGGGAAAAATAGTTATGAGCTGAGGGTGGAGAAATGGCCAAGAATCTGGCAACTCGGCGCAAGCTTGTAGAGAAAAGCTGACAGCCAACAGACAGAACAAGATGATGCTTGCAAAAAGGTTAGAAGAAGAGACCAGAGGAAAAAAGTATACTGAGAGATATGAATGGAAATGGAAGCGCATTACTATAACTTGGGAACATGCATTAAGATAATTCCAGCTCTGAGAAGGAGAAGAGCCAGGATTTATTCATTGTAGCAGTTCACACTGTCGGGGAACTCCTGGAAGGTGATGTGGGCAGTGGAAGGTGAGAAGTGGCTGGGAAGAAAGCATGTATGGATATACAGCAACACAAGCAGAATTGGGATAGCTGGTCCTAACCCTTCCTCTTTAGATATAGGGGGAAACAGATGCAGAGAAATGCTACAACTTATCCACAGTCGCACAACATAGAGAGTGCTGGAGCTAAGAAGTTGGAACCTTGTACATTGCTAGTGGGAATGCATAGTTGTGCAGCTGCTATGGAAAAAAGTTTGGTGGTGCCTGAGAACGTTGAACGTAAAGTAAGTATGTGACCCAGCAATTCCACTCCTAGGAATATACCTAAGAGCACAGACAACATACTCATTTTGTCACACCCAGCCGCTGCTTCTGTCTTACATTCTTTCTCTGTCTCTCTTCTCCCTCCCTTCCCACTCCTCCTTCTTTCCTATTTATATATACTGGGGAGAGTTGGGATCTGAGTTGTAGCTCTGCCAGTTAGTAAATATAGGACCTTGGTTTCACCGTCCTGTTGCTGACTGGGACTAGATGAGGGTCTTCCAGCCCTGATAGTGTGCATATTCTTCACACACTGTCCCTGCATATGTTCAGGAACTGCAGATCTGGTATCAGTGAGGGTACAATCCCCTATTAAACATGTGCTTTCCCAGCCTTGAAAAGCCTTCATGTCCTCTGACTTCTTCATTGCTTGTTGAGGGAGTTCTTAGACTCTTCAATTTCCGTGGGATTACAAAACTGTTGTTTCTGTTTCCTGGAGCACCTCTTCTTCAAGAGTGAGGTGTTTTGTTTTTGTTTTTAATTGTTTTTGCATGCCAGACCTACATTGGGGTGACACAATATTCATTGAAGTCTTAGACTGTTTTTTTCTACTTGCCCCTCTCTCTCTCCCTCTCTCTCTCTCTCTATATATATAGATAGATATCTATATATAAATATATATATATATTATATATATATAAATATATATAACAAAATATATATAAATATATATAATATATAAAAATATACATATATCTATATATATTAAATATATAGATATATATAAATTGGGCCGGTTATGTGACAGTGTTATTTGATACAGATTGGGAACACCGAATTTTCTTTGGCTCCTCTTCCTTTGTATTTGGACACAGTTTGGCTCTTTCCCTTATGGGAGAGGAAATCACTGGGGACTTAGGAGTCTTGTCTCTGGTCTCTGACTTTATCCAAAGTCTTACACTGGGTCCAGTCCTGCTGAATTGGTAATGGATCCAGTTTCTGGATGGAGAGCTTCCCCTAAAGCTTCTGTTGCTTATGAGTCCTCCGCTTTCATGAAAGGTCATTCTGTTTCAGAGGCTTTTGTTTTTTATTTTTCTAGGCCTAGTCACTGTCTTTTTTTTTTCCCCCCATTTGAACCCTGATATGACATAACTGGTTTCCACCTGACAAGCTATTCTGGGGGTGGGATTTAAGGAAAGATGTAAATCCCTAGTGGGGAAAACAAACTCCACTCGGGATGGTTTACATTTATCCCATGGTTTGGCAATACTTTCCAGTTGATTCCCTTCAAATTGGGAGCTATCTCAGCTTTTCTGTTTATCCAGTGTTTATTCCCTCCAGCACTGTTACATTTGAAAAGGGAAGATGGGTCTGGATTCTTCTCCTTTCATTTGGGTTCAAGGTGACACTTAAAACTTATAACGTGAAGTTAGGGCTCTCTCTGTATTTCAGCATTAATAGTATATTTGCTCTTTTCACTACTTTTTGTTCACTTCAGTCAACTTTGGAGATGGAGTTTCTGTGAAATGGTACTCAAGCCACCATATTTTCTGAAAGATCTGGCCTTCTTTCCACTCTGCCATGCTGGGTGGTTATAAATACACTCTTGCACAGCCAGTATGACTTACTCTTATTAGAAAAGGTTTTCAATGACCATTTCACTGAAATGGCCCATTTATATGTCAAGTACATTATTGGATATGTGTTTCTATAAGAATAGAATAGCAACAAACAAAAGACTGAGTTCCAGGCTGCCAAAAAGACACTGTGGGGCCTCCCCAAGCCTCCTTTCCCATGTGTTTATGTCAAGTTGCTGCAGTAGGTCTCAGTGGTGAGTGCCTAAACTAGGCAGTGGGATTAGGTTTTCAGAAGATAATGCTCTTGTTTTCAGTTCAAGATCTTAATTTTGTTGAAAGTGCGGCTGCTGTTGTTGGTGCTGGTATAAATGATCTAATTTAATTTAATTTGCTTCCTTGCAAAGAAGGTGATCCCTTGCCCAGCTGCTGCTCTGGGCATAGAGGGAGCAAGCAGGCTTGGAGATAAGCTCTGAACTTTATCAGACCTCTCCTAGGTTTATGCTAATGAGCAATGCTTAGAGATTTCAGAAACCTTTTTCCTAGTGATTGCTTTAACTACCAGGCAGAATATCCTCATGAGTCTTCATCTAAGGGGCCATCAGGATGGGGAGGGGTGGAGTTGATGTGGGATTATCTTTTTGTCTGGTCTGTTGTTTTGCTTCCAGGTGCCATATCTGTGATGGGTGCAAGGCACATGTCTGGTGGAAGTTAGGAAGGGTCTTTTCTGTGTATTCTCTCACCGTGTGCCAAAGGAAGTTTTGTGATATGAATTCTGAGGGGTAGCAGGTATAGAAGAGTCAAGTGGTCCTTGATTAAGCCCTGGTTGTACCTTACCAGTTTGTTTCTATTCCTGAGTTCTTCAAACTTGCTGAGTCTTGGCTTCCTCCAACCATGTGTGAATTGGGTAAGTGCCTCAAAGATAGAGTGTCTCATTCCTGTCTATATTCTCAGTACCGAATAAGGTGTCTGCCAGATAGTAGGTTTGATAAGTGTTTCCCACATGAATGAATAAATTAATGCATGTATGAAGAAAGGAAATGGATGGATACTTCTGGAAGAGAAGATGGAATGTCACCATTGTGTCTCCAGGCAGACTCATTCCTCAGACAAATACTATTTGGGTATGAGGGGATTCAAAGTCCTGCTATGACAAACAAATTGTGCCTGGTGATGGCACAGCATGCCTCCCCAGTTCTTCTGTCTGTGGTCAGGTTGGGGGCATTGGAAATGATTTGCTGTCACTTACGCAGACATGTATGTACTTGAGAAAAGGGGGCACCAAACCATGCTATTTTTCCACCTAGTCTGCAGATTTACTCAGCCATGGTCTCTGTCTACTCAAGTATTTGACTCAGCTTAGTTGTGTTTTAGGAGCCCATCCTTCAAGGTGGTGGGGATTGAAATCAGCCTCCTAGTTCAATCCTGGCATACACTCATTCTGGGGTACCTGGACCCCAATTTGCTTTAACACAAAACTGTTTTATTCCAGTATTTATATGAGGCTCTATATCTAGAGCGTAAGTTTTTAGGTCACATTTGAAGTTATGTAACGTGGAGGAGGCATCTAGACAGGCCATGGAGGGGATAGAATCCCTGTGTGAAGGACATACTTCCAGAATGAGCCAATGGAGAAGAATCTTTACACCAATGAAAAATGCTGTGCTTCTTGAAAATCATACTACATAGTCTCTGAACAAGTGTGCTCTATGTACTTCTTGATATATGTAAATATGTCAGTTCTCCTCCACATTGATTATGCATTTATGTTATTTCAATCAAAATCCTTCAGGAATTACTGATTAGAACTTGACAAAATTTATTCTAAGGTTTATATAGAAGCTTAAACCCATAAGAATAGCAAAAAAATATAATGTTTTAAAAATAAAAGGAGATTTACACAGTAAAAAGTTATAAAGGGTTATAAAAATAATTTAACACTACAAGCAATTTAGTTTATTGGCTGGTGAAATGAAATATAATTGGAACAGAACAGAAAAAAATAAAATAAAAAGGTTTGAGTATATGTAAATATTTATTATGTGATAATGGTGGATTTCAGATCAGCAGGGGAAAGAATAGATTATTTAATTAATGCTGCTAGGAAAATTGGCTATTTAGGGAGAAAGTTAGATCATTAACTCAGTCCGTATATGAAAATAGATTGCTAACATGTTAAATGTAGAAGAGAAAAACATAATGCCTTTGAATTTTATGTGATGTTCAAGCGAGAATATTTTAAGGGACACCATCAAAGATGGAAATTACCCTGACTGGTTGATATCATATGTGAAAATGAATGTGAAAAGTCTCCTAAACAAACATAAAATACCCTAATTTTCTATTCCCTCTTTTTCAGCATGGCTCCCCCAGAGAACTTATTCTCCCCATCTCTCTGGGTTCGCTCTGCTTGGTCACTGCCAAAGCTGTCCCTGTCACAACCGCTCAAGTTCGGCTCTCCGGTGGTGTCCGTATTGCCGAAAACTGTGCTGCTCATGTTGTTGGACCTGTTGGGAGCATTGATTCTAGTCGGTTTCTTCTTCTCTTTGAAACTTGCTTATCATTTGGCTTCTAATCCCAGTACACTTAGTGGCCCTTCATCCATGCTGTTTTTCCCTGTTCTCCTTTGCTGGTTCCAGGCCTTCTTAGGGTGGAGTTGCTGCTGGGCCATTTTCTCCAGCTACACAAGCTCCTTGGATGGTTTCATTCAGGTCAGTGGCTTGAAGACCATCTCTTGGCTGATGATGTCCTTCTTCTTCTTCTTCTTTTTTTTTTAAATCTCCATCCAGGACCTCTTTCAAGCTCTAGCTTGGTGTATATCCATCTGCCAACATGGTATGGTCATTTGGTTGTCTGATTGGTTTCTCCAGTACAGCAAGTATACCACGAAACTTGTAATCTCCCCATATCCCCATTCCCAACTTGGACCTCCCCTGTTTATTATAAAGTGGGGAAAAATCTAATCATTAAATAACACAAATACAAATTAAATACCATCTTTTTCTGTCTCCAGAGTTGGCAAACAGTGGGCTGTAGGCCAAATGTGGTTTGCATCCCGTGTTTGTAAGTAAGTTTATTGAAGCACAGTGACACCCATTCATTTACATATTGTTGGTGGCTGATTTTGGGGTTACGATGGCAGGACTAAGAAGTTGAAACAGTGACAGTGTGATCTATAAAACTGAAAATACTTTCTATCTGGCTCTTTCTAGGAAATGGTTGCTGCCCCCTGCTTTATCACATCTACAGCAAAAACTTGACGTGAAGCCATGGCAGATTAACAGAAAGCATCTTGTTCTCTGTTGTCGGGTAGCCGTGTGTGTGTGTGTGTGTGTGTGTGTGTGTGTGTAGAGAGAGAGAGAGAGAGAGAAAGAAAGAAAGAAAGAAAGAGAGAGAGAGAGAGTCTCAATTGGGACACTTAGTGAAAGGGATGCTCCAGGCAGGCAGGGAGGTACTATAAGGATGGATACTTATAATGGATTTTTAAGAATTAGATTGAAAACGGGGAAATGCAAGACAGTGATGATAATTAGAGGTGAGTAACACTACAGTTAATGGTTAAGAATAATAGAAGTTGGATATTGGTAAAAGCACGAGGTCTAACAGCAGAGAAGAGTTTTAAGGCCTTAAGGTTATCTTTGGATAATTTCAATAGAAAATTGTAAAGCAAGCAGTTATTCTCAATCTCATGTCAGACAGAATGATATTTATTAGGTAACACAGTGGCAGAGACAAAAACTCAAGTACTCCTTAAGCTGTGTAGGGGACAGAATAGAAGATGTAAGACAAGAACAAAATGTTCAACGCTAATGAGTGCCTGAGAAGGACATGAGGAGACTAGTAACCTGGATGTTTGAAATCGTGGAGAATGGCCAACTGGAAGGAGCTGCTGTAATTAAGTGTGCATCTAGGGAAGTGGCAGGAACACAGTGCTTTGCAAGTTTGGTTTAGCAACGAGTCAGCTCCTGAGTGCTCTAACGAGGACCACAGAGTGAAGGTGTTTGTAGGGAATGAGACCTGGGCAACCAGCTTGTTCTCTTCCATCTGTGAGTTTTCCACGTGATGGAAAGAAAGGCAGTCGGGAGATAGGCTGGCCTCGGGCTGCGTGGTGAGGACTTCTAGTTCAAAATCATTTCTGCATGGTCAGTAGGGGTGCTCCAAGGTAGGCTCTGGAGGAACAACATCGTGGGTTGAATCCACAGCCCATGACCTCATGAAGGAATGTGTGTGGGTGCCTTCGGGGACACCACAGGACTGTAGGTATTTAGCAACTGAACATAAGGGACTTTGGCTTCCTATTGCCAGGCGTTACCAGAAGGTTTGCTTTGGGAAGATAGATTCATAGCACTGCATAATGGTATTCAGCCTTTTCATGGAAGCATAGTCCCTTTAACCTTGTGAGTCTATCCTTTGTCAAATGAATGCCAGGCTGGCTCTCATTAGCATGTGCCTTTTCAGGGTGTGCCTGATCTTCCTTAGTTATTCCATCTGGGATCTCAGAAGGACAGAGGTGGAGACCTTCTTAGGAATCATCTAGTCCAGTGTTTTTCAACTTGAGGACCTGGGAACCTGGCAAGAAGTGGTAATGCTTGAACTGCTTTTAGTATGTCAAGATGCTTGTGCGATGGTGTGTCTGAGCCTCACAGGTTCAAAGAAATTTCAAGTTTTTTGGGTTAGAGTTTGAGTGGAATCAACCTAGTGAATAAGGTTGGTGATCGCATGCTTCTCAAGAGCCCTGATGGGGGGCGGGTAGCAGTTGTATTTTGCTTTGATTAAGAGAAGTTGGAGGGAGAGGTAATTTTTTTACTTTGGAAATTCTATTTCTGTAGTAGACAAGCCTTTGAAAATGTGAGGGTCCAGGGAGAAGTATACTCATAGCAGAGATCAAGAACCACTTGTCTAGTCCTTTCAGTAACCTGCCCCACTCCATTTTATTGATGATGAAATGTGTGCCGAGAAAGAAATGAGACAAGGTGACATAACCCACGTTTTAGGAAACAGAAACAGCAGGATCTGGCAGCTCTGAGACTGATATTTCAAGGGAAGATGAGGGAAACACATATGGAGACCTGGAAGCCACTTTCATGGCTGAAGAGTGGACATTTATTGAGGACCGACTGTGTGCCAGGTGCTGTTCTAGGAGATTCACACACATCCTCTCATTTAATTCTCTGTGATCCTGTGAGTTAGGGATTAATACCCAAGAGATTCAGATGAGGAAAGCAGGGTCCAGGGACTTGAAGGGATTTGCCCAAGGTTATTTACCAAGCAAATAAAGGAGCCTGGGGTTCAGAGCGAAGGTATTGTGGCCCCGCAGTCGACTCCACCCTGCCTTGGAGAATGTGCTTCTTCCCATTTGGGCTGATTTAGGGACATGTGAAGAGGATGGTCTTCCTCAGAAAGAGAAACCACACACAGTGCTTTAAATGCCTCTGACTTGTTTCTGCATACCCCAGAAGCAGTACAGGCCTGGATCTCTGTAAATATTGGATTCGTTGATTTGATGTATTGGATTGTCTGTCCAGGGAGCTCTTCTGTGGAAGAGAGACTTTCATTGTTCCATAGGGCTCTGAATTCACTTAGAGCAGGTGGGAAAGTCCTAGAAAGGAGGCTGGTGGTGATTTAAGAGGAGGTGGGACTTTCTGTTAATTAGAAGAATGGACTTCTTTCACTTAATAAGTTCCGCTGACTCAATAAAAGGTGGAGCCATCTTGGCTGTGACAAGCCCCTCTGTGTTCTGAACTGATGATGGCAACCTCCTTTGTCTCTTGCCCCAAGCCATTGCTTCCAAATCCTACACATCCCTAAGGCGAACTTGGTAGGTCCAGGGAGGGGCTGGAGGGGATGTGCCACCTGGATCTGGTCCTTCCAACATCTAGCAATTCACCCAGCAGTGGCTGCTAAGAGACACTGATAGCTATGGCATCTGGCTCTAAATCCCCATTCAGTGTTTTAGCGGCCAGGCCTGGACCTCCTTATTCTAGGACAACATTGTATGTGTACTGAATGCTGTGCTGGTATCTTCCACATGACCCTCTCAGTCCATGCTCTGCCCCTTCCACCCTGCTTACTGTCTTGGAAGGCTCACCTGGAGGGACCTCACTAGTGCCCTTTGACTTCTGTATGGCCCGAGATTAGAGGGAGGGAGAGAGGACAGCGTGGTCTAGGTACTTATTCCCTGGACGTCTCCCTGTGCCCTTGCTTGAGGCCAAGCCATGTCGCTGGACTGAAGGTCACTGCTCCTCTGGAAGGAGCCTCTCATCACTGTTTTCTGTTTGCTCTTGCTTGATTACAGTAACTGCTCCCTCCCTGTGATCTCTGCTGTCCTGAGGGGTGGAGACAGCCTGGCTGAACTTGAACATGTTCTTCCCTGTCTGCCCCTTTATAGTCTCTTTGTTTAGCTCTCATGTATTCTCCTTGTTGAACATGCCAAGTGTGACCCTGATTGATACCTGTGCATTCTTTAGTTTGATCTTCATAAGAACTGGAGGAGATAAACATATTATTATCGTCACCCTCCTTTAAAAAAATTTTTTTAACGTTTATTTTTTGAGAGACAGAGACAGAGCATGAGCTGGGGAGGGGATGGGAGGGGGCAGTCACAGATTCCGAAGCAGGCTCCAGGCTCCAAGCTGTCAGCACAGAGCCCAACACGGGGCTCGAACTCATGAACCATGAGATCATGACCTGAGCTGAAGTCGGATGCTTAACTGACTGAGCCACCCAGGTGCCCCCATCACCCTCCTTTTTAAGTGAGAAAGCTCAAGCATAGAATGACCCAGTCACTTTCCCTGGAGTCACGTTGTCTGTAAGGGTTAGACACAGAAGTGGCATCCAAGCAGTCCTTTTTTTTTTTTTTTTTTTTTTTGCCATTACATAAGGATGCCCAGTTCCAGCAGTTCTTTTTCAAGCAGGCCTAAGACACAGGGGAAGAAGAGGAAAAAGCAGGTTATATAATGTTTTTGGAGCCTGTCCCCAGACCTGTGTCCTCATCTTGACTCTCCAGGGGTCACTGCTGCAGCAGGTAGGAACAGTCCAGCCACAGGGCTCTCAGAGCTCCTAAGGGACATGGTAAGGGAGCCTTGCAGAGTGATTTCCCAGATCCCTGAGCTGTTAACCTCTTGAGTTAAATTAAAACTTTATTGCTTTTGAGTTTGAGCTCAATAAAATGTTTTAGTTTTACCCTAGCTTTATACTAAACGAGAGTGGTACCTCTTGTACCCCCTAGAGGCTGAGAGAGGTGGGGCAGTTACTGTGGTTATCTTGACTTTGCAAGGTTAGTTAGCACCACAGACTTGGGGACACCTGCTAAGGATGGGGAAAGCTCTAGTCCCTCCCTGTGTATGCCTTTCGTGCTTTGGAAGCATTTGCCCCAAGCCTGACATCTGCTTCTGCGATGCATTTTGCTGAGCTCTCCTCAGAGGGGGCGATCACCACAAGGTGTTTCATTAGGTGTCTCAAAAAGCCTCGTAACCGCAGCCTGGCTCACCTCTCCCCTGTGGAGCTGCTTTCTGCATGAGGCAGGGGAGGGTGGATGGTTCAGACATAATTTGCATTGGCAGCAGGAATGTTATTTTTGCATTATAAAGCACGGTGGGTGACCTTATCAGAAATGGGAGAAGGGAGCAGGCAGCAAGCAGGTCTGTGGCTCCTTGTGACATGTGGGGGTTAGTGTGCCATGGGGCTGGTGGGAAGGTGTTAAATCCCTTAGCAGCCTGGCCCCATCTGCTCAGCTCCTGTGCCGACCCCAAATAGGTCTGTCTGTGTATAGATATCTCCTGCACGCAGCAGGCGTGGCTGTCTCGTGACCAGGGGTGACGACTTTGGTCTTTATGAGCACCCCAGGATTGAACCTGAGCTCTGGCCCAGCTGGAGCTTTGGTTCTTCTTCTGCCCAGGTCTCCCCTGTCCTCATTTCCCAGAGGCTAGACTGGCCCTGATTTCCTGAGGGGTTGTGACATAACCTAGCTTGCCTTTGAGCACATGCTCTGTCTGGAGTTGTCCATTCCCCAGACTAGACCGCAGAGCTCTGCTTACACTTGCTGTGGGTTCCTGTAGCCAGCCCACAACCTGGAAGCATTCTGACGTGCTCTTCACTCAGGCTTTGGTCCATCCGTGTGCAGCAGGTGGACGTACACAGCACTCACTGCACAGGCTCTTGATTGTCAATAGGATAGTCTGGGATTATAGTTTTTAAAGTAATTTAGTGGTTATTCAGCAAGAAGCCAAAGTCAGACTTCTTACAGGCCACATTGTCTGTCTCTCTCGCTTACACACACACACACGCTTCGGTTCATGATAGGAAATAGATTTATATAAAATCATGAACCATCAGACATCCTTGGACAGTCAAATAATACAGTCCCCCATTTTTCAGATGAAACAACTGAGACCCAGAGGAGGAGTAAACTTGGCCAATGCCACACAAGTTAGCTCTTTGTACTTTCCCCAGACTGAACCTCGTTCTGCTAAAGTTATCATATGGGGAAAAGAAACCAAACAGAAACAACTCGTGACTTGGAATGAGGTACTTGTTTGACTGCTATGATGATCTTGAAAATCTTCACACGCTCAGGCAAGGGAGAGGGTGGGCTCCTTGCAGAGCAGTGTCCAGGCCCGTTGTCCTTAAAGGCAGCACCTCTCCTTTGTGGGGCCACTCCCCTCCTCACCTCACCTACATGGTAATGGGGGTTGGCAGTTTATTTATACATTTTTTATTTCTTAAGTTTTTATTTTAATTCCAGTTCACATACAGTATCATATTTCAGGTGTCACTGAGTGATTCAGCATCACTCAGTGCTCATCACAACAGGTGTACTCCTTAATCCCCATCACCTATTTAACCCATCCAGGGGTTGACAGTTGATTGTGATGGTCTAAGGTCAGGCAGAACACCAGCTTTTCTCAGAAGGCTGTATCTCAGAGACCCCAAGCTCAACACTTGGACACATTACTAGCAAGTATGGAGAGAAAGTGCCTGGCCAGTGAGGCTGAATGGAGAGGCATGGGTGGGCAGGCAGGGAGTAGAGAGCTTGCCAAATCCCAGTAATCCTACCTCCTAACGCGGGTTTGAGCCCAAATAGGGGCTCATACTGATGGATGGATGGATGGATGGATGGATGGGTGAATGCCAGAAAAGTATAAGAAGTCAGAGGAGTCATCTTGTTGAAAGAACCTCAAATTCAGGTGGTCAGGTGGGGGGACACTGTGGTGGCAGGAGCACTGGCATCAGGCTGATCTCTGAAGATGAGTTTATAAGACTTGTCACTTTTCTCTTACTTTTTGAATTTTACAGACTTTCTACCAGGAACCTATGTTGTTTTTCATCACAAAAACATTTAAAAACACTGTTGCTACTAGTGTTTTCCCTATCGTTCCTGCTACTGTAGCTGCCAAAGATATTTTGTAAGTTTTTTATGAAAGTGAAGTGAAATCATGAAGTTAAAGTGCCTAGCACAGTGCCTGGTACACAGTTGGCATTCAGAAAAAGCTCCCCGCCCCCTCAAGCCCATCTGCATAAATGCTGTTCCCAGCATGTATATTTAACTTGACTGTTGAGTTTTGAAGTTCAGTGTTTTTCCTCATTATCTTCTATTGTTCTGACAAACTTCATTCAGGTTCTTGATCTTGCAGTTTTCTTGGCTGGGTTTCTAAGATTTCATATGCACACACACTTGCTCACATTTATTTTTTCCTGGCCAATTACAGAATTTTCTTCCTAAGGAAGGAGATGTACTCTCTGAGGTCATCGTAATGTGATGATGTGTGGCCAAGTTTTCACCCCTTCCTTCACCCTGATAAGAATGTGGTGCAGAGGTGGCTTTAGTCCAATGCAGGAGCCCCACAGGCTCGCTCCCCTCCTGGCCACCATGAGCGTGGCCCCTTTTTCTGTACGTCTCAGGGAACTCTGTGCCCTCAGTCCATTCCTTTCCCCCAATAAGTACCTGTTACACCTGCCATGTTATTTATACTTCTGCTCTTTGGATTCTGGCCAGCAGAGGTTGTCACCCTTGCCAGTTTTCTTTGGAGAAGTGACAACTTTTGAGATGCTACCATCTGCCACATTCACCTGAATCACTTCCAATTCAGGAGTTTCTGCTTCCAAAAAGAAGTAATTCCTTGGGTTGATTTCTGACAGGTCCGACTTGCGGCAGCTGCTTGAGCAGAGGCAGTGGTGGGAGCGGCCAGTCCTCGGGGGTAGGAAGAGTGGAGTTTCTGTGGTTGCTGCAGAGTCGTGCTAATATTGTGATTCCGTCAGCACACGAAGGTGGTTTGTCGTGCTCATGATGTGCCCTGTGTAATTGCTTATTTACCTCCCGCCTGTGATTGCCTATTGGAAGCTATCAATAGCTGCAGCTTACTTCCCAGATCTCTTTAGGGAACCAAAGTCCATCTCCTACGGGGAGGAATCCTCTAACTGTGGAGTTTCTAAGCCGAAGTTCCTTTGGAAAGAATGTAATCCACATGCTTACTTGGCAAGTGGAGAATTTGTGATCTAGGAAATGAGTTAGCTTCTCCAAGGTCACACGAGGCCTGATGAGATGTGGCTTTCCTAACCTTGGCCTTGCAGAGTCTGGCTGCCCGGCTCTCTGCTAGGAGCAGCCTGTGTTTTGCAGGCACTGGACCCTTCCCTATTTATGTGTCTTCTGGAGTTTTGGAAACGTTCTCAGTGCTTTCGCTGCAGAAAGCAGTTCCAGCATGCGGGGGCACCTGTGCATCCGTGTCTGGCTGCCCCTCGTGAGACCAGGCTGCTGTCACACAATACGGGAGTGTTCTGATGCAGGGGATTTTTCTAAGAGTGGGCCTTGTTGCAGCAGTGAGTGGTGCCAAATCTTAGATGTGGAACTGAGCTAGAATTAAGTAAATCTCACTGTCTTAACAAACAAATGATTGCAACAAACGTGGCTTCTGTAACGTGCTGAGACCTCGGTGTGGTGCTGCTGGTGAAGTGGGGAACAGGGCGGGATGCCGGGCCATGTAGCCGCTTTGAATGCGGAGGTGGGAGGCCTTTGGGCCAAATTACGGTGTTTTAAAGAGGGTGGCAAACTTTGGCTTGAGCCGGATTAAAGCTTTTAGTTTTTCTTTCCCAGAGTCCTAAGTATTTAATGAGCTCTGAACTAGGCATACTTCAAAGTAGCTACACATACATGCTCTCTCATAATACCTACGCAAGCTTAGGAGCTAGATTCTCTTACACAGAGTCCAGAAAGCCGAGAAGCTGTTAAAATGGAAAGCGTTGTTTGTTTGTTGTTTTAAGTTTAGCACTAAGTTCTTCTGGCTGCCAGATCTGACCCAAACTGATGTTGAAGCTGTTTATAGTTTTTATTTATCTCCCCTTGTGTGAGTTTTCATGGGCTTCCTTGGGGAAATATTTATATGTTGAGCAAAGGATGTTGCTCCCAACCCCCAGATCCCACCAGGGATGTTACATGTGCCCATACTATCTTTCTAAAAATCTGAGCCATTCTGAATTCTAAAGTAGATCTTGTCCTGGAAGTTTTGGATCAGGAATGTGGGTATAGATGACATCTGCATTGTAAAGTTAGGGAAACAGAGCCTCAGGGAGGCTGAGTGACTTGATTGAGGACACTCAGCTCATGAATGGTGTACTAGGTACAGGCAGTATAGATTTTGAGGGGGCTGTGACTCACCAGAGGGGAGGTTGTCCTCTGAACATGGGGCAGGCCCCCAGATGGTGAGGTGAGATGTCTACTTTGTGGTAAGCACCAGGTAGAAGTGGGATTTGGCTGGGGGGGAGGGGGGAGGGTACAGTATACTTCCCATGGAAAGAGGACTTGTCGAGCTTAAAAGACTGTTACTAGCCTTGGCAAACAGCTTAAAGTTGAGGATCCAGAAGCCAAGGGCAAGCAGACCCAGGTCAAAAGGCTTGGAGTGAAGCAGCACAGATACCTCCATAGCCATTAATGAGAACGGCAGGAGCTCTGTGGACAGGAACATCTGGGACCCCCCTCAAACGTTGGAGTACTGGGCTTCAATTAGCAACTCCTGCTGGGAGCATGCACTTTGAGCAGTGGATGGGCAGAGTCCACAGACCAGTGCTGACTGGGCAGCAAAAGCTGGGACTGAAACCCATGGTTAGATGTTGAATTGTCACCCCTCCCCCAGAAGAAAGAGAAACACGTTCAAGTCTTAGTCCCTGTACCTGAGGATGTGACCTTAGGTGGAAATAGGGTCATTGCAGATGTAATTGGCTGAGTCATATTGGAGTAGGTGGATCTCTAATCCAGTATGATTGGTGTCCTTTTACAAAGGTGACCCTGAGAAGCCACAGACAGAGAGGGAGAATACAATGTGACCACGGAGGAGAGGAGTGGATTTCTGCAGCTGGGAGTCAGGGAGTGAGTGCCAAGGATTGCTGGCAAAATCCCCAGGAGCTTGGATGAGGGGGGGCACGATTGTCCCCTACAGGTTTCAGAGGGACCATGTCCTTGCTGACACTTTGATTTTAGACTTCAGCTCTTTGAACTGTGAGACAATTAATCTCTGTCATTGCCAGCCACCCAGTGTGTGGTGCTTGGTTATGGCCATCCTAGGAAACTGATAGGCCTGTCTACATCACCTGCCCTGGTGCTCCACCAGGGCTGACTTTTGGACCACATGGTGCCCGACTGCACCCCAGTTTAACCTCATTTAAATCTATAGGGATGGGAGGAGTGCCTGGGTCGTTCAGTGGGTTAAGCGTCTGATTTCAGCTCAAGTCATGATCTCACGGTTTGTGGGTTTGAGCCCCACGTGGGGCTCTGAGCTGATAGCAAGGAGGCTGCTTCAGATCCTTTGTCTCCCTCTCTCTCTACCCCTCCCCCACTTTCTCCTGTGTGTATGTGTGTGTGTGTGTGTGTGTGTGTATGTGTGTGTGTGTGTATGTGTTCTCTCCCAAAAATAGCATTAAAAATATAAACCCTGTGAGGGTGGGACCCAGGCATTAGGGTTTTTAGAGCTCCCCAGTGGGCTTCAAAATGTAGCTGCATTTAAGAACCACAGCCTAAAGGGCCTGCTCCTTAAAGCTCCTGGGCGGAGTGTCCATGTCTCTGGAGTGATTGAGCACAAGGGGCTCTGAGCTGGGCTTCCCCCTGACCCTCAGGACAGTGTCACACCTGTCCCAGGATTTCCTGGGTCATTCTCCTTAATCCTGCCTTTTCTTATCTCTTCCCAGCTTTTCTGCCAGCAGGGTTCAGGGAAATAGCTACTTTCCTTTATAAGTAACACATTGAGAACAGTGGTTGGCGCACAGTAAGTCCTTTCTAAGAGTTTTCTGTTACGATTTCTCAAGCTGCCTTTATAAAATCCTTTCTCTCTTAATCCTCACTTCCTAGAGGGTGACCCCAGGGTGGTAAGATTTTATTGTCCTGGCTCAGAGGACCTTGTTTCTCATTATGCTTTCTTTTAATTAGAGCCCCCTTTCCCCCCCAATTTGCCTGAGAGCTAGATCATGTGAAGGGCACCTTTTTTTTTTCTTTCTTTCTTTCTTTCTTTCTTTCTTTCTTTCTTTCTTTCTTTCTTTTTTTTTTTTTTAAGAGAATGAACACAGAGTAAGTATGGTTGAGCTTCAGAGTGACATTGAGTTGGCTTTTCACTCCCAAGATGAGGCAGAACCATGGAGAGATTCATGCCTGTAGCAGTAAGGGCTGATGGGGTCAGGGAGACTGTGTGGAACACAATCCCTCAGCCAGCATGCAGGAGGAGGCCACCTTCCAGTGCCCACTGGAGCCCAGAGGACAGTCACACCTCATCCTGGCCTCAGGAGGGAGAGACAGACGCTAAAGTAGCCAGTGCTGTGCAGCGTGACACAGGATAGGCTAGTCCAGTGACCTAGGCCAATTTGGGGGCCAGAGATGCGGGAGCCACAAGTGCTGTCTGTTCAGCGCAAAGGATGTAGCTTTAGCTGCCCAAAAAGCAGGCCCTCCCCAAAGGAGCCTTGAAAGGATGAGAGGAAGCGGATGCCAGGTAGGCAGCTGACATTGACCACCATGTTGGGCACTGGTGAAGAAGTGGGAAAGAAACATTGGCGCTCATTTGTGTCGGACCTTGAATTTCCTTGCCAGAGGGGTCAGTGTCCTGTGCAGAGCAGTGGGCAGTTACCACGTGTTCACAATCAGAGAAGGGACGTGATCAATTTTTGCCATTGGTTCCAGCCCAGCTCTTCACACGATGATGACAGGCCCATGGATCTTCAAGGTCATGTTGCAGACCCTTTGATCCAGCCACCCATACGATGCAGGAATCCTGAGCTGGGCCCCTGGTCTTCAGGGTGTTTGGTCTCAGGGAAGATATCCATCCTCCCGTCATGGGCCCAGTTTCACAGACCTCCATCCCAGCCTGGCTAGCTCAGTCTGGGCTCCCTAATTAAAAGGATATGGAGAGGGGCAAGAACTCGTAACACCGGCAACCAACTGGCTGTTTATTTGTGGTCTCATTTCATCAAACACTTTAAAGTTTGTTTGCTTGTTTGTTTATTTAGGGGGAGAGAGCATGAGCAAGGGAGGGGCAGAGAGAGAGGGAGAGAGATAACCTCAAGCAGGCTCTGTACTGTCAGTGTAGAGCCTGACGTGGGGCTCAAACTCATGGACCGCGAGATCGTGACCTGAGCTGAAACCAAGAGTCGGATGCTTGACTGACTGAGCCACCCAGGTGCCCCTTTCATCTGACACTTTATTTTTTTTATTTTTTTTATTATTTTTAATATTTTATTTATTTTTGAGAGCGAGAGAGACAGAGTGTGAGTGGGGGAGGAGCAGAGAGAGAGAGGGAGACACAGAATCCGAAACAGACTCCAGGTTCCAAGCTGTCAGCACAGAGCCTGATGTGGGGCTTGAACCCACAAGCCGTGAGATCATGACCTGAGCCTAAGTCGGACGCTCAACCAACTGAGCCACCCAGGCGCCCCTTTCATCTAACACTTTGTTTTTTTTTTTAATATTTTTATTTATTTTTGAGACAGAGACAGAGCACGAGCAGGGGAAGGGCAGAGAGAGAGGGAGACACAGAATCCGAAGCAGGTTCCAGGCTCTGGGCTGTCCACAGAACCCGACGCGGGGCTCAAACTCACACACCACAAGATCATGACCTGAGCCGAAGTCAGATGCTCAACCGACTGAGCCACCCAGGCGCCCCTCATCTAACATTTTAAATGACAGCCTGGTACTCTCAAATTGTTACCTCACTTGGAAAATGTTTTTAAACTTCTCTGGGATGGTAGACATATCATCTCTCCAGGTTACAAATGAGACCAAGAGTCACCCTTGATTCCTTCCGTCCCTCAGCCCTCAATTATGTCCAGTTTTCCTCTTAATTATTCCTTAAATCTGTTCTCTCTTTGGCCACCAGCATGCTGCTGTGTCTCTTTTTGGTATGCTTACTTCTTTCTGTACATGGCAACTGGAGAGAACCTTTTCTATTGCTCTAAAGTCCAGATTTCCTCAGCATGCTACAGATCCCTAGGTCACCTCGACCCTGCCCCCGGTGCATCCTCAACTGGACATGCTCATCCTCAACCTCCATTGAGTCTTTCTTTCAGGGCTAGGTGTGTTCCATTAACTCATTAGCTGATATTGTTCTCCTGTTTCTGCCTGGTACTCCCATACCTCTGTCTCATTCCTTCACTCTCCACTCAAATGTTTCTTCCTTGGGGTCAGGCCCTGTCAGGTGATCCTACAGTCTTCCATTGTGACACATGCAACAATTTGTAACTGTACATTTATTGCAATGGTTACTGATGAAGACTTAGGTCCTGTCCCCTCCCCTGCCATGCCACTTTCCTGATGCTCATATTCTAGCGCATAGTACAGTGCCTGGTACACAATTGGAATTGAGTAACTATTTGTTGACTACATTAACAGCTGGTGAAGGCAGTGAGGCTCTGTGATACTAAGTAACTTGCCCAAGCTCATGCAGCTCGCATGTGACAAAGCCGGGACTAAAATCCAGCCGGGTCTCTCCCAAGCCCCATGTCTTTTTTGCTACCCCACCTGGTATGACTTCTGAGTGTGTCTTTGGTCTCAAATGCTGGCCTCGACAGAGGGATTAAATGTCACTTTCTCCAGAAGCCTGGGGTCTGCCGTGGTCGTGGTGACCTGGAGGCTTCCTCATTGAAGATCTTCATTCTGCTCTATCCTAACCTTTTAGCTGTTAGAGATTGATGTCGAGGATTTGCTGACTTATTGACAAGGATGTCAGTGTAAAGAGCCACATTACTCCAACTCCTTTAGAAAGTGATTTTTAAAAGACAGGATACTTGGGTCATTCAAGGGAAAATGTCTTCAACAAAGACATTTAGTCTGTTGTGTTCTGACCTGAGTTTGTCTTCTGGAGGCAATCCCTCCGAGTCAGGAGGCATGAAAGAGAATCGTCTGTCTCTCCAGATGAAGTGTGAAGATAGGGATGAAGGGTGGATCCTCACAGTTCATTCTGTCACTTAACATATTAATTGACCTCTTACTTGTTGCCAGGCACTGTAATAGGCTCTGAGGATCCAGCTGTGGATGACCTTATGGTCTCTGAATAAATAAATCATGCAAATTGAATGGTCATGTTATGAAGAAGATAAATCACTTGCGCTGATATGTATGAGCTGTCTGAACAGTCTAGACGGTCTAGACCCCAGTGGGGCTGGTGGAGCCGGGTCCTGGAGTGTGTGTGTTCCCCAGTCTTGGTGGCAGCCAGGGGCTCTTGATCAGCGTGGAGAAGGGAGTTGACAGCTCCAGAGGGGTGGGTGAGGGCAGGTGTCATGATAGGATAGCAAGCCTTCAAGGTGTGGCTCAGGGTGGCAGGGCCCAGACACTTGCTTTGCCAACTGAATACAATGTGCATATCAGAACCAGGTGAGGGAACTGCAGGTGTCCCAGATGGTAGGCAGGTGGTGGGCAGTCTGCAGCAACAGGGTGTTGGGCACACTCACAGCGGGGCCTGGGAGAGGTCCTCTGGGTGTGCCTCCGTGAGCTCCACTCTGTGACAGTCTGCAGAATGCCTTCATTCTGAATCCTGGCTGTCGCCTCACCCCTGTATGCCTGCTGTGTCCTGACATTGGGTCTTGGTCTCCTTCATCTGTGGTGTGGATGGCGGAGAAAGGGTGGTGACTGTTCACCCTCAAGAATGCCTGTCATTATAGAAGCTACAGGTGCTGTGGGTAATTCTGACTTCAGACTGCCTGGAGTCCCATCCCAACTCTCATACTTGTGTGCTGAATGTCCTAGGGTGAGTTCCTTAGTCTTTCTATGCCTCTGTTTCTTTCTTTTTTTATTTTCTTAATGTTTTTATTTATCTTAGAGAAAGAGAGAGAGAGAGAGAGTACTAGTGAAGGATGGGCAAAGAGAGAGGGAGACACAGGATCTGAAGCAGGCCCCAAGTTCCAGGCTCCCAGCTGTCAACACAGAGCCCAGTGTGGGGCTCGAACTCACAAACTGTGAGATGACAACCTGACCCAATGTCGGACGCTTAACCGACTGAGCCACCCAGGCGCCCCTCTGTTTATTTTTAACATGAGGATGATAACACTTAATTCTCAATGCTTAATTCGTGAGGATTAAATAAGAATGTACATAAAATGCCTGGCACGGTGCTACCTGCATAGCAAGTGCTCAGTAAACAGTAGCCATTTTCATATAATTCTTTGCTAGATATTTTACTTACAAAGTAAGCCTATTAAAAATGAAAATTTAAAAATTGGCAAGAAAATTGTCCCAGTTTTATGGGTGAGAAGTCTATGAAAAAAGTGTCTAAATTAGTGCCAGGAGCTAAGTGGCCAGTTAGGGATTCATACCTGGCTGTTGTGTTCAAAGCTCAGCTCATCACCTTACATTTTTTTTTTTTTTCTGACCTGCAAGCTCCAAAACCAGATTTTGGCCCTTGCCTAGGTCTTAGAGCTCAAGGACCTGGGTTTCCTGAAAGACATGGTCTTTGTTTTCATGTCTAAATGCTTTGCTTGGCTCTGCTTTTCTGTGTTGACAAGGAATCATGGGGAATAGTCTCTAATTTTAGAGGACTTTGCAGGAAATAGAAATGTCCAAGGGATTACCATTTATCTAGCAGCTCGGAGTGCACAGATCAGGTGGAGACACTGAAGTCCCAGCAGCCATTTATAATTGGTTTGGGGAACATGTCTCCTGGGAGATGGGCAATTGAGAGAGACCTAAATCTGCCAGAATATATTGGATGGGGTGTCTGGTGTAGGAATATGCTTGGCCCTACGTGGATGGTGGGCAGAAGAGGGCTCCTTGCCTCTAGGCCTGGGCATCAAGGGTGACTTATTCCTGGCAGGTTTGTGGTGAAGGCTTCTTGGAGTCAAATGATAGAACCAGACAGAGGTGGATGACCCTGAGCTCCCATCATACATCTCAGATGAGAAAATGAGGCTGGGGTGGTGGGGGGCAAGTGGAGTGGCTCGTGTTGTCTGAACCTCTCTTGTGTGTCAGGCACCAAGATCAGCTTTGCCGAATGCCATTTCATGGAAAACTTTACACCCTGAAATCTTCACTGTCTAAAATGCAGGATTCCTCTCCTAAAACACAGATTTTCATTATGCTTTGCCTGATTAAGGAAGAGGGAGAAGTATTTTCTGCTCTTGAATCACCACACAAATATACTCTATCTCTCTCTGTTTCTGCTTCCTTCTTTGCTCCCTTCTGATTGTTAAGATAGGTTTCAGGGGTGCCAGGGTGGCTTGGTTGGTTGAGTGATTGACTCGTGATTTTGGCTCAGGTCATGATCCCAGGGTGGTGGGATTCAGCCCTGCATTGGGGTCTGTACTGAGTGTGGAGTCTGCTTATGATTTTCTGTCTCTCTCCCCTGCCTCCTGAGTGTGTTGTCTCGCCCCTCCTCTGTCTCGCCCCTCCTCTGTCTCGCCCCTCCTCTGTCTCGCCCCTCCTCTGTCTCGCCCCTCCTCTGTCTCGCCCCTCCTCTGTCTCGCCCCTCCTCTGTCTCGCCCCTCCTCTGTCTCGCCCCTCCTCTGTCTCGCCCCTCCTCTGTCTCGCCCCTCCTCTGTCTCGCCCCTCCTCTGTCTCGCCCCTCCTCTGTCTCGCCCCTCCTCTGTCTCGCCCCTCCTCTGTCTCGCCCCTCCTCTGTCTCGCCCCTCCTCTGTCTCGCCCCTCCTCTGTCTCGCCCCTCCTCTGTCTCGCCCCTCCTCTGTCTCGCCCCTCCTCTGTCTCGCCCCTCCTCTGTCTCGCCCCTCCTCTGTCTCGCCCCTCCTCTGTCTCGCCCCTCCTCTGTCTCGCCCCTCCTCTGTCTCGCCCCTCCTCTGTCTCGCCCCTCCTCTGTCTCGCCCCTCCTCTGTCTCGCCCCTCCTCTCTCTCTGAAAAGAAAAAAAAGAAGAAAGCTTGGGAAGTTTCAGGAAATGGTGAAGAAGAAAATGAAAATTACCTGTAAAACTAATAACCAGAGACAAATATTGCTAATAATTTGGTATCATTCCTAATTACCTGTTCTCTTTTTTCTTACTTTGTTATCAAAAACAGTATCCTTGTTTAGACCAGTTATAAAAGTAATGTATTATACAAGGCTTATAGTGAAAAGCAGCAGCCCCTGTCCCCCTCATCCTCCACCTTGATTCTCTCCCCCAGGCAACCAGTTTCACCTCTCTTAGCTGTTGTTTTCTGCTGTGTTCAACACTGCATTTCTAAGTAACATACCAGTGCTGCTAGTCCTTGTTTATTTCATTTGCATATGATTTATTGATTTCTCTGTAAGCTTTCTTAAACTTCCTCTCCACCGCATACATTCACACATCCCAGCATGCTTCCTCACTCCATCTTCCTAGTATGGCATTCACAATTTGGAGGAAAGTCAGTTTTCAGAGTTGGCCTCATTTTAGCCTTATTAATGTTATTTACATCTGGATAAATATTATATTTATATTCCTTTCCTCATTTCTCCTGTCAGTTTAATGACTGCCTTTTAAAATTGATCACTTTTCTTTTAACTCATCACCTGAGTTTTTCTAACTCTCCCCTGAGTTTTTCACTCAACTCATTACATTCAGACTCATTGGGTTATCTGTTGGTTTCATTCTCTCTTCCTTTGTACTTTTGTTCACAGAGCTCTCTAACTTCCTAGTTGAATCTGGCCTGCATAACCTCTGGACCCTGGCTGCAATGGTTGTCCTGGGGTTTCCTGTTCTCTTCTTTCCATAGGTCCTAAGAGTTTCTTTGTTTTTTGTTTTTGTTTTGTTTTGTTTTGTTTTTTTGTCATTTACTTCCTTGTTCTATTAGATCACTTCCTTCTTCTAGTAGTTTCTCAAGAAAGGTCATGAAAAGTAAAATTTGAAAAATATCTTGTGTGGTTCACAATTTTATTCTATATTTACCTTTGATTGATAGTTTGGCTGGGTATAGAATTCTAGTAGCATATAATATTCCTTTTTTGACATCAATAGAAATCACTAATTTTTGTATATAGTTCTTTTAAAATTTTTTTTTAAGTTTATTTTGATAGAGAAAGAGAGCACGGGGGAGGGGCGGGGGGGGGGCGGGGAGAGAGAAAGAATCCCAAGCAGGTTCTTCACTAGCAGCCTTGAGCCCAGTGCTGGGCTCGAACCCGTGAACTGCAAAATTATGACCTGAGCCGAAACCAAGAATTGTGCACTTAACCACTGAGCCACCCAGGTGCCCCCGTTTTGGTATATAGTTATATGTGTTTTGACAAATGCATGGAATCGTCTAGGTGTTACCCTAGTACATACAGAACAGACCCATACCTTTAAAAATTTTTTTATATTTATTTATTTATTTATTTTTGAGAGACAGAGAGACTGCACAAGCAGGGGATGGGCAGAGAGAGGAGACACAGAATCCGAAGCAGGCTCCAGGCTCCGAGCTGTCAGCACAGAGCCCGACACGGGCTCAAACTCACAAATCGTGAGTTCATGACCTGAGCCGAAGTCTGACGCTCAACCGACTGAGCCACCCAGGCGCCCCCAGACCCATACCTTTAAAAAAGTGATGTCATATGGACCCTTTGTAGTCAACCCCTCCCTTCCCTACTTTCCGCTCCTGGCAAACACTGGTATGTTTTCTGTCACCATGGTTTTGCCTTGTGATAGAGCATTCTGAAATGTTCTATCAGTGGAATCCTATAGTGTGTAGCCTTTTGAGTCTGACTTCTTTCACAAAATATAATGCATTTGAGAGTCATCCATATTGTGTATATTACTAGTTCATTCTTTTATTTTTATTTTTTTATTTTTTATTTTTTTTTCAACGTTTATTTATTTTTGGGACAGAGAGAGACAGAGCATGAACGGGGGAGGGGCAGAGAGAGAGGGAGACACAGGATCGGAAACAGCTCCAGGCTCTGAGCCATCAGCCCAGAGCCCGACGTGGGGCTCGAACTCACGGACCGCGAGATCATGACCTGGCTGAAGTCGGACGCCCAACCGACTGCGCCACCCAGGCGCCCCAACTAGTTCATTCTTTTATTGCTGAATGGTATTCCATTTCACGGATTTACCATAATTCATCCATTCATTGCTTGAAGGATATTTGCATTGTTTCTAGGTTTTGGTGACTATGAATACAGCTATTATAAACAGTAGCACATGGATTTTTCTATCAGCATAAGTTTTTATTTCCTTAAGGTAAACATTAGGAGTGGGGTTGCTGGGTTGTATGATAAATGTATATTGAACCTTATAAGACACTGTCAGTCTGTTTTCCAAAATGGCTGTCCCATTTTGCATACTCATGAGCATTGTGTGAGGGTTCAATTTCTCCATAGCTTCAGCAGCACTAAGTATTTTTTTAAAGTTTAAGCATTCTAGTATGTGTACAGTGTCATCTCACGATGGTTTTAATGTGCATTCCCCTAATGAGCAATGGTGCTGAGCATCTTTTTATATACTTTGCTTTTTATATAGCTTCTTTTGTGATGTATTTGTTCAAGTATTTAGCCCATTTAAAAAAATCGGGTTGTTTGGTTTCTTTTTTTTTAATTTTTTTTTTTCAACGTTTATTTATTTTTGGGACAGAGAGAGACAGAGCATGAACGGGGGAGGGGCAGAGAGAGAGGGAGACACAGAATTGGAAACAGGCTCCAGGCTCTGAGCCATCAGCCCAGAGCCTGACGCGGGGCTTGAACTCACAGACCGCGAGATCGTGACCTGGCTGAAGTCGGACGCTTAACCGACTGCGCCACCCAGGCGCCCCGGGTTGTTTGGTTTCTTATCATGGAGTTTTGAGAGTTTGTTTTTTAGAGAGCATGTGCGTGTGAGCAGGGGAGAGGGGCAGAGAAGAGGGAGAGACAGAATCTTAAGCAAGCTCCATGCTCAGTGCAGAGCCCAATGCGTGGCTCAGTCCTTCAACTGTAGAATCATGACCTGAGCCAAAATCAAGAGTCAGATGCTCAAACATCTGAGCCACCCAGGTACTCTTTGTTATTTTTTTTTTAGAGAGAGGAATTTTTTAAAAAAAAATTTTTTTTTTCAACGTTTATTTATTTTTGGGACAGAGAGAGACAGAGCATGAACAGGGGAGGGGCAGAGAGAGAGGGAGACACAGCATTGGAAACAGGCTCCAGGCTCCGAGCCGTCAGCCCAGAGCCTGACGCGGGGCTCGAACTCACGGACCGCAAGATCGTGACCTGGCTGACGTCGGACGCTTAACCGACTGCGCCACCCAGGCGCCCCTAGAGAGAGGAATTTTTAAATATATTTTGAACATAAGTATTTTGTCAGATGTGTGATTTTTAAGTAATTTCATCTAATGGCTCATCTTTTCATTCTCTTACCAGTATCTTTCACACAGCAAAAGTTTTTAATTTTAATAATGTCTAATTTACCATTTTTTTCTTTTATGGATGATGTTTTGATATAATTTCTAGAATTCTTAGCTTAAATCAAGGTCATAAAGATTTTCTCATGTTTTATGGGTTTATGTTTTACATTTAGGCTTATGTTACATTTTGAGTTAACTTTTGTATCTGGTGTAAGGTATGGGTCCTGGGTCTCTTTAAATGAATGTGTGATTGTTCTGTCACTGTCGATTGAAAAGACTCTCCTTTTTCCATTAATTATCTTTGTACTTTGTAAATCCCTCAGAATTTTTTTCTTGCTGTAAACCTTTAAAATATCTGTCTTTCATCCCAGTGATTTGAGGGTTTCATAATGCTTTGGAGTAGATATTTTTTTTATTAATGGTGCAGGGCTATTTGGTTACTATTTCAGTCTACAGTTTCATTATTTTAAATTCTGGGAACTTTTGTGATTTTTTTTTTTTTTTTTTTTTGACAAATCTGATTAGTTGGCTTTTGGACCTTATAGGCCAGTCCTCTAATTTTCTTGTTCTCTTGTTTCTTTTTTCCTCTTTTGTTCTATTTCCTGGATACTTTTCTCAACTTTATCTTCTAAGCCAACTTTTGTAATTTCAGTTTCAGCTTTCCATATTTTAACATCTGAGAGTTCTCTTTTGGTTTTCTGAATGCTCCTTTTTTTGTGGTATTCTATTCTTGGGTGAAATATCTCCTCTTTAGGTTTCTTAAAAACGCTTTTTGAATTTTCTTTTGATTGCTGTTTGTCCCTTCCCTCCCAACCCTGTTTGGATCTCTTTCACTCTGTTAAAATTTCCTTAAATACTGGTAATCGCTGGTTGTCTATTCATATTTAAGAGAAGGGAGTTAAAATGTCAAGTGCTTGCATTGGGTAGCAGGGGGTGTGTTCACTGATGGGCTTGACTATACAGAGAAAAGGCAGTAAACTGTCTTTTTCGTTGCTGACCCTTGGGATGTTCACACCTAAGGTCTTGTCTTCCTTATGTGGTCAGTTTACCCAAAGATCCTCCCTTCATGTGAATGCGAAGCATGCAAAGCCTGGCTCCCAGTGCTCAGAGCTAAGTGAGGGATACTTTTTCCACCCTGTGTTTGTTTCCCAGGGTGATTCCTGGGTTTGTATGTCCTCTTAGACATCTTATGCAGGTCATGGAATCCTACAAGCTAGGTCATCTCTGATTAGTTACCATTTGTCCAACTGGTTTTCTTCTTCTAAAATGTTGTTGATATCTCTCAGTTGATGTCTTTCTCCATTCTCTTGGTACTTGTGGGTTTATGTCTTTTTAATTCCTACATTGTCATTTTAGTGAGACTTGGGTAGAAAGAAAATGGAGGTTAACGCATGTGTTTATTACATTAAATACAAGTTTTTGTGTCTCTTTTCTGTAACTATAGATTAATAACTACACACCTGCACACTCACATATTTGCTAGTTATACACAGCTCTTCCTTGACTTATGATGGGGTTATGTCCTGGTAAACCCATTATAAGTGGAGAATATTTTAAGTCAAAAATGCATTTAATATACCTAACCTCTTGAACATCACAGCTTAGCCTAGCTTGCTTTAAACATACTCAAACACATTAGCCTCTAGTTGGCCAAAATTATGTAATACAAAGCTTATTTTATACTAAAGTGTTGAATATCCCATGTAATTTATTGGATACTGTAGTGAAAGCGAAAAAGATGATGGTTTTATGGGTGCAGAGTGGTGCAAGTGCATGGGTTGTTGTTGACCTTCAGGATGACGTGGCTCACCTGGGTTGTGCTCTCTGCCACTGCCCGGCATCAGGGGAGAGTATGAGAAGGGTTCACACCATGTCATTGCCTTGGGAAAAGATCAAAATTCAAAATTTTGTGGCTTCTAAACTTGTATAGATTTTACACCATCATAAAGTGGAAAAATCATAAATCGAACCATCGTGAGTCAGGGACCGTCTGTACATTTTAATTTACAAAATTGGGATAGCTTTTTTTTCTCATTTAAAATGATATCATTAGCATTTTTCTGTCTGAATATTAAATGAGTGAGCTTTTACGTGAGTTAAGTGATTCCATATTGATGTATTATTACTTACTGAATCATGTTTTTGCTCTTGGGCATTGAAGTTGCTTCTGATTTTTCACTATTATAATACTACTGTTCTAACATTTTTTTCATGTAAATCTTGGGATCTGTAATTATTTCCTCTAGATTGGGATTATCCATTTGGTGGTATGGGTATTTGAATGTGATATGGGATTTATATTGTGATATGTAATACATATTGTCAAATTACCCTTAGGAAATATTTTGCTAATATTAGGAATTAACACTGTTTCAAAATATTTTTATTTGATAAGAGGAAATGACACTGCACACATTTGGCTTGTCTTTATTGCTTGTGCAGCTGAATGCATTTTGTCCTCTGTGAATTATCTGCTCATGAACATTTTTATATTTGCCGTATATGTTTATGGGATTTTTATGGAATAAGTTTACCTACTACTTATATTAAAATATGTTTTCCCATTTTTTTTCTTTTCAGGATTTTTGATGTTATGATGAATACTTTTATTTTTTATGTTGTCAGCCACAGAAAACTTTATATCTTCTTTGGCTTTTGGGGTTTAAAAATTATTTCCCCATCCTCAAATACGATAAATATTTTTTAAATACGTTTTTCAGATTTTTAACGGTTTGATGTTTTCTTCCTTTTCATGTTCACCTTTTCATGTATGTTTGCTCATATTGTAAATATATGTGGATACAAATATGTCTATCTGGGGAGACACACACACATATACATACATACGTATACATATACATAGATATAATATGTATATTTATATTTATATTTATATTTATATTTATATTTATATTTATTCACTCATGATGTGGATAAGAATCTAAGTCTGTTGTTTTCTGAATAGTTCACCAGTGTCCCAGGACAATGAATTCATAGTCTGAACTTTCTCCATTGATTTGAAGTAGGAACTTTCTCATCAAACAAATGCTCTTACAGAGTTTGTTGATGTTCTTTCTCTTTGGTGCCAATAGTTTTCTGTCAATATAACACTCTTGTAGTTGTGGTAGCTTTATCAGGTTAGTTAATGCTTAATAAAACATCTCCTTGTCTTTATACTTTACTAACAAGGAAGTGTAGCCTTTCGTGTTTACTTTAAGGTGATCTTTAGAATTACTTGATCTCATTCCAAAAAAAAAAAAATTCCCCCCAAAACCTTTGGGTTTTATTAGAATTGCAAATATTGTACCAATTATTTTTTGTGAGAATTTCCATTTTTATTGAGTCTTCAGATTTCAAATCATTACATGTATCTTCACATTTTCACAGAATCTTTTATGTTCCTCAGTAAAGTTTTATGGGTTTCTTCATCTGGCCCTCACACATTTCTGTTTAAATTGATTCCTAGGTATTTGCTACTATTGTGATTTAATTTATTTCCTGTTAGAGTTTCCAAGTGGTTATTGCTGCTATATAAGAAAGCTGTTGTGTTTTATCTGTTTATTTTTTAACCATTCACCTTACTGAACCCTTTTATCAATCCTGCAGATTTTTGACTTGGTGGTTTGGGTTTTCTAGGTGTTCAATCACATCACCTGTCAAATGATGACCACTTTATCTCACTTTTTATCCTATATTCCTTTTTTCTTCCCTTACTTTTAACTTCCCTCCCTCCTTTTTAAAATTTCATTGGGTAGAACTTGCAAATAAGTGTTTAATAATATTGGCATCACCCTGTTTCATTCTTACATTTGGTAGATATGACTTCAGTGTTTCTTACATGGGATGCTGTCTTTTAGTTTCAAATGGCACTGTGTTGTTCCCAGGAAGTGTTCTTCCTTGTCTGGAATACTGACTTTTTAAATTTTGTTTTTTAATTTATTTCTGAGTGAGAGTGTGAACAGGGGAGGGGCAGAGAGAGAGGGAGGCAGAGGATCTGAAGCAGGCTCTGTGCTGACAGCAGAGAGCCCAGTGCAGGGCTCAAACCCATGAACTGTGAGATCATGACCTGAGCTGAAATCAAGAGTCGGATGCTTAACTGACTGAGTCACCCAGGCACCCCTAGAATACTGAATTTTTAAAAGACAAGAATGTTGAAGACTTTATCCAAAGCCTCTTGAGGAACAATAGATTGGAGATTCTTTTTTTCACCTTTATTCTGCTAAAATAATGGCCTATAAATGGATTTTACACTTGCAAACAATCTTTCCTTTCTTGGAATAAGCCTATTGTCCCTGTATGCATATATTTCTTTTTCATATAAGATTAATTATGATTAATTCAGGAAGCATTTTTGTGTGTTTACATATTTATAAGTGAGACTGTTTTATAGTTTTAAGTTTAATTTCCAAAAGAATTTTAAAATGTTTGTTAAAGCAAAACAAACAAAAAACATGGTGACTATATCAAATAGCTCAGAGGGGTGCCTGACTGTCACAGTTGGTAGGGTGTGAGACTCTTGATCCCAGGGTCATGAGTTAAAGCCGTGTGTTGGGTATAGAGTCTGCTTTGAAAAAATAAAGTATTGAAAAAGGGGGCTCATATTGAAAAGCTAACATACGCTGTCGGGTCCTCTGCTTCCCGAGTCCCACTGTCCTAAGCATCCATGGCTGCTATTTTTGTTTCTGCTGTTGGTTATGTCTACATGTGTGAATACTTTGCTTAAAGTGCTTTTCTTGACTTACTAACATGGAGCATTGTTTACTGGCTTTCTACTGAGAGAAATAAGGACTTGCCCTCTTGAGTGACCTTCTATTTCCTATTATAGTTAGATTTTACTTTGTGTCTTCCACTGGTAATCGTTGACAATCCAGATTTTCTTTTTTCTTTCTCTGTCCGTCCAAAGCCTGAAAGTTTATTTGTTTCTACACACATTAGAGGAGTTCACATAAAGCCTGGTACTAAAATAAAATGAAAGAGAACACAAAAATTAATATTTTCAGTCCAAACAGTACTACATTCTCATATAACTCCTTAACAAAGAGTATATAAGACATGAAATTTTTGAAACCTTATAGGACTCAAATGTCTGGGTCAAATTTAATTAATAGTTTTGCTGGGTATATAATTTTTGGCTGAAAACCATTTTCTGTAAAAAATTTTAAGCTATGGTGACACTTTTTTTCTAGTATCCCCAAGTGGTTGGTAAGAAGATCTGTTGACTGATTCCCTCTTGTCCTTTTTTTTTTCTTTTTAAATAAACTGGACTTTATTTAGGCAATCAGAATTAAGAAAAAGTTTTTTTTTTTTTTTTTTTTTTTTGAGAGACCAACAGAGTGCTAGTAGGGGAGGGGCAGAGAGAGAGGGAGACACAGAATCTGAAGCAGGTTCTGAGCTGTTAGCACAGAACCTGATGCGGGGCTCGAACCAATGAACCGTGAGATCATGACCTGAGCTGAAGTTGGACATCTATCCAGCTGAGCCACCCAGGTGCCCTGGGCAATCAGAATTTTAATTCAGGAAACATAGGTTCAGGTAGAAACCTGACTCCTATTCCTTGTCCCTATAGTTTTGAAGTTTAAATACTTGGAAACAAAAAACAAAAACAAAATCACTTAACATTTCAAAGAGACCCCAGGCAATAACTATGAATGGTCAGCTTGCTGTATGTATTTAAGATTTGTGAACTCTTTTATTTGGTTTTAATATCAAGCTTGTTCAGATATCCTAGAATGTCCTGGGAAGCAGACAACAACTCATAGATTCAGACTGGCAGAAAAATTCTTTCTTGTTGACTGAGGCAAGTGGTACAAATTTGGTTTGCTACTTGCTTCCCTTTGATGTGTTTTAGAGTCTCTGATTTCCGTCATGGTTTGGGCTTGGCTTCCACCTTAGTTGTTGCCCTCTGTCGGTCCCTTCAGTTACAGGTTAAAACTCCTCTCTCTACTCAGTCACTTGACAAACCTAAACCCCTGGGGCCAGCCCTCTAGCCCTCCCTCGCCCCTCCCCAGGGCTGTGTTTGAACCTAGGAAGACCCTACTGACTGATGTATGTGATCCAGGAGATTCCCATCATTAGCTCTTGTAAGTGAACGGTCTGCTTGTTCTCTACTCACATCTAAGTGCGTTCATGTTGCTTCTTCCACAGAACCTACTACAGAAACATCCGTGAGTAGTGTAGAATTTAGTAAATATGCTGTGTGTGAGATGAAGAAAGTATACACTTCAGAGCAAACAACTGAAAATATCCAACCTTTATTTTCCAGTGCCCATTCTCATCTGTACTTCCACTGGTTTTTTTTTGTGTTTTTTTTTTTTTTTGTTTTGTTTTGTTTTTTTGTTTTTTAGCTCTTGTCTCTCTGTTTCTCAGCCTTGGGTCTAGTTTGATTTGTTACTTTTCTTTCACTATATTTTTTCTCCCCTGAATTCTGGAAAGCAGTTAAGCTGTGCTCACAGCCTCTACCCACAAACTTGCATACCTAAGCCCATCTTAGTGTTAAGCAAGGCAAGGGGGCTTAGGAAGGATAAGACCTTCTTTTTCCCAAATATGAGGGTTATTCTCAAGAATTCTTGTGAATGACTTGTTTGCCATGAGATCAGTGACCCTTGAATTCTTGTGTTGCCACTTGATGGAGCATGGTATTACAGATAATAGGGTGGCATTTATTTCCTTCTGTATGAAATAAATGGGATGGGCTGTATGATGGCTAGGATTGTTTTCAGTACTAACATTTTATAATCCTGTGAATTAGATAACTAAGTTCACTTCCGTAGAGTAATAACCGCTCATTCATTCACAAATACACTTATTGAAAACTTACTCTTCATATAAAATTTGAGAGCTTGCAAAGCAATTTACATATATTATCTAATTTAGTACTCCTAAAAAAAAATCGATGGGTTCAGTATGATTATTACTGTCTAAATTTACGTATGGAAAATGTGACTCAGATGTTCAGGTGAAGATCATGGGCAGATAGATTGTGTTACAGCATTCTGCCTGCCCAGTACCCACTGAATTGAGCAGACAAAAATTTTAAAGAGCAATAAATAAAATTCATGACAATATCTAACCAAGGTAAAGGGAGTCATCAAAGGCAGTAAACTTTAAACAGGGATAAATAAGGAGAGAAAGAGAAAGTACTGTTGTGCTGTAGTGAGAAGTAATTGGATTTCTCTTTCCCCACCAGCAGAAAGCATGTCCTGAGATTTCTCACTAACACCCAGACATCTGGAGGAAAGCAAATTGAGTAATGGTAACCTCTCTGGTGTTTGACAAAGGAATAAGAAAAATGGCCTGGCACAGGGGGTGGGCCAAGAGACAAGTTAAAGTGAAAAGTCACGGAGCTGGTTAGCCTTCCCTGATGGGAGCCAAAGCTGCAAGACTACATATTGGATTAGAGAAATAATAGATAATAATAGATAATATCTCCTTAGAGGAAGAGTGAGTACCTGAAAGTAGATGGGTTGTGATTATGCCTATTTCACCAAATCTGAGAAGAAGGAGCAGATCTCTAGTATCCTAACCATGACTGAACATGAACCCTGGACAGGCTCTCGCCTTCTGTCACTGGTCCATTAGGTTATAGAAATCAGGCAGCCCAAAGAATACTCAATCTTCAAACTTCAGCTTCAAGGGGAAAACAAACTGTTTGCTGCCATGTGACAAGAGAGTCAGCTGTCACTTTTGCTATATTTCATGGCAAATAGAATGTCAGGACAAAGCCACCCAAGTGGAGCAACAAAGCAACAGCATGGCAACTTTAGAGCATAGTGTAAAAAACAACAAAAAGGTAAATAAATCTAAAGGCACAGAAGAAGACAAACAAGCATGGGGCTATAGCATGCAAGAGCAATACTTTCAACCTAGAAAGAAATATTAATTAAGGAGCAGAGCTCCTTACCCAGTTGCTTTTCTGTATAAAACACAATGTGATGGGAACGAGAAGTCAGTAAGGTAAGAGTTCAACGATGAGGTGGTAAATTAACAGAATGGGACTCATAGGGACAAAAGGAAACAAGGGGAGACCCAAAATACCATTCATAGTGTTGAAGAGCCCATAGATAAGTTAGAAACAGCAAAAAAGGAAACAGAAGCACAATAGAATATATATTGCTGAAGTAGACATATGGAGGAAAGTCTTGACCAGCATATGAAGGCAGGTGAAAGTGATGGAAATAGTCAATGGAAGATGAATATAAAGACAGCTAAAAGGAAACAAAATATTTGAAAAAGATTTATTTGAAGATAGTATGTAGGTATGTGTATGTATATAAAACATGATTTATTCACATATGTCACATAAATTAATTTAACATAAGAACAAATCCTTTTTGAATTGTGCACAAGACACTTCGTTTTAGAGGTTTACATGTCTTAATTTTTCACAAGAGTATGAGGTCAGTACTATTAGTATTCTCAAATTATGGATGAAGAAAGTAAGACATAACAAGTTAGGGATCTTGACTAAGTTCACAGTTAGTATATATAGCAGAACTGTGATTCAAAAGAGCAGAATTATGCTCTTCTGCCTCTGAATAGAAAAAATTCCCTGAAATGACTGTATAACTAAATTTGCACTTCAGAAGACAGTGTGTTGCAAGTGAGGGCACCATTTCCTCTTCCTGTCAGCAGTGTATGAGGGTTCTAATTTCCACATCTCCCTAACACTTTATTGTCTTTTTTTTTAATAGAGCTTTTTTTTTTTTTTTTGAGTTTATTTTCAGAGAGAGAGTGAGGGAACAGTGGAGGGGCAGAGAGAGAGAGAGAGAGAGAGAGAGAGAATCCCAATCAGGCTCTACACTGCCTGATGTGGGGCTTTAACTCACAAACCATGAGATCATGACCTGAGCTGAAGTCAAGAGTCGGATGCTCTACTGACTGAGCTGCCCACATGCCCCTGGCTTTTTTGATCATAGGATTCCACTTACAAGATACATATAATGGGGTGTTGTTGCGTAGGTGTTACAGAATTTCTCTTTAGGGTTAAGAGAAAGTTTTGGAAATGGGTGGTAGTGGTGGCTGCACAGTATTGTGAGTGTAATGCCAATGGATTGTACACTTAAAAATGGGTCAAATGGCAAATTTTATGTTCTGTACAGTAGTTGCCACGGTAAAAACAATTAATTAAAAAAATGTATTCCAGGAAAATTCAGTACAGAATGTTGAACATTAAGGTATGTGCTAGTGAAGCTGTTAAACCTTAGGATAAAGAAGAAATTACCCAGTGTTAAGATGCAAAAACATCCTTCACAAGAAGATCAAGAAAATTAGGTTGGCCTCATACTCTTAGGAAGCAGCATTTGGTTTTGGGAGACAATGGGATAATGTCTAATATAGACTTAATGGAAAGAAGACACAGCCCAAGAATATCACAGGATATTAAGCCTACAAACAATTGCCCTCAAGAATAAATGTACTCAGAATAAATATAACTTCCACGAGATCTTGAGAAAATTCTGAATCAGAAAATCCAACTAATTAAGAGTGAATAAAAATAAAAGATGCATGAATGCAGAACTCACGGTATAAGGAGTGATGATGAGTAGTGACTCCATATAAATGTAGAATTAACAATAAATAACTCCAGCAATTACAGTTATAGATCAGGATGTGAAGGTCACAAACCCGGGCAATGTAATGATAGCAGCCACTAACAAAGCTGAGAAATCGGGAGACGGGGAGAGGGAAGTTGAGAGGAAGTGAGCGAGAGCTAATGTCATCTTTCACAGCGCGGAGTCATTAAGTAGTGTTTAAAATTAAAATAAATAGTTAAAAAAACAACATAATTACTCCAGACTCTTACTGTTTTCTTCACAATCTGTGTTCTTAACCTCATAGGGATCTTTTGGCAAATACCTCCTGGTGAAGAAACATTTGAAGGTCTAGATTCCTTTCAATTTTGTTTTCCTTTTCTGTTAAATACAAGTAAAAATAAATGACATGTAGAAACTTAAAAATAGCATGTAATGTTTCCCCCTCCCACATTTGGTAGTATTTATTTCTATCTGTTCTTTTGTCTGTCCAGCCACCCATCATCCATCCTTTTCGTCTCTGTATAGATCCTAAGATATTTACTATGATGTTTGCCATATGGTAACGGTAGCTATTTCTGGGTGGTGAGACTTGGGTTTTTTTTTTTTTTTTAACTTGCATTTTTGTAGGTTTCTGTAGTTTTTTCAGTTCTCCAAAATGTGTATCGTTTTCACAATAACAATAAAGTGATCTTTCTTTTTTTAAATAAAAGGGCAAAGCACGTATATGTCAAGACATTAACAGTGGCTAATCCTGGATAGTGGAGCTATAGTATATTTTATTCTTTGTAGGTTTCTTTATTTTCTGACACTTTCATTAAAATGTAAAAGGCATTAAAAGAAAGGTGCAAAGGGGCTTGATCTGGGTTTCATAGTTAGAAAGTGGCAGAGCCGTGGGTTCAGCCTAGAGCCGGGGGAACTAGGAATTCTGAGACGGGGCAGGCTGCCACGCGGGCTTAAAGCAGGAAGCAGCCCTGAAAACCCACTCTGGGTAGAACCTGGTTTTCCCCTTGTGGGGGGGGGGGCAATATTGCAGTTGTTGAGTTAGTTTGTTGTCAGAAATCTAATGCCCAAACTTAAAAAAAAATTTTTTTAACGTGTATTTATTACTGAGAGACAGACACAGAGTGTGAGCGGGGGAGGGGCAGAGAGAGAGGGAGGCACAGAATCTGACGGAGGCTCCAGGCTCTGACCTGTCAGCACAGAGCCCACTGTGGGGCTTGAACTCACAAACCGCGAGATGATGACCTGAGCTGAAGTCGGATGCTCAACCGACTGAGCCACCCAGGTGCCCCTAATGCCCAAACTTGTATAGGAATCCTAAAACCATAGGCTGTGAGAGCTGTAAGGAATCTGGAAATCATTCCATCCAACCTACACATTTAACAGATGAAGAGCTTACAGGCACCAGGTGCTGTTTCATACAGCGTAGGCTTTAGAACTGGAAAATTCTTCTAAGGCAATTGAGTACAATCGTGAATATGGGTTGAGCTTAACACTTTGTGTTACCTGTGCATGAATAGAGTCTGTGTCCAAGTCCTAACTCATCCTAGGAAAATACTCTGTGGCCTTGGCATGGGTTCCTGTTTCAGATTCAACAGATTTAAAAAAAAAAATTAAAAAAAATTTTTAAATGTATTTATTTTTGAGAGAGACAGACAGACTGAGCACGAGCAGAGGAGGGGTAGAGAGAGAGGGAGACACAGCATTCAAAGCAGGCTCCAGGCTCTTAGCTGTCAGCACACAGCCAGAAGCAGGGCTTGAACTTGCAAACTGCAAAATCATAACCTGAGCCGAAGTCAGATGCTTAACCCACTGAGCCACCCAGGCACCCCCAGATTCAACAGATTTTTGATATGTACTTTCCCTGAGCCCGTAACTGTGCCAGGTAGGTCTTCTCCTCCCAGTACCTATTTTATTGGTATAGAAATTGAGTCTTAGCCTGAGGGCAAGTGACATTCACAGAGTCACTCACTGTAGTTGGTACAGTGGGTTGATAATGACCCCCACACCAGATACGTCTGAGTTCTAACTCCCAGAACCTATGTATGTGATCTTACTTGGGGGGAAAAAGTTATTTGTAGATGTACTTAAGAATCTCAAGATGAGGTGATCCTGGATTTAGGGTGAGCTCTAAATCCAGTGATAGGTATTTCGCTAAGAGACAGGTAGAGGGAGTTTTGAAACACAGAGACAGAGGAGAAGGCCACAGGAAGTCAGGCAGAGGTGAGTAATGTAGCCAGCAGAAGCTGGAAGAGGCCAGGAAGGATTCTCCCCTAGAGGCTCCAGAGAGAATGCAGCCCTGCTTACATCTTCATTTCAGACTTTGGGCCTCCAGAACTTGTGTGAGAGAATAAATTGTTGTAGTTTGAAACTGCCAACTTTGTGGTAGTTTGTTAGGACGGCCCTGGGAAACTCCTCCATCTGTCTGGGATATGGTGGAAAGGGCTCTAAGCCAGGGTAGCTGACTCAAGATTGGTTCTCTCGGTCCATCTCAGAGCCCTTCTTGCCCAAAGGCCTGCAAGTAGGAAGCAGCTGCCTGGTCTGCAGCCTGAAATCACACCTGGCAGGAGATAGTGTGTCCCACATATATACTGTCCCTGGTTCTCAGGCCTGTCCAGCCTCAGAGTAGGTTTGGGGGCCCTGGAACAAGAGAGAGAAGTGGTCAGTGACAGGAGCAGCAACATCTCTTGCCTGGGCTTTTACTTCAGCTTCTAAACTGACTGGAAGTACCTGCTTGCAACCACTTCCTGTCTAACCCAACTTAGATCCTGCTGGTCTCAGACACTACTTACTGATACACAGCCATCCAAGCAAGGACGCAAAAGCTGGAAACTTCATTTCCTACACTGCTTACCCTGGGCGGGGGGGATCTCAGTTGGATTCCACCAGGGAGAGATCTTTTAAGGCATGAGATCTGGGAAGCCACAAGCCTCCAACAACTCAGGACGGGTGTTGATAGAGGTGTCAGCCATTGGCAGGTATAGGGTTGTGCCTGGGTACTCAACAAATGAGCACTCCCTATGGGGCCATTGGCAGCCAGAACTAGAGACACTATCCTTCCTGTGATCCCTATACTTAGGGATTTCCTGAAGAGAACTTTCCATTCCCCCAGCCTCCTAATGGTTGTGTAAAGGTCCAGTTGTACAAAAACTCTATTTGCTTGACATATCCAGCGTGGACCCTCCTTTTCTGTTGGAGCCTTGAAAAGAGGCATTGATCCTCTTGAGATGAATATTTTCTCGTGTCTCAGTTCTTCTTAAAAACAGCACATAGCTGGGCACATAACTTAGCTGTTGGTGTAGGTGGTGAAGGAAACACTCAGTCCTGAAAAGTGGATAAAGAATTGGGAGGCACAAGTTTGAAATGAGACAGAGGGCTCCACTGAGAGTCCCAGGGCCTAGCAACACTACTCTGGATGCGCAAAGTCTAGTCTGAGTTCTATTGTTTTTCTCCTATCCTTTCTTCTTACTGGAGGCTGAAACTCACAAATACAACAAGGTGAAAATTAGGGAAGTGATCATGGCCAGTTGCACCTTGGAAGGTGTAGTTTTCCCCAGTGGAGTACTATAGGTGGGCTGGGATGCTCCTGTTGGTGGGATTTTCATGTACCGCATCTGTTCCCAGGGTCGGACAACCAGACAGGGATCACAGAGATCAACCACTGTCTTTCTGAATCTAATCACAGTTCATGATAATAACCGCTAACATTTATTGAGAGCTTAGTATTTGCTGGGCATTCTTCCTAGGGGTCTACAAACTACAGCCCAAGGGCTGCCTCAGCCACCTGTTTTGTCAGGATTTATTGGAACACTGCGTCATTCATTTGTTTATCTATTGTCTGTGGCTGCTGTCATGCTCTCAGTAGAGTCGAGTCATTGTGACAAAGACTGTTTGGGCTGTAAAGCCTAAAATACTGCTTGTCTGGTATGGAAAAAGTTGGTCAGCCTCTCTTCTGAGTCATTATGTATATATTTAAAAAAATTATTTTTGAGAGAGAGGCAGAGAGAGAAGGAGACAGAGAATCCCATGCAGGCTTTTTGCTGTCAGCGTAGAGCCCATCACGGGGTTCAAACCCACAAATTATGAGATCATGACCGGAGCCGAAATCAAGAGTCAGATGCTTAACCGACTGAGCCACCCAGGCACTCCTGAACCGTTGCATGTATTACCTCAGTTAATATTGATGGTGATCTTGGGAGGCTGGTATTTTCATTATGCCCATTTTGCAGACTGGGAAACAGAGACATGGTGAGTCTAAGTAATTTGCCTAATGATGCAGGAAGTAGGAAGTGTCAGAGCTGGGGTTTGCCTGCATGCTGAGTCCAGGGCCTCCATCTTTGTTGTCATATTATGCCCCAAGCACAAATCCACAGGACAAAAGATTTTTCCGAACCTTAGGAATCAGGGTGGTAAATGTGTCAATCTACTTGCTTCCCAAGTAGGGGAGATCCAGGCCAGGGCCTTTGATAGGCAAGGATCAGCCTACTCTCCTTGTTCCATTAGCAGAGGGTGAGAAGCAGGAGTCTTTGCTGTTCAGAAGGGAATTGGTTGAGACTCGGGAAATTTAGTTGCAGCCTCGTGACCTACACTGTAAAAATGATGCAGTATCGGAAATGCATGGGCTCAGAAAATACACCATTCATAGGTTCTTCCTGGGGAAATAATCACTGAAAAGGTACTTCAGAGCATGGAAAGATGAGCTAAAAATCAGGAACTCAAAATGAGGAAATTACAGGATGAAAGGCTGGTGAGCATCCCTGGGGGGCCATCTACAGAAGTCCTATTCAACTTGCTCCAAGGCTCTCGAGGAGAATTTTCATCTCGACAAACTGTCTCTGATTAAGTACCTTGACTGTTGTGTTCACAGCTGTATTCCCAGGACCTACAACAGTGCCTGGCGCATAACCCGCTCGATATACATTTGTTGTAGAACAAACTGGCGACATCACTGCATAGGTAGCCCCACGGAAGGGAGGCTCCTGCCTCTCCCAGTGGCCCCTAGGTGTAGCTTCAGAGTAGACAAGTTCACTATAAATTGTAATCCCTCATTAAAGCCTCTCCTTCAGGAGGAGTTTACCAGGCAAGGTCCCAAGCCCAATTAAATGCCACAACTACTTAGAAAGCAGCTAACCCATGCCAGGAAATGTGACTATAAGGAAACATCTCAAGGTCTCTCTGTGGTGGGTAATTTTTCCACTTCCTTCTACTTTTCTGGCTTTTGTTTTTGTTTTTTTTTCCCCTCTAGGTAGCATTTTATAATGAAAAACAATACTACAACACATTTCCAAATTTGATGTTTGGTTATTTCTGCAGAAATCCTCCCAAGTGATTGCCTTAGACACCTTTTTGGGCAGTGAGCACAGTAAGGCTATGGAAAAGTGGTTCTCAGTTGAATTGTATCTGCCCTCTCCCATTCATATGTTCAAGTCCTAACCCCCTGGTAGCTCAGAATGTGACCTTATTTGGAAGTAGGGCCACTGCAGATGTTAAGTAGTTACAATGAGCCATACTGGAGTAGGTGGGCCCCTAACCTAATCTGGCAGGTGTCTTTATAAGGAGGAGATTTGGAGACATACATACAGGGAGAAGACCATGTGAATCTGAAGGCAGAAGTTGGGGTGATGCTTCTACAGGATAAGGAACACCAAAGATCACCAGCAAAGCACCAGAAATGGGGGGAGAGCCATGGCATGGATTCTCCTTCGCAGTCCTCAGAAGCAACCAGCCCTTTGAGCCAACATTTTGATCTCCGACTTTAGCTTTTAGGACTCTGAGACAGGAAATTTCTGTTGTTTGAACCACTCTGTTGGTGGTACTTTGTAACTGCAGCCCCCAGCGAAGGAATATAGAACTCATCACCCACTTGGCAGTTGTGATTCTTAGAGTCGCCTCTGCTTCATTATTTCAGCTTCTGCTTCTCTGTCTTTCCATCTGTGTTGGTGGAACTGAGCTGGGGTGGAGCTGACAAGGTTATTCTCATTGGCAGTGTGGAGTATAGATAGAATTCACTGGACTGGGGGGGTGCGCAGGATGGTAGGGAGGAGGGTAACTGGGGGAGAGGGCCGTTGGCATTGTGGCCAGGGAGTCCAGAGTGGAGTCTGGCGGGGAAAGTGGGACCAGGGGAGGAGACTGGAGCTGGTACTGGGAGAAAGGGAAGACTGAAGTAGAGGGGTGCCTGGGTGGCTCAGTTGGTGGGGAGTCTGACTTCGGCTCAGGTCACGATCTTGCAGTTCGTGAGTTTGAGCCCCTCGTTGGGCTCTGTGCTGACAGCTCAGAGCCTGGAGCCTGTTTCCGATTCATTTTCTCTCTCTCCAAAATCAATAAACATTAAAAAAAAAAAATAAAGACTGAAGTAGGAAAGCATACCTGCAGCTGACAGGCTTGGAAACGGGCTGAGAAGTGGAGAGGAGAGTGCACACAGTCAGGATGAAGGCTTCAGAGAGTTATTAGGGGGTTCTGGGGTTTGATTTCAAGATGCTCCATTGACAGCCACGGAGACATCCTGGTAGCTTCAAGGATTCAAGTAGGACTGAGAGACTCTACATGTGTGTTTGTACGAGATAGCATTTTCTCTCCAAGTATCCTCCTCCCACCTTGTGACCTGCATAGGCAGCCGTGTCCCCTCCCGTGGCAGTGAGTGCCCCTCCCATGCTGGCCCACGAGGGCTAGTGCTCAGAGGCCGTCCCTGCAGGTGGGACTGGAAAGGCAATGTCATGCAGTGGTTGAGGGCAGTGGTCAAGAGCCCAGACTCTGGACCCATTTACGGTGTTGTGACTCCCACATGTGCCCTGTCCCTTCATGGGAAATGGAGAGAACATGCAGTGGACAAGAGCTGGCCTAAGTCTCCCCAAATAGGCTGATGCCCTGGGAACCTCTTTGAAGAAAAACTACTTCCTTTTTTTTTTTTTTTTAAAGTTCATTATTTGAGAGAAAGAGAGAGATAGCATTTGTGCGTGTGAGCCAGGGAGGGGCAGAGAGAGAGAATCCCAAGCAGGCTCCATGCTGTCAGTGCAGAGGCCATTGTGGGGCTGGATCCCATGAACTGTGAGATCATGACCTGAGCTGAAATTGACAGTTGGACGCTAAACTGACTGAGCAGCCCAGGTGCCCGAAAAAGTACCTCTCAAATGCATGTGTATATCAGCATCACCTGGGGGCTTGTGAAACCACCACAGCCTGGCTGGGTCCTACTCCAGAACTTCTTCAGAAGGTCTCCGGTGGGGCCTGAGAATTTGCTTTTCTGTCAGGTTCCCAGGTGGTGCTGATGTAGCTAGTTCGGGAACCACATCTTGCAGAACCACTGGCAGCAAGAGATGCTCCTTGGGGTAAACTGCAAAGAGGCTTCCTGGTGCTTCTTGGAGTCACCCATGTATGGACAGTGACCCTGGGACCTCCCTTTTCCTGCAGGTTTGTAGGGCCACCTGTCTGCCTCTCTGTTGCAGTCAGAGATTGACAAGAGGGCCCAGGATGCTGCCACTGATGTGGGTCATGATGGTCGATGTTTACATAGATCTCACCGTGTGCCAGGCACCGTTCTAAGCACTTACCTTATGTAAGCTCCTTGGATTCTCATTACAAACCTGTGGGGCAGGTGCCATTATTACCATCACCACTTTCATTTTATGGCTCAGAGAGTTTAAGCAACTTTTCCAGGGTCACATAGCTGATAGCTGAGAGAGCTGGGACTTGATAGGGCAATCAGAACCCAGAGTCTGTGTTCTTATCCTACAGTATTCCACTGTGCCTGCAGAAGAAAGGAGGCAAGAAATGACCCTAGTGGTGTTGGCCAAGTTACTTGGACTCTCTTTGCCCTCGTTGTTACCTCAGGAAAAGAAATAGCTTTTCCCATTTCAGATGAAAGAGATACCTTTACATTAAAGAAAAAAAAAGCTGTCAGGATTAATTGGATAACAGCTGTCAAGTTCTTGTATCTCCTTAGAGGATGGGAAAAGAGGAAGAATAATTATTGTGCTATTTCTATGCAGACCCTAGTACATTTGGGGGAGTCAGTAAGTGTCTAATGATATTCTCGGTAATTGGCAATGATTGAAGGGGGGGTTTCAGAGGAGAGACCTTGCTGAGGTTAGGCAGCAGAGAGAGCCTTCCTGTCTGATGGTCAGTGGCTAGAGTCTTCCTGCATTTGAGAGAGGTGGGAACCTGTGGCCCAGGGTAGGAGGGGACCCCTGCAGGTGGGTTGGCACCATTGCCTGCCCTGGAGGGGTGGGGGAGGCACTACTTGTCTGGACCAAGTTTATGGACCCCGGGCAGTCACAGACCCAGTTAGACCAGTGTGACCCATGAATCAGCTGTATCTGTTTCATTTAGGAACTTGTCAGAAGTGCACATTCTTAGCCACCCCAAACCTACTGGGGGTGGGATCCAGCAGGCTTTCAATAGCTTTACTCCTAGCGCAGTCACCTTTTGGCTGTGTGACTGTGGGCAAGTCACTGTGAACCTCTCTGTATATCAAGTTCTTTGTCTATAAAACAAGGGTGAGAGGCTAGACAGGTGGTCTGTAAGGTGTACCTGGTCTGTATCTCCAATTCCTTCTCTTCGTTCCACAAAGACTGTCTTTGTCTTGCTTCTTGGCTTTGAAACAAGCTATTGCTTCTGCAGGGAACGTTCTTGCCACTCCCTCTCTATGTGTCTGGCTCCTGAGTAACCCTGGGCCTCAGTGTAAACTTTATTTGTTCCAGAGAGTTGCTTGTTGTTTTTTTTTTTTATACCTCCTCCCCCTAAATGGAGTCTGAGTTAGTGATCTGTCCACGTATATACCCTGTCACCGAACTCCTCACTCCCCGCCCCTGACACTGCCTCTTACATGTCTGTAACGTGCACAGGGGCAAAAACTCATGCTGACTGCTGTTTCTCTGGAGTGTCGGACACATAGTGGGTGCATAAGTAATATCTGAGGGTAGAACCAATTTCATCCAATTTTTTTATTTAAAAAATATTTTTTTATGTGTATTTATTTTTGAGAGAGAGAGAGCTCGTGCGAGCACGCACAAGCAGGGGAGGAGCGGGCGCGGGGGGGGGGTGGGGGTTGGAGGGAGGGAGGGAGGGAGAGAGCCACAGGATCCGAAGCAGGCTCCAGGCTCTGAGCTGTCAGCACAGAGTCCGTCGCAGGGCTTGAACTCATGAACTGCGAGATCATGATTTGAGCTGAAGTAGGATGCTTAACCGACTGAGCCACCCAGGTGCCCCTCATTCAATTTCTAAAAATCTTGGTTCTAGCAGAGTTTGTGAGGAAACCAGTGGAGGGGTTAGCCTTCATGCATGGATCCAAGTAGGGGAAACTGAGGCTAGAGATATGAGCAAGTTGACTTAGGGATACCCTGGCAGGGAGAACAAGTGGAGAAAGTAAGCCCCAGTGATGGAGGATTTGAGGGGAGGATGCTGTGGAATTGGGGTGCGGACAATGTCTGTGTACGTCTCTGTGGGACAGAAGGGCCCATCTGATACCGGCATTAGATAGCGTGATTCCCTTACCACAGACAACCATGGTCTGGTCTTCCAGTAAAGAGCAAAATAACCTGATGGCGTCTAGCCAGCCCTCATGGCGAGGAATCTACCCTGGCATCACCGGGGCAGACATTTTACAGGGCTCGTAGGAGCTCTTAACCTTCATTTGTGTATTTATTTATCACGGACAAGGTTAAGGACGACCTCTCTGAGAAGTAGGTGGACACTCTCTCCAGAAACAAAGCTCAAAACCATACACCTTCCCCACTGTTGACCTTGCCACTCAGTGGGCATGTGACCAGGTTGCTGTCAGGGTCGGACCCAGTTGTGACAGGGGAGATAAAAGTGTCAGGTGAGGGGAAGGTGGGCTTGAATGCTTCATGTTTCTTCAAGCCCTGGTATTTTAAAGCCTGGGAAATAATAGCAGTGACCCAATTTAGTAACGCGAAGCCAAGATAGCACTATTTTAACAGGCTTAGTCATCTCTTCGCTTTGCTTTTTTTTCCCCCCTCCATTTCCATTTGTGTCTTTTCCCATTGCAAATATACGAGGTAATAATCCCGTATTTTCCATGGAGCGTGGCAAACATACTATATATAAGACACAGTTGAACATTCTGTGAGTGTAATTGGAGCATAAATGTAACTAATCAAAATATTATCATGCCAATGGATGTGTGAAGACTTTGGAGATTAAAAAAAATATATATATATTTTAGTTCCATGTCATTTCAATTTAAGAGATTTAGAGCTGCAGAAGCAAAGGACTCAGCCCAATGAATGTCAGGAACAATTTGGGGTCTGACAGTGTTACAGGCAGCACTGTTGTTCTCTTTACTCTTAATATGGCAGCAGCCTGACAACTGATTTCCTTTTTGTTCTTTCCTCCCACTCTCTGCCCCTCTTCCTGCCTGTGCCTGCTCCTAGGGCAAGGCTGGCTAACCCTGGGGAGTGTGAGATCCCTCCTTGCACCAAACGTAACACACCTGCTTGTGTGGAGCCTAAGAGCTGAAGGATGGGTAGGGTTTCCTTTGTTTGAGTCTTGGCTCTGCTACTCACTGTGTGGCTTTAGAAAAGGTACCTGATCTCTCTGTGCCCCAGTGTTTTCATTTGTATGGAAAGGGTAACAGAAGCAACTACTGACAAGGCTGCAATTAGAGTTGAATGTACATGAGTACAATGGGATAGTTTGTGTTTGCTGCTGTTGCTGTTTGCTGGCAGGTGTGTCTGAGGGAAGGGAATTGCTGTGGGAACATAAAAATCACTGTGTTTCTTTATAGAAACAAGACCCGAGGAAAAGGGCCTTTCCTCCTTCAACCCCACTCTAGAAGGAGCCTAAAATCCAAGCCAGTCCTGGCTCCTTGCCCACCTACACCTAGTGACTGTAAAACTTGTGGGGGAGGGGAACAGACTCTGCCTGCACACCCCTGTTCCAGGTGAAGAAATGGGGAGAAAATTCTTGGCTCCCAGAGGCACCGTGTGACTAAAACAGTTGCACAGGAAGGAGTGGGAATCTGAAGGGAGAATGGCGTTATATGCCCTTCAGTTCTGTCTTTACGTTGCCCAAAGAGTTGTGATACTTCCCACATCAAAAAGCAGCTAGAACAGAGCCTGTGTCTCACCCTTCATGTAGCAGAGTTCTCACTGGGTCATGGCGTTGGGTTCCATTGTCTTTCCTACAGTAACATTTATTTTTCCTGCGGCGATGTTGAGCTATGCTGAGATGTTGGGGGAGGAGAGATGTGAGGTTGTAAAAGGGGGTAGCCCGGGTCCTGGGGTGCCCCATAGTGTTTTACATGGGCCTGTCCTCATCACAAGATTATGATTAAGGTCTAGAAGGGGAATGTTGGGTGGGGGTTTTGTTTTTGTTTGGGGAGTGAAGAGATGAGAAGTATTAAGGGGGTTGTGCATGGCTGGGATTTTATTCTGCTTTGTGGCCATGCCTTTGTCCTGTCCTCCCCTCTCTCCCTGCTCAGTGTTGTTTTCCCCACCTGTATTTCTCCTGCTTTACCACCTCTGTCTCCCACTCCTTGTGCCCCTCCTCCCTCATCTTCCTGGCTGTGTACTCACTACTCACGTGCTTCCTTCTTCCTTTCCTTCTGCCTCCTCTCCCTCCCTTCCTACTCTTTTCTCTCCCTCTTCCCCTCTGCTTTCATCATTTCCTCAGGAATGGGGAAGGAATGCAGGCAGCCCAGGTACCTGGTCTTTGGGGAGAGAGGCCCATGGATAGACCCCCTTCAGCAGTGCCTTCAAATCCACTCGACTGGGCCTAATTCTGTTTTTAAACTACATCATCCATACCTCCATGGGTTATCAGCTGTTTCTTGGAAAATTGCCTTAACAAATTTGCATATGAAATGCTTAAACCCTAACTTCTTGGTCTGAACGAATGATTGCAGAAATAGTTATTACTTGTTCACACAGATTGACTCTGGCAAAATGTTCACAATTCTCACTTCCTTTGAAACTTCAGGAGGTTATTTTCTTTGTTTTAAATAGATATTATGTATCCATTAAGCTGTAATTAATCCCTCCTCCCCATTTTCTGGTATATTAGAAAAGAAGCAAGTTTCTTTCCCCCCCTTTTTTTGACACCTGATAATTAGATTGCTTTCATTGATAATATGGATGATGTTGAATGATATGTTTGCTACTTTGGCTATTTTAAATTGTTATGTTTATGACTGGCTTGATCATTAGTTTTCATGATACTGTTGGTAGAACTATACTTCTCTTCCTTCCATGTATCTTTCCTTACTTTATGGTGCATTTGTGTCTTTTGACATTTTGGTGCCCCCTGCCCTTTATATTGTGACCGGATAGCTAAACTTGAACATTCTGGACTTCTAAATGAAGCCTTGTCCAGAAAGATGTGATAGAGCCAAGTATAGGGCCAACAATGCGGGAATAAACATCCTCTGGGCTTTAGTGAAAGCCGCTGAGAGAAGGTGACATTTAAGTGGTTTAGTAAAGGACCATAGCTGGGCTGGGCTGTGTGGGTTTCAGGAACAACACCCCATGAACAAAAACCCAGAAGCAGGAAAGTCTGCAGTGTGTGTTAGTTTCTTATTGTTGCTGTAACAAATCACCTCAAATTTAGTGGCTAAAAATAACACAGAGGTGGGGTTTTTTTGTTGTTTGTTTGTTTTTCTCTAGTTGAGGTGATCAGAAGTCCTAAGTGGGTTGCCCTAGGCTAAAGGTGTCTGTAGGGCTGTGTTCCTCCCTGGAGGCCCTAGGGGACAATATATTGTCTAGTTCTTGGGGGCGGGGGGGGGGGGGCTTCTGCATTTCTTGGTTCCTGGCTCTTCCATCTTCAATGCCAACAGCATAGGACCTTCAAATCCCTCTCTGATTCTGCCTTTTCTGTCTCTCTTGTCCAGAATAATCTGCCCCTATCTTAGGGTCATCTGATTGGCAATCTTAATTTCATCTGAAATTTTAATTCCCCTTTGCTATGTAAGGTAACATTTTCACAGGTTCTGGAGACCAGAATATGGCTGCTGTTTTCCTCACCACGGAGTGGATGTAGGCTGTGTAGGCAAACGATTTTCTCTCTTTTCCTCAGTGTTCCTTGCTTTAAAACAGGGATAGCATGGTACTACCTCATTGGGATGCTCAAAGATGCTAAGAGAAGTGCCTGGGACATACTAAGTTCTCAATGAACATTTAGTAATGTTAAACATAAATTGCACTGGGCACACAGACATCTGCTACTGGCTGTCTATTATGAAATTAGCATTATTGAGTCAGGTCCAGTTTTTCTTCCCTTCCCTCCCCTCCCCTCCCCTCCCCTCCCCTCCCCTCCCCTCCCCTCTATTCACTTTGTCAGAGACCCAGAGAGACAGTGTGAGTGGGGGAAGGACAGAGAGAGAGAGACAGAATCCAAAGCAGGCTCCAGGCTCTGAGCTGTCAGCACAGAGCCCGACACAGGGCTCGAACTCATGAACCCTGACATCATGACCTGAGCCTAAGTTGGATTTAGGAGCCGACTTGGAGCTTAGTTGGCTTAACCGACTGAGCCACCCAGGCGCCCCCAGTTTTGAAAAACTGTGTACTGAAAACAGACAAAAAAGTTTGACACGGAGCTTTCATTTTCCCATTTTCTCGATGAGAACATTGAGGCCCAGTGAGTTTTCATGACTTGCTCAAAGTCACACGACTAAGAAAGAGCAGAAGTGGGACTGAAACCCAGCACGTGCTTCATGTCACCACAGCTGCCTTGGCTCCGGGCAGCATTTGGGTCCCTGCTGCCATCCTCTCCCTTCACATAGATGCTGGCGCTGGAAGCTGGCGGGGCCACCTGTCTGCAGGGACAGCTCTGAGCTCTCGGAGCCCCAGGCCCTCAGCTGCCAGTCGCCTGAGCACACTCATGTAATCTTAATGAACAATGTGCAAAGCCATTAAAAACTCAATTAGGGCTTTCTTTTTACTGCCGACGTGAGGAAATGCAATCCTGAGGTGCTCATGTGTAAACACAATAGCCGCCATCTGCTATGGAGAAGCCTTTTGCCTCCAAAAAGGGGATCTGTGTTGCAGACACATCAATAACGGGGCGCGTATCAAGGCATTATTATGCACGAAGGGGAAAAATGCAAAATTTATGGCCAGCCAGAGAGTACTTCCTGGTTTAATTCCACAATTTTCGGTGCTATGTATAATAACTATGAGGAAACTAATGCTGTTTTATGTTCCTTATCACGTCAGTAGATTTTTTTTGGGGGGGGAAGGGAAAAGAATATATTTACAGTCTTCCCTTTCTTGTTTCTGACTGATCTTGGCGTAATGACTGGCTCATTTTTGATCTCCGGGAAACTGACAGCCCTGGGATGATATTAATTAAGCCAACCTGTTGATCAAAGGGGGCCCCCACTGAGCTGCTGGTAGAGGAGGGTTTTCAGTCCTTAACAGTCTCTAAAACGGCAGGCCTGGGCTCAACTCAGATATGGCTTCCTTCCTTTGTGGAGGATGTGGTCAGAGCTCTGTAAGGTGGGCTATGAGGTGTTTTTAGGGCTCTTCCCAAAGACACTATGCTTGCATTGCTGAATATTCTGGCTTCCAGTCCCTGTGCCTTTGCACATGCTGTTCCCTCTCTTTGAAATGCCTTCCCCAGTTACCACCAGGCACACATCCACGAAAGGGAAACTGACAGGGAAAGAGAAGAGGCTCATATAGACCTTATGTGGGGATGTAAGCTCTCTGCCTTCTGGGATCTCTTCACACATAATGTGGCTGAGGATATTCCTGGGGAAGGGGTGCTGGGAGAGAAAAAACTGAGCCTTGTGCCATGAGGATGTGAGAATACTCAGGTGCGTCCTGCGGACTGGAGGAAGCCTGTTGGCAGGGATTGACCGCAGGGCTGCTGTGGAGGAGAAAATCCATCCCAAAGGATGATGCCAAAGTGGAATTAAGGGGGTAGTGCTGCTGGGTGAGCCTCACCCTGTTTGTTGGAGGATGGGGGGGGGAGGACCATGTAAGTTTGCAGAAGAAGCTATCTCTTGAACCTTACTGACTTTGGAGCTTAAGCATCTCTTTCATGGGTCCCCCAAGAGTGTGCCTCAGCTGAGACACTGCAAGGACCTGCCCAATCCTTGAGCCAAGGACCATTCAAGAGAGCTGTGCCAGAAGTGCAGGGGGAGGGGGGGAGGACAAGGGGATTGGCATCATTAATTTAGTCGGCAGTGAGCACCTGCCTTGAGGACTTGGAGAAATACACGGGGGAGGATTGCAAGGAGCTGGGGTTTGTTCAGGTACATGCAGGGCGTAAAGCTGGCCAGATTCCACTACCAGGGTTCATAGTGCACTCACAGGCTGACAAAGTTTCACATTCTTCATACTCGGGCTCTGCATAGCCCACTGCTAGAAGACACCCCAGCTTCCCTCGCTGAGTTCATCACCCTTCTCTCTGCATTGTTACCACGTCTCTGCCCTGCTCCAGAGCTGTCCTTCTAGATACATGAGGCTAGGTTTCCTGGGAAAGAGGGCATCTGGTCTTTTCTGTTCCCGTAGAGGAAGGTAGGCTGTGTTTCAAAATGGGGTAGTTACCCAAATGTAGGAAGGGAGTTCAGATATTGATTGGGTGGCCAAACCACAGGGAAAGTTTCTCCAGCTCATCAGTCTGATTAACCTGGAAGAGGTAACCATGCAGGGCTGGTATCTTAGGAGCAGTGTATGACCATGATGTTCATACTGGCCAGCAGCCCTGATGAGTCTCCACTGCTAAGAATGGACCTTCCCTGGTTATGGCCCCAAACCTTTTTCTTTTTTGTCCAAATTGGGAGCCAAATGATATGACCTTGTGTTTTACTTTTTACATCATACTTCCTTACTAATTGATGACAGGGTCCACTAGTGCAAAGAATCTTCTATACTCCCATGAGAGAGTTCAGATTCCCCCCAGGATACCTGCCCATTACACAGTGTATGCTGGCTGGCTCCAAATCGGTCTGTCGTCCTGTGTCTCTGGTTCACTGGCTTGGGAATACATATGTGTTCATGTTAATGTAAAATGATGACAAAAAAATGGTCCTCCAAAGATGACCATGTCCTAATCCCTGGAACCTGTGCCTGTGTTACCTTACTGGGCAAAAGAGATTTGCAGATGTGTTTAAGATACTTAAATGGAGAGATTATTCTACGTTGTCTGGGTATACCCAGTGTGTGAGAGTTCTTATAAGAGGGAGGCAGGAGCATCCAAATCAGAAACAGGAGAGGTGACAGTGGAGCTTGAGGTTGGAGTGATGTCCTTTGGAGATGAAGGGGCCAGGAGCCAGGGAGTGTAGTCTAAGCGTGAGACAAGACAAGGAAACAGATTATCATCTGAAGTTCCTAGAATGAAAGAAGCCTACCTACATCTTGATTTTAGACTTCTGGCCTTCAGAACCATAAAAGCATAAATTTGTGTTCAATTAAGCTATGGAGTTTATGGTAATTAGTTACAGCAGCCATAGGACACTAAACCAGGATCTGAGTCTATTGTCCCCTGGTGCTCCACCTACTTGACCATTGGGCCTCTGTCCTCATAAGGCTGCCCCTGGTCATGAGTTTAAGATCTGTTGCACTGGGTTCTTCTGTTGCCAAGCTTCTTTCTGGGCTCCTCAGGGACAACCACTGTTGCGGCTGTGGGTTCCTCCCCCCCAAAGTGGTGCAGACTCCTTCCCTCCTGCTGGGTCTGCAACCTGCTGATGCTGACTTTTCACCATCCCCTTCTGTCACTTGGACCCCAGAGCAGCACTGCTCATTTCCTCCAGTTTTGCCAAGACCTTCATGAGCAGGACTCCATCCTGCTATACCTTACTGGTCTATGTCCCTTCCCTCCTTTGCCAATAGGCTGGGCGGGGTGTGGTGGGGTGGGCAGCCATCATTTTTTTTTTCTAATATATATTTTTCAATATGCTTGTCTGTTTCTGTGAGCCTTGCACCAAAACACACACCTTTCTGTCTAGTCTAAAGGCTGGGGCATGCATATCAAGTCCTCAAAATAGACATGAGGGGCCAGGGTGGTAGTGGTACCGTGACCTTGACCAGACACACATCCAGCTTACCTTAATGAAGATCCAGGATATTTCTTGCTTTTTTAAGAATTCGTTCTCAGAGTCGATTCTTTTTCTTTTTTCTTTGTGCCTCTGTTGACACTAGGATACCGCTTTCTGTGATGTCCCTACTTTGTGTGTCATCCTATCCCCTTAAACAAAGGGACTTGTGGGAAGTAAGGGTTCTATGGGGGTGCCAAAACAATAATGCTAGCTGTGGAAATAAACTTCAAAGTTTCGATGCCTTAATAACCCAATAACAGTTTATTCCTTGTTTTCTTAAAGCCAAAATGAGTGTTTCTAATAGGTGGGTAGCCTTCCTGATGGTCATGGTCATTCAGGGAACCAGGCTCCTTTTACTGTGTTCCATTTCTCGTGGAATCCTCTGAATCCTATGCTTTCAGCTAGCTGGTGGATGGGAGAGACAAGGGAGAGGTGATTCTCACACCTCATTGTGCATACAGATCACCTGTGGATCTTGATAAAATGCAGATTTGGATTTAGAAGGCCTGGTGTGGGGCCTGAGATTCTGTATTTTTTTTAATGTTTATTTATTTTTGATAGCCACAGAGTGCGAGCAGGGGAGGGGCAAAGAGAGAGGGAGCGAGAGGGAGACACAGAATCTGAAGCCGATTCCAGGCTCTGAGTTGTCAGCACAGAGCCCAACACGTGAACCACGAGATCATGACCTGAGCTGAAGTTGGACACTTAACCTACTGAGCCACCCAGGTGCCCCAAGATTCTGCATTTCTTACAAACTCGCAGGTGATGGTGATGCTGTGGGTTGACGGACCATCCTTTGGGGGACAAGATAATGGAGGGTGGGGCAGTGGAAGTAGGGGTGGGGGGAGGGAGGTGGCTTTTACGAACCAAGCCTCCATGTGCCAAGTGGCACACTTCCATACTTGGGCCCCATTGGCTAGAACCCAGTTGTGTGGCCCCACCAATCTCTAAAAAGGAGGCTGGGGGATGCAGTCCAGCTCTGTGCCCAGAACAAAGAGGACAGGTGTGTTAACGAACCAGGAATCTCTCCAAATGGAGGGTAGATAGAAGGCCAAACACTTTCAGCACCTCTGCCTTGTGGGAGGTGGAGCCTTGTCTATCTGCAGTCACGGGGACAGCAGGATAGAGAGAAGCTCTAGGGTCATGGAGGTGGATGTATGTTACGTAGCTCTGCCTCTTCCATGAGCTTGCTCACCACCGGAGCTGGGATGAAGAAGTAGAGGCCTGAGCTGGTGAAAGGGAAATGCTCCCGACTCTTTGTGCTGCGGATTATATGCAGCCCGGTGTGGATTGGCAGGACAGGAGCTGAAATGCCCACAGGGGCGCTATGGGATTCTTAGTGGAGAGAGCCAGGCACTGCTTGCTTCATAGGCTGCCGTCCCTACACATAGCTGTGCCACAGCTCTGTGGCAGGTGCAGTCTGCTTCATGGGGCTTGTGAGGCATCACTCATCTATCCCTGGGAAACCTTCTGGAACCCTGAGGCATGTAGGTCAACAAATACAGGCATGTATGCTAGCTCAGTCTTCTTTCTGTGCTCAGTTTCCCCTTGCCATGGTTCTTTCTTTGCTGCCTCAATGGGGAGGTTGTGATAATTAGAGATAATACATGTGCCAAGGGACATCTCTCCACTTACCCTGTGTTAGCACCAGGCCGTAAACAAGGAGACTTGATTCTCTTGGAAACATGGAGGGGTTGGGGAGACGTGGCCTCTGTGCTACTTTCAGTGGCTCCTGTCCCAGGAGGCAGGGAGTTTTCTGATTGGTGGGATGGTGAAAATCTGAGAGCTCTAGGTTCCTGTTTTTCTGTCTTAGTCACCTTGCTTCTCGTTGGCTCATTTTCGGGATAGGCCTACCCATTGACCCTAAGTGGCCGTCTCTCCAGGATAGCTCCAGGCCTAGGGATCTGGGTGGAGTCAGAAGGAGGGAGTCCACGACCATCCACCTGCTTTGTGTGCTCCTGCAGAGAAGATAATGCAGAAGCCTGATTTGGCCTCAAGTCCAAGTTACTTTCTCTAATCCAGTTTTGTGAATAATAAAATAGGAATTTTGAACTCTATCTGTCCTGTGTGAAATTAAGTTTCTTTTTTGTTTTCTTTTGAGAGAGAGAGACTGAGTGAGTGAATGAGAGCAAGCGCAAGAGGGGGAAGGGCAGAGAGAGGGAGAGGGAGAATTCCAAGTATGCTCTGTGCCATCAGCACAGAGCCCAATGTGGGGCTTGAACTGACAAACGTGAGATCATGACCTGAGCCAAAACCAAGAGCCAGACGCTCAACCGACTGAGCCACCCAAGCATCCCTGTCCCGTGTCTATTTTTAAATTCATGCAGAATCCAAGGAGTATGGGCTTTGAATGCTTGGTACCCTCTAGAATCCCAATGAGCAACAGTGCCCAGTACTTATTAGCTGGCAGCTCCAATCTTCTGGGTTTTACGGTGCATGAATAAGGCTGCTTCCTAAAGTGGTTTACCTCAGTTGGGAATAAGCAGTCTTAAGGTTTCATTCTGAATTGAAGATTTTAGTGGTTAAAATGAGATTTCAAAGGAACAATGTTTTTCTAGGTAGGAGTCTTCGTCCCAGAATCCCGAGTTGATCTCCTGTGTTTTACGATGTAGTTTATTTCATAGCATCATGGGACTTTAAGTCACAGAGTTCAGCCCTAGCAGTTGATGGTGAAATTTCCTTAGACATCTCTTCACTTGTCCAGGCTCTGTTTAGCCACCTGTAGTGGCCAGGAACTATGTCTCCAGGGCCTTTGTTAGAAGGCCCTTTAAATGGAAATTTGCCTCCTGTGGTTTCTTTCATAGATCTGCCTCTCTAGCACCTTTATCAATTAGCAATTGCCACAGTAATGCTGCCCAGCAAAAGAAGAGGAAACTCAGCGGCAAACAGCAGTGAGCATTTACTCTCACACTCATGGGTCTGAGCATTGATTGTGGACTGGCAGATCTGGGTTGGGGTATTGACTGTGTGGCTGTGCTTCTAGCTGCGGTGTGGGGATGGCTTGGTTCTTCAGTGCTGGCTGAGCTCGGTTCTTGACCCCACATGTCAGTCCTTAATCCTCAGCTGAAAGAGGCAGCAGCTAGCTGGGGCAGTCTTCTCCTGAAAGACGGTGATCGTGCAAGAGGGCGAGCGTAGCTAGGCATATGCACACTTCAAGCCTCTGCCTGATTCAGTGTGTTGACATCCCGTTGACCAAAGCAGGTGCGGCCCAAAGTCAAGGGTGGGGATATGGCCTCTGCCTCTTCTGGGAGGCCCGGGACATGAATCCAGGGTGGGTTGAAGAACTATAGAAACAACCATTTAATCTGTCAAAGTAACTCCAAAGATGCTCCCTTCCTTTCTGTGGGCAGTCATCCTGCCTAATGCTTGAAAACAGTAGTCATGTCTTCTGCACAGAGTAAGAGTGTAAATGTGGAGTTGGAGAGAATCTGGGTCTCCTCCATCCTTCCCTGTCTGAGGGCCTGGGGCAAGTCATTCAGTCTTTAAATAGAATGAAAATCCTCTACTTCCCAGGCTCATTCTGAAAATTAAATTGAATAACATATTAAAAAGACACCAGGCATTACATTGGTACTCCTGAAGTGCTTAGGAATTATTACTTACCCTCTATTCCAGGCCGGACATCTTCTAGTTGTCTCTCACTTTCTTTGGGGTCTTCCTTGCTTAACTGAATATATTCTATGTTTTTTATGTCCTTCTGGGATACTTAGAATCATTCCTTGTGCTGAATGCAGTGTGAAGGGGTAGTTGTCAATTATTCCTTGAACTGCATGCAAGGGTCCAAGCAGAATATGTTGGAAGGACACTTCTTACATTGGAGATGTTTTACATCCATCAAGACAGCCTGAGCTTGCATGAGGTTGCATTTCACATTTTGCACTTAGAGTTTGCACAGGTAGCTGTGTTCCTGGGGTTTTGTTCCATGTTTCCTTTGTGACCTGCTGCATGTGATGTTCCTTCTGTAAATTTATATAGACAGTCTACTTTGTAGAAATATTCATACGTGTTGCCATCTCTCGCTTTTAAAAAAAATGGTTTTTGAGAGAGAGCGGCGAGCATGCATGCACGCACGTGCAGGGGAGGAGCACAGAGAAAGGGAGAGGTAGAATCCCAAGCAGGCTCCATGCTTCCCGTGCAGAACCTGATGCGAGGCTCAGTCTCACAAACCCTGAGATTGTGATGTGAAACCAAGAGTTGGACACTCGACCAGCTGAGCCACGAGGTGCCCCCATGTTGCCATCTCTTAATTTTTAAACTGCCTTGTTCAGTAGGTTTTCTAAATTCCCAGTTACGGAAGATGATACTCAGGTTGAAAGATAGGATGTGGCTTCCTCAGGATCAATCAGAAGCTCCTAGAGTGACTTGATTTCTGGCCATTAGGTTTGTGGGTATGACTGATTATCAGAAGGATTTTCTTTTTCTCTCTTTGTCTCTACTTCCCACCCCCTTTGTGGGTCTCCAGGATCCTTCATGATGGTGAACAGCTCTGGGAGGGCCTCTGGCCAGAAGGCCCACCTTCTCCTGCCGACCCTGAAGGAGAATGACACCCACTGTATCGATTTCCATTACTACTTCTCCAGCCGTGATAGGTCCAGCCCAGGAGCCTTGAATGTCTATGTGAAGGTGAACGGCGGCCCCCAGGGGAACCCTGTCTGGAACGTGTCTGGGGTTGTCACCGAGGGCTGGGTGAAGGCAGAGCTTGCCATCAGCACCTTCTGGCCACATTTCTACCAGGTATGGCATTTCATGGTTTGAGTTTTTAAAAAGTAATCGTATATATCTCTTGCCCAACTAGAGTTGTTAGGCCAAGAAAGACTTACTTTACTCATTTGTGCAACTTGTATTTACTGAGCCTCTTCTAGCAAGACCCTGCAGGTGCAGAGGCGATCCAGCACGGCCCCTGCCTCCCTGGAAATCATGCTCAGGAAGAGGAGACTAATACATAAACAAGCAGTTACTGTAGTGTGGGACACAGTGGGCTCTCCGGGATGCTGAGGGAACAGAGACAGGGAAGCCTTTTATAAAGTAACTGCTTAAAGAGACCTGATGAGGGACTCTGTTATTATCCCTATTTTATGGATGAAAAAATTGAGGTTCTGAGAGATGAGATAACTAGTCAAAAGATCACCCCTGAGGAATAGAGCATTTGGGGGAAAAGCAATTAGGAAGGCTTTCAGGCAGAGGTGGCAGCTAGGCTAAGGCTTGAAGGATGAATCAATAATTATTGAAAAAGGAAGGGAAAGGCATTTGAGTTGTCAGGGATGGTGCATGCCAGGGGCTGGAGGAGCAAGTGAGAGAGTTTTGCAGAGTTTGGAAACTCTCCCTTGTTTCAGGGTAGGTCACAAAGGAAATACACAGGGAGCTAAGCTTGCAGAAGTGTTGGTCGTGAATGGCTTTGAATGCCAGGCCAAGGAGATTAAGTGTAATCTCTAGAGCAGTGCCACTCAAACTGTTGCAAGAGACCATTTTTTTCTTCTCAACTCACTGTGGCCCAGTGCTTTCATGACTAGTAAAAATGTCACAGCAGTGCCACAGTGCTGCAATAGTTTCTGAACACCTCTTCCACTTGCCCTATTTACCTCACTGCGGGCCGAGAATGCATGGGGCGTAGGCTGGCGTCAGTCTGCAGAGCATGCCCGGGGGAGCACCGCTCTGGGTCCACTTGGCCTGGGACTCTTGAAAGCTTTTCTTTTTTTAAAACAACTGTATGCATTTAGGTACAATTTACATATCCTAGAATTTACCCACTGAAGTGTGCAATCCAGTGATTTTTAGTAAATCTAAGTTGTGCAGTCATCACCATAAACCAGTTTTAGAACATTTTCATCACCCCCCGTAAATCCCTTCTGCCTATTTGCAGTTATCCCCATGCCTACCCTTGAAAGGTTTTAAGTAAGAAAGTGACATAGTCAAATCAGCATTTTGGAGAAATTTCTGTAGAGTCTGAAGCAGAAAATGGACCCGAGGCTGGCAAGATTAGTGGCTGGGAGCTCCTCAGGCATCCTTCAGTTCAACATCTATGGTATGTAGTCCCTTCAGATAGACTGTGCAGGCAGCCGCAAACAATATGGAAATGAGTGGAAGGATGTAGCTGTGTTCCAGTGAAACTTTATGTCTAAAAACAAGTGGTGGGCCAGATTGGACCTCCAGGCCATGGTTTGCTAAACCTTGATGTAGGTGATAAAGCTGAGGTTTAGAGATGGATACTTAAGTCCAAGGGCACACAGCAGATCATTGGAAAAGTCGGGGCCTGAATCTTGATGCCTGGGCCCAAGACTACCCCCTGTATAACTGAGTATAAAGTAAGTGTGTCTGTAAGTCCACAGATACCCCCAGTGAGGCCTTAGGACTCCAACTGGAAAACCTCTACGTAGGGCCTGATGTTAAATGGATTATAGGGTAGGGCCACAGATGCAAGTATAATGAGCAGGAAAAGTGACCCAGGTGAGGACAGTGCCACTCTTGGCGATGCTCTTCGATGGGGTATAGAGAGGGAAAAGGACATTTCTTGGATACCCTCTTTGTCCCAGCCCTGTGGTAAGCATATTGCCTCTAATTTGTGTAGTAACTCCCTGTGTTGGGAAGGAGCAAGACTTGTGTTCTAGAGTAGGGCATATTATTGGTAAACTGAGGTTCCTATAATCCTGCGTAGGTCCTCTGGCTCCAAGCTCAGTTTCTTGCTTTTGGAGAAAAAAGCCCATTATGAGAATCTTCCACTCCCTAGCTGTGTAATGTTGGATGTATCCTGTCATCATTCCGAATCACTTGCTTTCATTTGTAAACTGGAGAGGGAAATCGGTACAATGGAGAGTTCTTCTGTGCATTGAATGAGATTGCATCTATATAAAATGACATGTCAGGCTTCCAGTAGCCCTCAGTAATTATTGGAGGGAAGGGGGAGGAACAGAGGGGAGAACAGAAAAAGAGGAAGGGGGAACGATTTCTTCTTTGAAGAAATGGCCACTGTGGTTGAGTTCTGCTCTGTAAGCTCTGTACCATCCCTGTGATAGGCAGCTTCATCTGGGAGAATTTTCTCATTTCCAACTTGTCGGCTACTACAGCATCATTATGTTACATTATATCCTCTGCTGTGAGCTTTGTGGTGAGAAGGCCAGTAATGCACCAAAAGCAGCAGTTTAGAACAGACACATCTCCCCCACCACCTCAGACATGCATGTGCGTGCATGTGTGCGCGCACACAGACACACACACACACACACACACAACCACTAATAGTCCCATGGCCACACACACACAGGGGCACACACACACCTGCATGCTCCCAGATTCAGCACCCACACATACATCCAGGGGAGAGAAGGGGAGATCTATCAAGAGATTCAAAGATACTTGCAAAGCAGATTTTAAAATTCATCGGACCCTAAGCTCCCGTCCTGCATGTATGATTCTGTGGACTAAATACAATTTTAGTTTTTAGCAGTGCTGGGACTCAGATCCTGATGGCTTATGTATTCATTTATTAAAGTCATATTTCATAGTTGCAAAATTCACTTTTAGCTCTGTAATAAACACAGAAATTTCATCTTTCCTATTAGTGGGCTCTGTGGCACCAGGGTTTCAGCAGGGCCCGGGGTGAACTCCCCCCTGCCTTCTAGCCCCACACCTGCCTCCTCTCAGGAGCTGGGGCTTATTAAAACTGCCTAAGCTACACTTTAAATCTCTGCCCCTTTGCAGGAGGTATTAACTCTATTTTATGTTTTTAATGATTCTAAACTGTTCTATCCCAAGATTTTAAAAAAATGAGAACTTTTTATCAATTACCTGCTCACTGTGTTTTCTATCACCAGCCTAGGTGAAGTGGTCTTATTCATTGCTTATAATTGCTATGTAGACTTGTGAAATCTAGGACCTGCCTGGCTTGGATTCAACTGGACTTGAAGTCCAGTCTCTTTCTCAGGGATCTGTCACTCTCTAGGATTAGCAACTTCACGCACAGTTCAAGGGGGTGCGTCTCACCGAGGGGGCTGCTTCTCACCGAGGGGGCTGCTTTCGCCCACCATTCACACTCTACCCCATCTCCTCTCTCCCACCTCCCCTTCTCTGCTGGGCAGCAGATCCTACTCCTCATCTTAGCCAGGCCTCCTGGGGCTGGTGTGGGCGAGAGGCCCTCTTGATTTCGCCCTAAGGAATCCCTCTCCATGAAGATATATGTGGTCTTCTTCCTGTGAGGGGAGCTGGTAGCCAACATTTTTCTCTCTCATCTTTGGATAAAATGTTTGCAGCCCCTTGAAACTCTTGCTATGCAGATTCTGTGCTCAAGGACCACCAAAAGGGAGGATAAAATGCCAGCTCCCTTAAACCATGTCCTGACATCTCCTTCCCCTCTCCTAACATGCACACAACCTGCTTTTTGGAGAGGTTGAGGATGATTCATCTCTGAGCCTCTCCTGGGAGATGATTTGCTGGCTTTTCCACAGCTCATGCATGAGAGAGATGTTTATGCCTTTCCATATAAGCCCCAGGAGGTCTTTAAGGTTTTTAGGGGCTGGGGCATGTGTAGTTGACCTTAGGTCCACATAGTGGCCTTAAGATTGAAGAATGTCCTGCAGAGAACGTGGGTTTCCCAGCCTGAGTCTTGGGCTGCATCTCTGCCCCTCGGGGTCCCTGCTCCCTTACATTGACATGGAGTATTGCTGGGTGTTGGTAAGCCTCCTTCTGCCTGTCTTCCACCCCACTCTCCCTGCCTGCTATAAACAGACAGCACTAAAGTAGCCTCTACAATTCTTTACTCACCTTAGTGCCAGCCTCATCGAGAGTGTTCAGGGGACCTGCCTCAGCAGTTGAGTCCAGGTAGGCCTTGGAGGGTTCAGAATGGACCTTCTTATCTTTCCTTTCCCTTCCAGCACTATTTCTGATATATCCAGTCTCGTATCTGTGTTGTTGACTCTTTAATCCCCAGACACTAAAGGTGTCTATCTCATGACAGCTTGCATGATTTTTATTAAAAAAAAAATTGTGATTCTGGAATGGCATGCTAAAGACGCATGCTCTGGGCTCCTTCATGTTTGTGAGCATTTTCCTCTGAGTGATCTGGCAGTGACAGAGAGAGGACTTTCCCCAGTTCTTTCTTGGGAAGCGCTTTATTCTCAGCTGTATCCAGAGTCTGCCCTTTGGTATAAATACACTATGGACCTAGTTCTAATGTCTTGTGAGTCTGGAACCTTTATCAATGAGTTGCTGGGCTGCCATGGTCCTTTTCTCTATGCTTCTGTGCTTTCTCCCGACCACCCTTCCCTAACTCCCTTGGTTCCTGAAGCCACATGTGCCTCTATTTCCATGTAACTCCACATGGACCCAAAGTCCAGCTTCCACCATTTTTTGCCAGTCATGACTTACACCAAAGAGTCTGTTGAGAGAATGAACTTCAGTGGAAACTTGGGGTCGTGGCTACAGGGGACAGTCACATCAGGGAGTCTATTAGCTTCCTCCTCTCCCCAAACCTGCCACCATTCCCTCACATTCCCTCTTTTCTTTCCATCCCTGTCTCAAGAGTAAGAACAACAATAGTAACATTTACCAATATCTTACCATGTATGTTGCAAGCAATTTATAATTATTAACTCATTTAATGGAAAACGAGAACATTCTTTCCCTTGTTTATTATGGAATATTTTTCTTCTATTTTTGAGAAACCCAAATCTCACCTTTACAAAAAAACCCAAATCTCATGCTTTACAAAAAAAAATTCTCAAGAATTCTGATGAATGAGAGATTCTCTCTTTCATTATAGAATTCTTATTTCTGCAGAAGAAGGGAGAGATAACACTGAACTAATGTATGTTTCGCTATCACACACCCATTCTCCCATGACTTGTATTCATTGTATTCATTCATGGAACATGTGTTAATAATTAGGATAGCCCAAGGTCACATGCTTAGTAAGTGGTGTAGCCAAAACTGCAACCCAGGCATTCTGATCGAGAGCTCAAGCATTACACTGTCTTCCTTCTTAAGATAAAGATGGGACACTATCTATTGAATTTGGCAACTATGAGGTTATTGGTATTTGCCATGAGAGCAGTCCTGGGGAAAGTGTTGGGGGAAAAAGTCCAGATTATAGTGGGAGGGGGGAGTTTTGCAGTGGGAAGTAAGGAAGTGTTGAGAGTGAGTGTTGATGAAACTACTGAGAATCCCAAATGTGATAGTAACACAGCTGGACTGTGCTAAAGCAGATCCTGCTGCCAGAGGGTAGCTTTTAAAGAATATGAGAAGCCTGAGCATTTATACCTATGGCTGAAGCTGATGGGAGATAAAGACCATTGGAATTAGGGAGGTCAAGGGCATTAATCACAGTGTCCACATAGTCACATCTTCTAGGTGAAGTTAGTGGGTGACAAGGACAGCTGTTAACTGAGTTGTAAAATTTCCACTGAAATACACAGTTTGGGTGAGAGTCAGAATGGAGAATTCAAAGAACTTGTTGCCCTTGAATTCCCGGATACCAACAGTTGTGTATGGGGCTTATCTTCAAGAGGTATTATTAAGAAATTGAGATTGAGGAGAGAGACCAACCAAGAAACAGACTCTTAAGTGCAGAGAGCAAACTAATGGTGACCAGAGGGCAGGTGGGTGGGGGGAGGGGAGAAATAGGGGCTGAGGATTAGGGAGTGCACTTGTGATGAACACCAGGTATTGTGTGGAAGTGCTGAATTGCTATATTGGACACCTGAAACTGTATGTTAACTGTATTGGAATTAAAATTTTTAAAAACTCAGATGGAATATATTCCTGGGGGATGTAGAATCAAATCAGGGTAAACCCTCCTTGGTTTATGGTAGCTTCTAAGGTAAGCTCCTGTCACAGTTCATAAGAAAGTTTGGGATATTAGGAAGTAATTCTTCTCTGTGTTTCACTTGAAACAACAATGAAAAAGGTGCAGATTGAAATAGTTTCAAGCCATGTTTGGGTGGTTTTTCTGCATTCAAGCGTTATTTATGAAATCCGTTAAAAATGTTCCGTGTGGCTGATTCTTCTTTGGCTGGCCATTAGAATGTGGCCTTTTTACCTTGTTTTGGAAATCCGAGGCAATTGGCAGGGTAGCGTGCTAGAGTAATGTAGTGCCTCTTTGAGAGGCTCTCATGGGAAGCTGAAAGAGAAGGTTTGGGGGCTGGGCGGCTTCCTATAATGCCTACAACCACTTCTGCAAAATTGACTCTCCCCCATGTGTGTTGCAGGTGATATTTGAATCCGTCTCTTTGAAGGGTCATCCTGGCTACATCGCTGTGGACGAGGTCCGGGTCCTTGCTCATCCATGCAGTAAGTCTGTTCCCTCCTCCTCACAGCCTTGCTCCATGCCGGACTGGGGAGCTTGGAGGCTGTAGTCCCCCCACCGCCATTCATTCAGCTCACAACCATTTCTCACCCTCCTTTTTAATCCTTCAGAAATGCTTACATACTCAATGCAATCAGTCCTGAATAAATTCGTCATTTTGCTGGCCTGTTCAACAGGCAGTACCTACAGGAAATTTGCAGAGAGTGGCAAAACATCTTCGTTTGAATCTCTCCCCGTCATTAAGGGAGTCTAAAGTCCTGATTGTTTATTAGTGGGATTCAGACCACTGAAGTGGAAGAATTAGAAGGCTTTGGATGGAATCTTGTGCAATTGTCTTAAAAAAAAAAAAAACACCACCAAAACACTGGGCAAATTAGCCACTGCTCACTCACAGGGAAAAGTACCCCAAAGCTATTAATTCTTTAAAAGTAATTTTAGATACACTCATCAGCTCTGTGTAGACGTAGGGAGAGATTTCTCATGTGGTTAGTACTTCTGGTACAGTATCAGGAGTCCTCAAAGGCATACTGCTCCTTCCGTGCCCATCCACTTTCCCCTTGAAGCTCCTTTTGTTGTATTTAGGCTGAGATTTCTGGATGTGTTTGTGCAAAGAACTGTGGTTCCCAGTTTCGCAAAATCCCAGAGGCAGTTGGTGGCATCATATCTGGTGACATTTGGCTGGGGGGGGTGGGGACTGTAATCAGAGGGATACACATGGGGATTAGGGCACCTCCGAGGAGGGCTAGCTGGGGTAGCAGCCGTTCTGCATGTTGGAGATTCCCATTAATTTATTGGCGGCTGTCTGGTTCCAGGTATCTCCTGGAGGGCCCTCTCTACTCCCTCCTTGCACCATTGGTTGTGGTTCAGTTTGCTCTTTTCTCCACAAGTGTCTTTGCCCCTGGTTGTTACAGGGCCTTTCAATCCTTTCATTTTGGGGCTGTTTTCAGTTCAGCCCCATGCATGTTGCTTTAATTGAAATGACACTTTCCACTTCTGCAATGAATTGTTAGCACCTTGAACATCACTTCCTTCCCCGGCACTAGAATGCCATTGTTGGACTCATTGCTTAGAGCACCTTCTTTGGAAGAATTTGGGACAAGTTCCAAAGGGTTTTGGCAAGACAGTCTTTGGGATAATTGTATTTTGTGTCTGTGCAAGAGAGCCCCTCTTCCCCTAAATCAGCCAGCCTCTCAGTGCTGAGATCCTACTGGGTTATTCATTGCTCTGGTCTAAACTTCCTATCCTTTGGGTTACTTCCTGGGTCTTTGGGATTTCAGTCATGCCTGCTGATCCAGACCTCACATGAAGAAGTCCCCCCAGCCACGCAGTGTTTATATAGTAGATACACAGTTAATCCCCTCACCTGGATTAAGCCTTCCCCTCCCTGGCCTTCTGGGAATCAGCTGCCCATTAAAGAATGATCTTTGATGTCAGACTGGACAGCTGTGTCAGGAGATGCCTGCCCTCCCTGCAGTCTACTTAATGCCACACACCCAGCTCTGCACAGCTTTCCCAGTTTTGAGGTAGTCTCTCTGCGAGACCACATTAGTTTCCCCAAGCCCTGTGCACATCCCATCATCGTCGGGGACCCTCACCTCTGCTGCAGCCTGCCACACCCCTGCTTCTTACTCAGTGCTTGATGTTTGCACTCTGTCTTTCTTTGGCTCTTCCCAGGAGAATCCAGTCTGGCTTTCTCATAAGGGATCCCAGATCTCTCCACTCAAGTTGGAGTTTTCCCCTCTGCTGTCACCCCACCTGATACCTGTCCCTTGTTCCAGTCTTAGCTCTGCCCATTGATTCCAAGCACTGTCCATGGTCTGCTATGAAAGCCAAATGCTCCCTTCTCTCTGAGAAATCCCTATGGGAGAGGGTTCTCTGGAGGGTGTTTGATGCTCCCCACCCTAAAGTCTCATGCCCCCCCCACCTTTGGAGTTCTGCCCCTCCTTGGGGATGCTCCTGAATTTAGGATTCTCCTGACAGCCTCGTATTCCTCCTGCTGAGGAATGTGGATTGCGTGGTTATGGAATTGCTGAGAGCCAGTTACCCAGCAAATGGGCCATGGGATATAACTCAGAAAGACGTGACTCTGGCTGTGTTCCTTTGTAATGTGAGTGCAACACGGAATTCAGCCTAGATGCTTAGGCACCTTAAGCTTAAACTTCCCAGAAGTCAAAATGTGAGGACACTGCAATAGTGTCTGGAATTGGAAAAATTCCACTTAATTATATGTACAAATACTGGCAGTGCATATAGTCCTCAGGGGTCTATCCATAGCTCCTGAGTTGTGTGGAGGTGAATGGTACCTCGCAAAAGCCCCTGGTTGAGTTCTCTGCTCAGTCTACGTCTACTCCAGCTTTTTATTCATACTTCCTTTCAGTAAGTAAATTATTTGTGCATTAGCTATGTGTCAGGAATTTGTGCTGGACACAGGGGATACTTAAATGATCAAGTTGGTTAGATCCTTGTCTCCGTGGTGTTAACTTAGCAGACTTGCATAGGGAGGAAAGCTACTAAATAAGTAATCTTAAATAGTAATGAATATAATTTCAGATAGTGATAGTGCTGGGAATATAATAAATGTGAGTGGCTGGCATGAGGGGGGAGTCCTTAGAGTCTAAGGGGCAGGGGAGGTGTCTCTGCACATGTGGTCTGAGCTGAGACGGGAGTCCCCTGTGTAGTGATCTAGGGAGGGGGGCATGCCAGGCATTGGAAACAGTAAGTGCACATGTCCTGCACTGGGAATCCGCAGGTGCTGCCAGAACACCGAGAGTGTAGGGAGCGTAGATGTGGATGAAAGTGGGAGGGAGGCTGAGGCCTGACCACTCAAGCCCCTGAGAGTCCTGATGAGGTTAGGTTTTAATCTAAGAGCAAAAAGGAGCCAGTGGAGGGATTTATCCTAGGGATTGATTTGATCTAAGTGTTACAAGATCACTTGGCTACTCTGTGGAGAACAAGTTGAAGGGGAGTAGAGAAGTGAGGAGACCTATCAGGGGGAAAGTTCTGGAATCACGGAAGACGTGGTAATGGCCCGGACCAGGCTGGTGGAGAGATGTCCATTCATCATGCAGCATATGCTTCCTGAGTGTATACTCCAGGACAGGCACTGCGCTGGGTGGATGGGAGTAACTCTCTGCCCTCATTCATTCTCTGCCCTTCCACTGGGACTGAAAACACTGGAAATGAAATCGGCAATTATGTGATCTACAACAGAGTGTAAATTAGTTTGCTAAGGCTCCCATGCAAAACCCTAGTCTAGGGCGGCTTAAAAAGCAGAAATTTATTTGCCCGCAGTTCTGAGATGGAGATGGCGGGGTTGGTTACTCCTGAGGCCTCTCTCTCTCCTTTGCTAACTGTGTTCTCACATGGGCTTTCCTTTGTGCACACATGCTCGTGATACATCTCAGTGTGTCCAGATTTTCTCTGCTTATCAGGACACCGGATAGATTAGATTAAGGTCTGCCCTAGAAGCCCCATCTCCAAATACGGTCACAGTCTGAGGTGTTGAGCAGTAGGGCTTCAACATAAGAATTTGAGGGAGGAGGGGCGCCTGGGTGGCTCAGTCAGTTGAGCATCTGGCTTCTGATTTCAGCTCAGGTCATCATCTCATGCTTTATGAGTTCGAGCCCCATTATCTGTGCTGTTAGTGCAGACCTTACTTGGGATTCTCTCTCTCCCTGTTTCTCTGCCCCTCTCCGGCTCATGTGCGTGTTCTCTCATTCGTTCTCGCTCTCAAAATAAATAAATAAATAAAGAATTTGGGAGGCGGAGGAGACACAATTTAGCCCATAACAGATGGTCACCAGTGCTGTGAAGAAACAGGGAGAGAGGTGGATGGATCAGAGATAACATTTAGGAGGTAGAGTCAGCTGGTCCCATTTGATAGATTAGTTCGGGAGGCAGAGGCATCAGAAATGGTGCACTCCTGGATTTCCAGCTTACACAACTGGCTGGTGCAGGCTAGGCTGGTGTAGGTCTATCAAAGGTGGAGCCTGAGTGATGCCTTCCAGCATTCCCACCATGCATGCGTCCTTGGGGGCTGCTCATGGGATCATGAGTCATGCAGACTGCTAGAGGCTTCTGAACTGTCCTTTGGGTTGACAGTGCTTCTTTCCCTCTGAAGCTTTCATATTAATGCATTTATGACTTTGCTTACGGTTGTTAAAATTTTAACTATATGGAGAAATATACATTCTCCCCAGGCCTTGTCATTCTCCACTTCTGTCCTCCAAAACATTTTTTCTATTAACATCAGGTCAGTGCTTATCAATAGGCGATTCCACGAAATATTCCAAAAGTTCCAAGGGGTTAGTGCCTGATTTGCAATTGTAGTCTCGATCGATCTGAGCTAAAGTTATGACTTTGAATGATTGCCTCGCAGCTTCCAAAACAGTGACCGACACAGAGGCATAATACTCAAAGGAAATTATTTTCTCTTACAAACTGAAACCTCTCGTCTATATTTTGTAGCCCATTTAACATTTTTGTGTTATTATAAAAGTGTTTTAGCCATAGTCCCCTCTGCTGTCATTTCTCAGCGTTAGCCCTTAGCAGGGTGGCCACCGCAGTGGCAACCACATATAATAAATGTCAGCACAATTTTCCACCGGGTTTCTAAGTTTCTAGCTCCCAAGTTGAATTCTGGAATTTTTTAGACTTATTTTTCCTTCTCATCACAACCTTCTGGGGCCATGTCACTGAGCCCGTGGAGTGTCTGTACCACATTTCTAATGTGTGTACTGCTCTTTCTCCTCAATTGCGTGGCTTCCTACTGAGGACCGTCAGGCTTAAAGAGCGAGAGAAAGGGCACAATAATATGTCTTTGGATGTTGCACTGACATCTGCAGGAGTTTAAATGTCACCAGCATCAAGGCATTTTGCCCCAAATGCATAGCTAGTTTTCTGTTAACCCCATTCAGCAGGATCCCACTTTGGGGTTGCTGGGTCTCAGTGGGGAGTGAGGGTGGAGTGTTTAAAACCACAAGCTGGGGGCGCCTGGGTGGCGCAGTCGGTTAAGCGTCCGACTTCAGCCAGGTCACGATCTCGCGGTCCGGGAGTTCGAGCCCCGCGTCAGGCTCTGGGCTGACGGCTCAGAGCCTGGAGCCTGTTTCCGATTCTGTGTCTCCCTCTCTCTCTGCCCCTCCCCCGTTCATGCTCTGTCTCTCTCTGTCCCAAAAATAAAAAACGTTGAGAAAAAAAAAAAAAAAACAAAAAACAAAAAAAAAAAACCACAAGCTGGAGGCCAACCTGGGCCCCAAGGACAAATGTGTTTGGTAAGTTGAAGCTGGCAGGATAAATTCTTTCTCAGAGCTGTAGATGGTGGGGGGGATAACAGTTGAGAGAGCATAGGCCTCAGAAGTGGACTGTGGTCAGGGGAGAGGGGGTGGAGAAGAGGGGTCAGAGAGGCCAGGAGCTCTGAGAAGTGGCCTGAACAGGTCCCCAACATGAGGAGGATCCTCAGAGAGAGACTTTTGTTGTGAGGTGGGGATGAGGCCCGGGCTCAAAGAGCAGACACCAGAGTAAGAGCATGTAGAGAGAGCGCTAAGCAGGGAGGAAGGTGTTCTCGATAAGCTCCTGTGTCAGGAACCTTGATCGGCGACTAGCAGTCATGTGATCTGCAGCATGCTGCCTGCATTCATGGGGCCAGACAAAGGCAGAACCAGCCAGTGGGAATGATTCTGGATGACTTAGCTGGAGCCTTATAACAGAGACCACACCCAGAGGAGCAGGCCTGCAGATGTGTTTTGTTAGGTCTGCAGGGTGTTTGAATGGAATTCATATATATATATGTATATTCATATATATATATATATTCGTATATAGATATTCATAGATATATAGATATTTATATATATAGATATTCATATATATATACATATATATATGAATTCCTAATATATTAGATTATATATATATATATTAGAGCATATATATATATGTGTGTGTGTATATATATAGATATATATATCTATATATATATCTATATATATGTTTTAGAGCACAAGCTAGGGATAAGGGGAGAGAGAGAGAGAGAGAGAGAGAGAATATCTCAAGCAGGCTCCATGCTGAGTGTGGGTTGCCTTGCCATGGGGATTGATCTCACAACTGTGAGATCATGACCTGAGCTGAAATCAAGGGTCGGATGCTTAACTGACTGAGCCACCCAGGTGCCCCCAAAATTCAGTCAAGATTTTAGAATGAGAGATGTCACAGAAAACCTGGATTTCTTACTTGGGTTGACAAACTGGACACTTGGCTGCTGTCAGCCAAGTACTCTGGAATGGCCTTCATCTGCTGGATTTAAGTAACAGCTGCCTCCTTTTAAGGGGTCGTGGAGCTTTATCCATTTTCCTTAGTCTCCTCCACTCCTTATTGCCTCCTTAGTGCTGAGGCTGGTGTCAGATACCCATTATTATTGTGTGTGTAACGTTGTTGTTCTTACGTAGAGAGAAATCTTTACTCAAGTCTCTGTCAAAAGTGGGGAAGTGAATGATGGGGCAAGGAGGTGGTGTTTTGTTTTTGTTTGGTTTTATGACTGAGCTACTTCATTCATTTATGTAAGTGGCTCCTGTAGGTGTGTGGGTTCAACATCTGCCATAAACCATCAGTGTTTAACCAGAATATTAACACTAGGGGCTATTAAGCCTCTGAACTCTCTACCATTAAACCTAGAAGGGAAGCAGGAAGAGGCATTGAAGATGAAGAAATCCAGACAAAAAGTTTTCTGCCGAGAAGCTGGGAGTCAGAAGCAAGCAGGGGACATTGATCCAGAGAAGATCCATTTCTGATTGCAGAAGTCCCAGACGTTAAACCATTTGCCCAATGTCCCCAAGGGCATGAGGAGAGACATCCCTTTGTAAAACCCAGCACAGAGCCTCCCAACATTGGAGTTAAGGCGCTTCTCCCTCCCTGCGCAGAGTGGATGTTCCTTTCCCTTTAAACCTGTGGCATAAATGGGCTTACCAGGTTTACTCTCAGTCCCACTTGAAGAATCGACTTGAACTGATAGTTCCAAAAATAACTTGACAAAATTATACAGGAAAGCAAAAAGGAAACAATTTCAGACAATCAAAGCAGCATGACATTTGTCAGGTTGACTAGATGCAGGAATCTTCAATTCTGAGAAGCCCACAAAGACAGGTCTTCCTGGGCCTTCAATTTTTGAAACCACTTTAGCAGTGGGGTCCTGAGGGTGGCCCGAGGGGGTCTCTGAGCTGTTGTCATTTGTTTAGAAGCCCGAGAAGAAGGTGTGTGTTTTCACACAGCAAGTCTGCCTCTTCATGCCGAGGGGTTTGGGTTTTGCTGAGCTCTATACCTGGTGACACAGGCTGGTGGAGCAGGTAGTGTGTAGCATGAAGGCTGTGGGGACAAATGGCAAGGAAGGGGGGTGGGGATCACTTGTGATAAGATATTCGGGAGCAATGAGAGGAACCTAGAGAGTCAGCACGGCCTGGCCTGCAAGCCCTGCCTCTGGTCTCTGGGGTCCGGGTGACACTGTGGACTTCTCATTGCCCAGGAAGCTGGACATCACGCTAGTTAAATGTTGACTTCGGGGCCAAAATTTGGACTTAATTCTGTTTCTGTCTCTTATTAACGCTACGTAGCTTTGGGCAAATTAAACTTGTTGGGCTTTGATTTCTGCCTCTGAGAGGGAAATAATAATGTGTACTTTATAGGAATGTTACAAAGTTAAATTAGATGAAACACGTAAAGCATTTATCACAGTGCCTGCCATTATAGAAGCTTTAGGTAAGTGACATGATTGTTATTATTTGTCTCTCTGGGTAGTTGACTCTCTCTGAAAAGATGGCCAAAGGCCCTTGTTGAACCTTCTTGATCCTCTTAACAACTGTTCATTTGGTCCCATTGTGGGGTAGTTGATGTCCAGTTTATCACTGATTTGGTTGATGTGTTAGGGGGTCCTTGGCACTTTTTTAAAAAGTTTGTTTTGAGGGAGAGAGAAGAGGGGGAGCGGAGAGGGAGAGAGAGAATCCCAAGCAGGCTCCACGCAGCACAGAGCCCAACATGGGGCTCAATCCCATGAACCGTGAGATCACGACCTGGGCCAAAACCAAGAGTCGGATGCTTGACCAACAGAGCCACCCAGGCCCCCCAATGGGATCCTTGGCACCTTTGTGCCTCAGTGACGAAATTATACTTCTAGACATTGGTTATCAGCCCACTCATCTTTGGAGAGTTCAAATAGGCAAGAACCTGACTCCTCAAACAAGGAAAGAGATGAATCCATTAGCCCAACATAAAACTGCTTAATTCTGGAATTGATTGCTCACAGACCCTGTGAGTTTCATTTGAAAGTCCCTTTTCCTGTTATGCTGAGTCCCCAGAGTAAATGACCCACCTCCCTCCCATCCTTAGGAGACACTCTAGCTCAGAGTTAAGAGTGTAGACTCTGCTTGTTTCTTGAGTTCTTGGTGCCTCAGTTCACTCACTATAAGATGAAGATGATCCACCACCAACTGCTTTCAGTTCAGTGAGTTACTATGTGTGCACATGGCACACAGCACCGACTGCTTAGCAGTCGTGAATGATGACTACTGTTTTTCTCCTCCACCTGTGTCCCTCCTTTGCTCTGCCCTCCCTGTGATGTGCATCATCAATGCCATCACCAAGGCCAGGCACCTGGGTCTCAGGCTCAAAGTGCTTTGCTTAAGCTTTCTTCATTTTGCTCACTCAGGCTACAGGGAGGAATTTTCTATGCTCAATCCTCTCCATGGACCCACCTCCATTTTCTTCTTCCAAACATGCCAGTATTGCCCAGAAGCTAATATTAAGGATTTTGAAGCTCTCAGAGACCTGGATTCATGTGTTAGCTCCCTCACTTTCTGGCTCTCTGTGCCAAACTATAACCCGTCAGAGCCTTAATTTTCTGATCTGTGAGATACTACTCATCTCAGGGTATTGGTGAGGTTTAAGCGAGGTGATCCTGTAAAACTCTTAGAACAAACAGTAGCTGACTCATAGTACGTGATCAAACAGCAGTATCTCCTTATTGCACCAGGCCACTTTCTAGGTGCAGGTTCCACCCTGCTGAGCGCTCATCTTGCATGGCCATCCACGGATGGGGAAGTGGTGCAGGCTGTTGAATTGAGTCCTCATATGCTGTTTGGTTTCTCTCCTAGGAAAAGCACCTCACTTTCTGCGGCTCCAGAATGTCGAGGTGAACGTGGGGCAGAATGCCACGTTTCAGTGCATCGCTGGTGGGAAGTGGTCTCAGCATGACAAACTTTGGCTCCAGGTAAGAATGGGAGTGGCCCCCTGTGTACACGTGCCCATCCCTTGGTAAGGGAAGAAAGTGTGTGCGGTGACAAAGGGCTTGGTGGGTGAGAGGAGGGGATATTTTTTATTTACCTCTGCTCCTTAGATGATACTCTGCATCCATGATCTTGTTAGATCTTAACTCTAATTCTGTTTTGTGGGCACCAGGATACCCATTTTACAGAAGAAGGTGATACCACAAACATAAAAGTGACAGAACTAGAATTTGCAACTATTACCTTTCTAAGCTGGGCTCTAACAGACTTTGTCCATTAAGCCCAGAGACACAGGGCTAAGACAAACTCAGTACTTTAGATTCTGGGTATGTGGAATCCTAAAATCTTGGGTGGAGGGAACCTAGCTGCTACTCAGTGGTCCACCAGATTCCTATTTGTTCCTCCACAGCCTTCTGGTGAAGTCTTATAAAATCACCCTTTACCAGAATATTTCACTAAATGAGCAACGCCATCTCTTCTTTGGCTGAATGAGCCCATCAGGAACGTCTGCTGGAAATTTGTTCTGAGTTTAAATCTGTCCCACTCGTAGGTCTGCTCGTTAGCCTTACTTTCAAAGCAAGATAAAAGAGAATCTCTTTTAGTGGAGGTAGGGGAAAGGATGGGACCTAGAATTAGACATAGATTGTTACAGCATCAGAGATACTCCCACGGATGCTGATGTAGAAATACCAAGGGCTAAGGCAGCACAGAGAGTCAGACTGCTGTTCAGTGAGTAGCCACCAGGCACATGCGGCTGTTGAACATATTTTGGTTTTGTTTTTTATTTTATATTTATTTATTTTTAAATGTTTATTTTTGAGAGATCATGTGCCAGCAGGGGAGGGACAGAGAGACAGGGGCAGAGGATTCGAAGCAGGCTCCATGCTATCAGTGCAGAGCCCCACACAGGGCTCGAGCTCACAAACCATGGGATCATTACCTGAGCTGAAGTAGGATGCTCAACCTACTGAGCCACCCCGGTGCCCCTGTTTTATTTTTTATTTTAAACAGATTCATTGAGGTATAATGGAGATACAGAATTTGAAGTGTGTAGTTTAATACATTTTCACATGTGTGTATATATGTGAAACTTTGATCACAATCAAGGTACTAGACATGGCCATCATGCTCAAAGTTTCCTCGTTCCCATTTGTAATTCCTGCTTTCTGCCTTCTTCACTCTTATCTGTCTCCAGGCAATCACTGATCCACGTTTTGTCACTAAACAGTTGATTCTGAAACTATATGGGTTTGAACTGGGTGGGTTCAATTATACATGGATTTTTTTCCGATAAATACAGTATAGTATTTTAAATGTATTTTCACCTCCTTATGATTTTCTTTTCTCTAGTTTCCTTTATTGTAGGAATGCAGTCTATAATATAGCATACAGAACATGTGTTTATTGGCTATTTTATCAGTGAAGTTTCTGGTCAACGTAGGCTATTAGAAGTTTAGTTTTGGGGGAGACAAAAGTTATACATGGATTTTTGTATGTGTAGGGGTTCAGTGCTACTAACCCACATTGTTGAAGGATCAAGTGTATATTTACATGTTCTAGAATTTTCTATAAAGGGAGTCACACAGTATGTACTCTTTTTTCACTCAACATAATTATTTTGAGATTCATGTCTGATACTGTGTATGTATATAGTTTATTTAAAAACTTTTCTTTGTGGAGTAATACTCCATTGTGTGAGGATACCATAGTTGCTTTATATATTAATCTGCTGATGACATGTGGGTTGTTCAAATACTGGTTATTTCAAAATAAGTTGCTGTGAACATTCATGACTTGAATGGACTTAGGGGCATATGCTTCCATTTCTCTTGTGTAGAAGTGGAATGGCTGGGTCATATTCACTCCCATCAGCAGTGTATGGGAGCTATAGTTGCTTACCAATATCCTTACCACCACTTGGTATGATCAGTCTTTTTGGTTTTAGCCATTTGAATAAGTGTGTAGTGTTACTTCACTGTGATTCTAGTTTTCCTTTCCCTCATGACCAAGAATGTTGAACATCTCTTCATGTGCCCATTTGCTTCCATTTGTATGTTGTCTTTGTGCAGTGCCCGTTTAAGTATTGTGCTCATTTATTATTGGTTTGTTTGCTTATTATTGCATTTTGGTAGTTCTTTCTATATTCAGAATACAAATTCTTTGTCAGATACATGGTTTCCAAATGTTTTCTATGTGTGGCTTGTCTTTCTATTCTCTTAACAGTAGCACTGGAGGAATAGTTTTTAAATTCAGATGAAATCAGGGGTGCCTGGGTGGCTCAGTTGGTTGAGTGTCTGACTTTGGCCTCAGGTCATGATCTCACGGTTTGTGGGTTCGAGCCCCGTGTTGAGCTCTGTGCTGACATCTCAGAGCCTGGAGCCTTCTTCAGATTCTGTGTCTTCCTCTCTGTCTCCCCCTCCCCTGCTTGTGCTCTGTCTCTGTCAGAAAGAATAAATGTTTAAAAAACATTAAAAAAAATAAGTTCAGATGAAATCAAATTTATCATTTTTTTTCTTTTTTGGATCTTTTCTGGCATCATTTCTATGAAATGATGATCTTTGCCTAACCCCAGGTCACAATGATTTTTTTTTGTTTTCTTCTAGAAATTTTATAGTTTTAGCTTTTACATTTAAGTCTGTGATCCAGTTTAATTTTGCATATGGTGTGAGGTATGCATCAAAGTTTGTGTGTGTGTGTGTGTGTGTGTGTGTGTGTGTGTGTTTGCGCGCGCACGCGCGCATTTGGATACCTCAGTTGTTGTGGCATCATTAGTTGAAAAGAACATTCTTTGCTGTACTGCTTTCATCCACATATGTGTGGGGCTCTTCCTGGGCTCTTCTGTTCCACTGATCTCTTTGTCTATACCACTGTCCCACTGACTTGGTTACTGTAAGCCTTATAATGCGTTTTGAAACCAGGTATTGTTAGTCCTCCAGTTGTGTTTCATTTTCAGAGTGATTCTGGCTATTCCAGGTCTTTTGCATTACCATAGGACTTTTAGAATCACTTTGTCAACTTCTACAAAAAAAGCCTGTTGGGATTATGATGGGGATTGATTGCATTGAATCTATAAATCACTTTTGGAGAGAACTGACATCTTAGCAATAATGACTTTTGTGAGTATGAACATGGTATATTTCTTCATTTATTGAAGATCTATAGTGATTTCACTCAGCAAGGTCTTGCAATTTTCAGTGTATAGGTCTTACACATTTTTTTTTTGGTCAGACTTATCCTTTTTGGTCTAAAAAGATCTCAATTTCTGACTTTTCACTGCTAGTGTATAGAAATACAATTGACTTTCGTATATTGATCTTGTATCCTAGAACCCTGTTAAACTTAAAACAGCTATTTACATTTAAATTAATCAAAATAAATAAAGTTCAGAACTTAGAAGTCCAGTCAAACTAGTCACATTTCAAGTGCACAGTAGCCACATGCATCTGGTGGCCACCATGTTGGACGAACAGAGACAGAACATTTGCAACATTGCAGAAAGTGTTACTGGAGAGCACAGCTCAAGCTCCAAGGAAACAGGAATGTTGTTTAGAAGAAACTAACTCCAGTTACCTCCACCTTCATTTATTGAAAGATCTCCATCATGTCTTCAGGTTGACTTAGCGTGAATGTTGGTCCCTAGCCCATTCGGAATCATCTCTGCACACTTTGATGGGATTTGATAGCATTGCTTCTCTTCTTGGATTTGAACCTATCTCCCACAGTTTGGAAAATCCCTGGTGAAATTGCACCTCTAGGAGCTAACAGTTCTTTCTTGTTCCTTAGTGCAGTAGAATGAAAATAACAGTGGTGCCTGAACCTCCTGTTTCCTTGGGCTGCCTGCAGACCCCAAGAATCCTTATAAACTTCCATGTGTCACTTAAGTACTTAGTGCTATTTACTCTTTCAATTGTAATTTGTGTTGTGCATCAGGCTCTCAAGAAGCTTTGTCATTTCGGGGTGCCTGGGTGGTGCAGTCGGTTGAGCGTCCGACTTCAGCCAGGTCACGATCTCGTGGTCCGTGAGTTCGAGCCCCGCGTCGGGCTCTGGGCTGATGGCTCAGAGCCTGGAGCCTGTTTCCGATTCCGTGTCTCCCTCTCTCTCTCTGCCCCTCCCCCGTTCATGCTCTGTCTCTCTCTGTCCCAAAAATAAATAAACGTTGAAAAAAAATTAAATAAAAAAAAAATAAAAAAAGAAGCTTTGTCATCTCAATGGTATTGTCCCAGTTGGGTCAGGAGACTGAAAAGGAACAATCACAGTATTCTCAGAACCTTTATTTAGCTTTTCCAATTATTTTATGATCATAATTGCTACATTTCTGAGTTGCACGTCCTAAATCTTGGGTTTGTCAGTGGAAGGGTGTTAGAATGTAATAGAAGTTTTGAAGAAAATAGAAACATATGGTGTGGAGCTCTTCCACACCTCATATACCTGCTTTTCAATGTAAACCAAATCTTAAGTCACAGAATGTTTTTCAGGTGGCTTACAGTGGGACATAAAGCATGACAAGATAGCATAAATTAAAAGTGAGGTGACACAAGATAGGAAAAGAAGACCTTGGAGCTGGTCATAATGTTAAAACTGCATTTCTCCACATCTGTGGCTTACCGGTGGGTCACAATTGGAGGCCCCAGTACCACAGCCGCCAACGGAATAACTTGTCAGACATACAGTTCACGGTGTCCACAAGATAAACACAAACCAATTTCTCGGGAAAATTCTAACTCGTTCACACAGAAGCCGGATAGGAATTGTTCCCAGGAGTCCTCATAAAGAAAACAATGTGTGATATAAGGAACACCGTTCTCCACCACAGCCTTATTGAGGGCACACAAGTGACTTTCTCAGGCTTGTTTCCTATAATGGTGCTCTGTGCAAGAGTAGTTTGGGGAGGTGGTCGAAGAGGGAGGGGTGGGCGTGGGCAATGCAATATGACAAAGGTCCCCAATTCTCTGCTAAATCCATCTCCATCCTGGGATACTTTAAATATAGGTGGTGAGTGAAAAGATTCAGTAGCTATTCCTTTAAGGAAACCACTAGAAATACTGTCTCCCTCATCTATATTTCAGGAAATATTGGGAGGTAGATGGTTTATCCTCTGCTCGCCGGCAAATGCCTACTTGGCTGGTTAAGTCCAGGCTTGTATTCAGCAGTGTAGCTGGAAGTAAGTTAATGTCTTTGTACAAAATATGAGGCCCCTGTCATAACACCTGTCACTCAGGATGCCACTGTGCCCTGATCTAAGACAGGCTAAGGCAGTAGTGAATTTCTCATGATTTGGCTGCTTTGGATCTGTTCCAGCGCCTAGAGGAGTAGCAGCCTGCAGACTGGCCAGAGTTCTGTTCCACATATCAAGGCTGTTGTGACTCAGCCTGAGAATCTCCGAAGCAAGTGAAACAGGCATGTTGTGGCCAACAGTCTGCCTTTCAACAATGCTGTTTCCTTCTGTAGCTTCCAAGATATGCTGAGGAATCACTAAGCCACCAAAGATGGAAACATTTTTATCCACCAGTTTTCAGTCTGGGAAATAAAGCCAGTGACTTTGTTTCCGGAATAGTATGTCGGTGCCCCCTCTCTCTGGCAATGTTTGGGGAGTGGTCAGTGGACTCCTAGTGTGAGATAAATCCCTATCATCTGTGTAGGAGAGGATGCTTGCCTTCCTTTCTGTCCAGTGGGGCTCTCTAGCTTGCTTATCCTTAAGTGCTTTCTGATCATAAATTAATAAGTTAAAAAGGAAGACCAGCCCATACCCCTGTTTTACTCTCCCCTAGAAACTTTATATGCTGTTTGGAAGCATATAAAGCTTTTGGTGCGGGCTTTCATGGAATTACATTGCAAGCTCTACCTAAGAACCAATGGACAGGACCTATGCGAAATGTGTATCCCCCAGCCTAGAACAATGAATCCCTCAGGGAAAAGGCTGATAAAGGCCGATCAAAGTTACAAACAAACTCATCTTGTTTGGGACAGATTTCTCCTTGAGGAGAAGAATATAATGGCATGGCCTCTGGTGGAAGGGGCCTCATTTATAACTTGCTAATTTCTTAGGTGATACATTGGCCTGAGGAATCCAAACTTAGAATTTTTAAGCATTCTTTAAACAAGTAGATGGTTTGCATTCTGCGTGGAATGTCTAGTAACCAAAGCAGCCTACAGTTTGGGAGCCCTTTAAAAAAACAGAACAATTGGGACGCCTGGGTGGCTCCATCCATTAAGCATCCAATTCTTGATTTTGGTTCAGATCATGATCTCATGGTTTGTGGGATCGAGCTCCATGTCAGGCTTTGTGCTGACAGTGTGGAACTTGCTTGGGATTCTCTCTCTCCTTCTCTCTGCTCCTCCCGTTTGCGCATGTGCTCGCTGCCTCTCAAAATAAATGTTAAAAGAAATAAAGAACAGTGTTCAGGGTACAGCTAGGTGGAAGTGTGCTGACAGAATATCAGTGCATTGAAAATGTGCCTGGGTACATCTTTTCTGGAAACTAATTGGGCAATAGATAGCTAAAATCTTAAATGAACATACTCGTCCAAGAAGTAATTTTACTTTTGGGAATTTACCTAAGAAAATAACCAGAGACAGAAAAAAATTGATGTATTCGTGAGTATGTTCAAAAGGATGAAACCTGAGAATAACCTGAATGTCCAGCAAAAGGGACTGATTAGGTAAATGCTGGAATGTGGTCATTAAGTAACAGATTATAGAAGTATATTAAATGCCATTTCCACTGTATGTATTTAAGTGAAAGGAGCAAGTTATAAAACAATGTGCTTGTATATTTTTATCAAAAAGTAAACATGTATGAATGCATATTTATGCACACATCTACATACCTATGTAAATATGCACATATTAACACTATAAGGCATGTTATCAGGACATTCAGTAATTGATTGTGATGGTAGATTATGTATGCTTTGTATCTCCATCTTTTCTGTTTCCTCCAAATACTTTGAAATGAATATAGGTAACTAATATAAACAGAAAAAAGGGCTAGGCATAGCAGAGTTTAGAAGCAGCAGTGCATCTTCCCCCAAGGGTAAACTTAGCCTCAGCTTTCCCCCACACACTCATCACCACTAGATACCCTTTATCCAAGAGGAGGTTGGAAATACCCCGTGTGTGTCAGCTGGTCTTTATGGAACGCTGTGCTCTACGGGACTCCGTGTGTGAACTTCTCGGGGCTCCACAGCAGGCCCTGTCAGCCCCACCACAGGGCTTGTTTCCAGGCCTCTCCACAAAGGATTTGTTTCCCCATGGGTTTGTACAACAAATAACATTTGACAAGTCCCAGAAATGAGGCCGTGAGTCCAAACGTTTGGCAGAGATCTCCGTAGGGGCAGCATGTGTATTTAGGCACATCACAGGCACTGGACCGGGAGCAGACCCTAATCTGGCAGGAAAAGGCTCTTGCCCTGTGAGCTCATCAGCTCGACAGCAGGCACGCCAGGGCTGACGAGATAAGCAGACATGTCAGTCCTTTCTGCAGCTGATTTTTCCAGTAAACCTGTTCGCCTGCTCCCTGAAGGGCTGCTGCTGGCCCAGGGCTGTGAGTGTGCTGGACCCAGCTCCTCCACGTCCTGCCCACACCTGCATCAGGTGTCCGTTCCATGTGGAACTGCTGTTGAAGACCTAGTGGCCACACAACAACTAGACAATGATGGAAAGTGAATGATAACACAACAGCTGACATGTGTAGCACAGTTGGTTGCATGTATGATGGACTTAATTCTCATAGCCACGCTTTCAGGGAGTTGCTTCTTTTAGCCCCGTTTTATAGATGAGGAGGCTGTCTTTGAAGACGGTCAGCGAAGTCCCGTAGGTCGTGAGCCGTGGAGTCAGGATGGGATTGTCAGTCTGTGTCACAATCTTTGGTCTTGAACATCTTTGCCTGGTCACCTTGTAGACCCAACACTTATGTCACCATACCAGCCTTTCTTTCCATACAGGTGGCTTCCTATTAAAAAAAGATTCATTTATGTAGCACGCACATATTTATACACCTCTAATTGGTACTGTACTAGATACTTAAATAGGTCTGTGGTTCTCAAAATTACAAAAAAAAAATCAAAATATAAGTCAAACCCTTAAGTCATACCCTTGGTTTTTTTGTTTTTTGTTTTTCAAATTGTTCCTGTTCATTCTTCTCCCCTTCGCTCTGTTTCCTCAGTATGATGTCTACATTGTAGTGTGGCTTTCTTCAACTCCCACCTCTTCCTGGAAGTGGCCCTTGTGAAAGTCACCAATGCTTTTCTTGTTGATGAAGCCAGTCGTGGTGATGATGATGGTGATGATGCCTTCAACTTTTCTTTCAGTGTTTGATGATGCTGACTGCCCCTCCTTCAAGTTCCCTCTTGGTTCCATGAAATCATTTGCTGACAACCACGAAGGGTCTGAGAGTTTACCTTACTTGCAGGCTAACGAGTTAGCCTACACAGCTTCATAGATGCTGGCAGAAGATGTGAGCCTCATGGGTCAGAGATCAAGGACTTTATTAGTCACCGCACCACATCACACAGCATGACCTTCATGTTTGCCACAGTCTCCCCCAACCCCTGCCAAGTCCAGTGAGAATGACATGGGGGTGGGTCCGGGTCGGGTTTGCATACAGTGGGTCTGTGCCACTTTTTATTGTTAGCTTTATTAAGATCTAATTTATAAACCATAAAGAATACTAGCAAGTCTAGAATTCAGTGTTTTTTAGTGTATTCACAGTCATGGCATGGTCATCCCATGCTTTTCTTTTCACCTGCAGGTGCCCTAGATCAAAAAATAGCTCCTTCAGGGCAACTCGGGATGAAATTCTAGCTGGGCTTTGGATCTACAGAAGGTTGCATGCTCTCAAATTCCTCTGTACCCAGTGCACCGACCCCTCCTCCCTCATCCTGTGCAACACATCTCTGAGGATTATAGCTAACTTGGACCTGGAAATCTCCCTTCATGCACTAACTCTGTCTTATTCACTTCCTAATACCCTTTCCTCAGTGTCGTCCCTCAGCCTGTCCTCAGTTTATGCACTTGAGGATTTGGTCTCTGCTCATCCCAGCCCTAGCACGTGGGAGCTGAAGGAGCCGGGAGCGAGCAGGACCTGCTTCGTGGAACTTACCATCTGACAGCAGACACAGACATGAAGCAACTGACACAGAGTTAAATATTTTGGTGTAAATGTGGCCAGGCTGTTGGGGAAGAGTGGGTCTGCTGGGTAGGGAGTCGGGGGCATCATGAGTATCTAAGAAGTGGCCTTTGATCAGAGTTCTGAGAGGGGAACTCGAAATAGTCAAAGGGAGATAGAGGCACCCAGGGAGGAGGCACGTGGGCTAGCCCTTCACCACCTGCCCATCCTCTTTGCTCAGGGCTGAACACTCCCTATGGGGCTTATGCCAGGACACTCCTGACTCTCCAGGAACTCTGGACCCAGAGATCCACCCCAAATGAGCAGTCAGCCATGCGTGCATCAGGCCCATGGGAGGGCTTCAGCATAGCTAATCACAAATGATTTATGTCCACTTCTATTTCTTCTAACTTTTAATAAAAAAGAATCAAAAGCTATTGTTTAGAGACTGCCAGAGAGGTACAAATATGTTCTTAAGAGAATCAATGAGTCAGATTTTAGTGAGTTTCCAAATGTCATGCCATTGAAGCAGTATGACTAGAAGTGAAAAGAATATTCATTACAAGTGAATTGTGAGAATTTCACTTAAATATTCCCTAGCCAGGAGATTTCTGGAACAATTAGAATAATTTTCAGCTGGAAATACTGGGCCTCGTTTTCCGTGTGTGTGTGTGTGTGTGTGTGTGTGTGTGTGTGTGTGTGTGTGTGTGTGAGGGGGGGAGGGAGGGAGGGAGAAGCACAAAGCAGCTCAGAGAAGTCTTTCTGGACCCTGTATTAGAGTATCTTCTATAAAACAGCCATCACGTCTGTTGCACACAGCTCCCTTTTATTAAAGACCATACTGTGCCCACTTCCACCAATCACAAATCAATTACAAGCCTGCATGCTCTCTCTGAAATGATGACAGCCATTTTTGCAGGCTATGTCTTATCTCTCTGTGAAGGGAATAATGCCATGACATAGCAGAGGGGAGGGGGAATTGCAAAATGATGAGGCCATTAGAGATGCCTCAGTAGCTCATAGAGTAGTGTGAAAACAGCAGATCGTCCGTGGCATCCGGTGTTTCTGTGATTTCCTCTCTAGGTAGTTCCTGAGGATAGGTCTTGCCTGAGGGTGGAAGGATGCGTGCATGCTAGGGTCAGAACTACTAACGTGTGGGTATTTGCAACACCTGTTCTTGCAGAGAGTGTGACTCTCAAACAATGTAAACAAACAAAAAGCTAAGGAAAGGTGGAATTTGAGTTGTTGTAAAAGAGATCAGCAGATGAAAGTGAAGAAAGAAAAACGAGAGATTTCAAAGGAAGCTGTCGCCATGATGAGGGAGGCATGAGTATAAAATGGGATTAAGCAGGACGACAGCTTAGCTTAAACTATGCCTTTGTTCAATTAAGATATGTACCTCTTGGATGGATGAATTGGGACTAAGGTTCACCTTCTGGAAAGCAGCATCTTTGTGGGCTTAGAGCTTGGCAAGCAGACAAAGCCTTTGGGCAAAGAAAACAGATAACCTTCCTCCAAGTGGACTCAGTGAGCTGGTGGTCTGGACTGGTCTGAGCAGTAAAGCATGAGCTGGATTTGAATGTCACACCAGTGGCTGGGCATCTTTGGTGCAGTGACCACTTGCTCAACCACAGGAAGTGGCCTAGATTTAAGGGATGTTTCCATTCCCGTATTATGAGGTATGGTTTGGCTTCTTCCTTTGCATTCAGGGACTTAAGAGGACCATAATCTTCAAGTCTTGGAGACCTAGGGCAAAGTGAGCAGCATCAGCATCACCAGGGAACTTGTTAGAGATGCAGATTATCTAGCCTCACCCCTGACCTACTGATTCACCCTGGAGGTAATTGCAATGCCTGCTAACTTTTGAGAACCACTGCTTTAGACTGATGAAGTTGGGTTAAGAAAAGCTTACCTGAACCTAATAACATATCAGGTACGCCATTGTTTAATAATGTATTCAGAGAGTCTGTTAGCCAAGAATGTGGGACAATGCTTGGGCAAAGCATCTTCACATAGATATTTCTGGATTAGAGACCGCTGAGGTTTCCAGAAAGCTAGGCATCTGGGCTTCTGTCACAGCATTTCCCAAACTGTTTTCTCTGGAGCAATCATTTCCTGCAAGATGGCAGTTGATGTTCTTTGAATAATCTGTGTACACTACCCTCCTTTCTCAGAGTCATTGTGAACCATGTGTTGTCATATATGGATGGTATTTTGGCAATGTGATTTTAAAGTCTCATTCGCTGGAATCAGATCACCTGGGTCCACTCTGTAACTTAGTCACTCAGCAAAGTCCTATAAGGACATGCTAGTACTCGTGTCGTTGGTTCATGGACTCTTCCCCAACAGACTCACTGAATTGGAATCTGCCTTTTTAATGAGATCCCCAGGGGATTTGTATGTACAGTAGTTTAAGAAGTACTATTCATAAAGCATGTTGCTTGACCTCTCTCTGCCTCGGTTTTCTCACTTGTAGCATTTTTTTAATGTTTATTTTTGAGGGGCGGGGGAGCCAGAACCTGAAGCAGGCTCTAGGCTCTGAGCTGTCAGTGCAGAGCCCAATGCAAGGCTTGACTTGCAAACCATGAGATTGTGACCTAAGCCTCAGTAGGATGCTTAACTGGCTGAGCCACCCAGGTGCCCTGTAAAATAGCATTAATAGGGCTTATCTCATGCTTTGTCATGCATGAGAAGCACCTGGAGGGTTTGTTAAAACTGAACTGGGCACCTGGGTGGTTCACCTGGTTAAATGTCTGACTCTTGATTTTGGCTCAGGTCATGATCTCTGATCTGGTCATGATCTCGAGGTCATGGGATTGAGCCCTACGATGGGCTCCGTGTTGAGCCTGGAGCCTGCTTGGGATTCTCTCTGCCCCTCTCTACCCCTCTCCTGCTCACACTCACTCTCTCTCTATTAAATAAATATACTTAAAAAAAAAACAACCCAAAACCAAACTAGAATGGCTCCACCCCTAGAGTTCCTGACTTAACGTCTAGGGTGGGGCCAGAGAATTTGCATTTCCAACAACTTTGCAGGGGATGCTCATATAGTGGACGTGTAGACCACATTTTGAGAGCCAGTGTTCTGGATCATTCTAAGAACATAGCTTTTTCCATGCTGACCCTGTTGTCCTTCACGAAGCATGGTGTTTCTTTTTCTTTTTTTTTTTTTTTTCAACGTTTATTTATTTTTGGGACAGAGAGAGACAGAGCATGAACGGGGGAGGGGCAGAGAGAGAGGGAGACACAGAATCGGAAACAGGCTCCAGGCTCTGAGCCATCCGCCCAGAGCCTGACGCGGGGCTCGAACTCACGGACCACGAGATCGTGACCTGGCTGAAGTCGGACGCTTAACCGACTGCGCCACCCAGGCACCCCACGAAGCATGGTGTTTCAATACTCAACTTTGTGTATAGTTTACCCTTTTTGCTGTTTTGTTGGAATTAATAACAGAGTATATAAGGAGGAAAAAACTCAGATTGCCAGCCCCAATAAACAATATCTAGAAATGGATATCAGCCCTGGGATTCTCTTTAAAATGTGCTTTTCCAACAACTATTCAGGTGATGGTGATGGCCCAGGAACTTCACCCTTGGAGAAGTACTTTCACAGAGATTTTTAAAGGATTAAGTGAATTCTGTCATGTAAGCCAGTTAACACAGTGCCTAGCACAGATTGTACTTAGAAAATGTGAATGTGACTTTTACTTAATATATGCTCAGACAAATCCTGTTAGGTTAAATAAAATATTTATCAAAGTCAGTCATGGAGCTCTTGATTCCTGGGAGATGTGTTGACTTTTGGGGGAAGTAGGGTGTGATTGCAGGGGTGCTCCAACTTTCCCACATAGGGAGTGTTCTCTGAAGTCAGTTCTTAGCCTGGTCCCCCTCACCCCACCCATTCTGGCTTTTTAGACATCGATTCTGGGGTAGACTGCCAGCAAATCTCAAGGCAGTGGCTTTTGGGACTTCAGGAGACCCCGTGTTTGAGGTACCATAGGAGGAGACAGAGATGGGAAAGTGCTGGGTTAGAATGGATGCTATTGGTGTTTTTGATGGTGTCCTTTAAGAGCCAGCGCCCCCCAGTCCTAAGGCACCGGGCAGTTGGCTGCTATAGGCTCACAGCTGCCCCTTCCCCAAAGAACTGCCCTGGGGCTAATGGGAACAATTTTCTCCTTTTCCCACCTGGCAGGTCCTGACCAGTGACTGACTGACATGGGCTACCAGTGCTGGCTCCTTGCCTCAAGCTAGGATCAACTCTGGTACATTTAAAGGCTCCCGAGGTCCCATGGAGTCAGGCTGAAGCTGGACTAAGTTTTTATAACATTCTTGCTAGGCTCCTTTTCTCACTGTGTCCTTTACCCGCTTTGTCCTCAGGGCACTCGGTAGGTCACCATGTCTCAGACTCTGCTTCTGGGAAGCCCAGCCCTGTCAGTGCTCACTGGGAAATTTATCCAATTTGCCACGGACACAGAGGGGCTGGAAATGACTCCATGTTAGAATAATGGACATAGGTCTGAAAGAAGAAAGGAAGTGTGCCTGAAATTTCAGAGGAAGGATATACTTATGTGTGCAAAATACCATAGGAGTCAAAAGAAAGTTTCCAGCGTGCGGGAGTGGTGACCTGGGGGTCTGACAGATTCTTCCCCAGGCTTCCACCAGCATCATCCATGCCTTGCTTCTGTCTGGCTTTTCCCAGGACTTTGGCTTCTCTTCTCTGTCATCCTCTTTCCTAGCACCCTAGCATCTGTGTCCCTGTGCATTTACATGGCACCCGGCATCTTGGTTGGGAGGATGTACTCTCCCACCTTGTCCCTGGGCTGAGGTCCATTTCAAGTTCTTGGCATCGTGCCGCTCCATCCCTCCCTGTGCCTAGTCAAACCTGCTCATTTGCTTGTGGGTCTGTTCCTGGTTTGATGAGACCTCCTCTTGTTTTCTCCCCTTGTGTTTTCTTTTCTGCCTGTGTCTGGGGCTGAGACAGCGACTGCAACCTGTGCTGCTTACGTATGCCCTCTGCGTCAGTCCCTTCTCCATGCTGCCACCGTGTTCTGGGCCCTGAGCTTGTCACAATGCCTGGTCTTCTAGAATCTCTCCTGATCTCGGCTCCTGGGTTGCTGCTCATGTCTTGACGTCCAGCACCTCCTTGCCCTTCCATCTGGGCTCATCTCTCTGAATTTAACCTTCATTTCTCCTTGCCTGGGGTCCATCACCGTGCCATTTCCCATCATGGCTCTGGGCCCTCGTGCCCATTCCTGTCCTGCCATTGTCTGCTCCCAATATGACAAGTGTGATTATCAAAAGGCCTGTTTTCCAGAGATTTTATAAGACAACCTGCAATTTCCTATCCTTCGATGGGAGAAAGCCTGGTATTTCGGGAACTAAAGAGAAAAATGTGAATTATTCAGCGGATGCACTTCTTCTCTGGTTCTGCTGGAAGCTGACATCATTAATAAGAAAAGTAAATAATACTGGAGGTTACAGCAAAATAAAATTTGAACTAAATATGAAAAAGGAACGTTTTGCACTCAATCAGCCCTTTGCTGTTTGTGTTAGTTTCTTATTGCTGTTGTCACAAATTAGGCAGACTTAGTGGCTAAAAACAACACAGGTTTATAACCTTGCAGTGGTGGAGATGAGAAGTTGGAAATGGCTCTTCCAGGGCTACAGGGAGGTATTGGTTGGGCTGCATTCAGTCTGGAGGTTCTAGAGGAAAATTCACTCCCTTACCTTCTGGAAGCTGCCTGCATTCTTTGGCTCATGGCTCCTTCCTCCATCATTAAGCCGTCAGTTAATGTCACTCTGTCAATCAATTTAATCAAAATTCATTTCGTCAGGATATGGACATTTTAGGGAGCCATTATCCTGTGTAACCCACTTTTCATGGTTAATTTGGAGAGCTCTGCTCCCGCCAGAATACTCCTTTATGTGCTAAGTGTTTTGTACCCCTTCTCATTTATCCATCATGATAATGTCATAAAGGGGGCACCAATATCAAATCCATCGTAGGTATGAAGAAACCAAAGCTAAGAGAAATGAAATCACAACCCAAGGCTGCACATATTGGGCATTTGTTTGTATTTGTCTTATTTCCTATCCTGTCTTTCCCTACTTCCAGCCCTGCCTTCTCTCTGAAGTACCTAGCCTCATGGGAGCTCACCTGTGACCCCTGAGGGACCAGCCACATCCAGGAGAGTGTCTGCCTGGGCTTAGGGAACAATGGTGGCCCAGGAGTTTTATATCAGATTGGTTTGTTTGTTTATTTATCAGCACATTTTTTCCCTGGATTTAAAAAAATTTTTTTTTTTTTAATGTTTATTTTTGAGACAGAGAGAGACAGAGCATGAATGGGGGGAGGGTCAGAGAGAGAGGGAGACACGGAATCTGAAACAGGCTCCAGGCTCTGAGCTGTCAGCACAGAGCCTGATGCAGGGCTCGAACTCACGGACCGTGAAATTATGACCTGAGCCGAAGTTGGACACTTAACCAACTGAGCCACTCAGGGGTCCCTCCCTGGATGTTTATATACTTCTTTATCCTTAGCATCTGATATTTTTATGAAGTAAAATGTGTACCTCAATTGTTGTGGTCTTCATAAATTCTATCAAGCAGATAATAGTCCATTTCAGTCTGAAGATTTAGGTCTTATTTTCACCCAGGAAAGTGAGCTGATAGATGTTGGGGTATGATTTGATTTCCGTTCCCTCAGCTTCTGTCTTCAGGAGTACCAGTTATTCACCTGGTGCTTCCTGGTCTGGTGTCTGTTTTCTTTGTCAGTTTGCCTTCCTCCTGTCCTTTTATCTGTGCCTTTTTTTGTGATCCGCCTGCCCAACCCCTCCCCCCCAATCGCTGTTTTTATACACTGTTGATTCTGCTGTTCACTTCTTGTGCCCTTGTGAATCCTGCAAATGGCATCGTTTGTTTCCCATAATTCTTTTGAGGTTGATTTTCTTTCTTCGTACTTTTCCTTCTCCACTCACCTCTTGAGTCATGGTCTGTAGAGTTCATGTGCCGGCCTTACTCTTGGTGTCTCCCTTCTTATCCCCCGACACTTCTTCACTGTTCAAAGCATTGGGGGTCGGAGGAAAAGCTCTGTGTCTGATGAGCTGTCTTGTTGGGACCTGTGCATTTTTGCTTGTTCCCCCTCACACAACATCCCTTTGTTTACCCTGTCTGTGCCTTTTTTTTTTTTTTTGTCCTCAGCTAAGAAATTGGTGGCAAATAGGTGGATCTTGGCTATGCCCGTTACCCACCCTCTTCCACATTTGGAAATGAGGGGGTGAAGGGTGGGGAGTAGTCACCCCTCATCTGAACAACACATGGTATCTGTAGGCCATGCTCTGCCACCAGGTGGCCTGCTTTCAGATCCCAGCTCTGCCACTTGCAAGCTGTGCCAGCCCAGGCAGGTAGGTGCTTCTCTGAGCCTCAGTTTCCTCCCATAAACAGTGGAGGTAATAGGTCATGATCTCACGAGCCCTGTGTCCGGCTCTGTGCTGGCAGCCTGGAGCCTGCCTCAGATTCTCCGTCTCCCTCTGCCCCTCCCCTGCTTGTGTGTTGTCCCTCTCAAATATAAATAAACGTTAAAATTTTTTTTTTTAAAAAAGAGATCAAAGTGTTAATGATGATATAAGTCAGTGAGATTAGAAAATACCCAGAACCTTGTCACTCCCTTTCCAGGTCTTAAGGGCCTGCTCAGTAGTGAGGAAAATGGGCTAAATTTTTTGGCGACTCATCTCTTCTGAGGCCTTTCCCTGGGTTCAGCCGATGTTTCCTCAAATGAGGACACGTTCCTGGCATTTGCCAGAATGCCCTCTACTTCCTCCCTGCACTGTTTTGGGAGAGGGAATTGTGTCTGGTGTCTGGTCAGTTCTCATGGTGTGAGCAGGTTGTTCCAACTCTTGGAAAAGTGTGTCACAGCATGCGGCAGGAGGTGGGCAGACTCAGCCCTGATGAGTGCTCCCTTCGGTGGATGCCTTGTATCGTTCTTGTTCGGCCGTGTTGCTTACTTTCTGGAATGGGAGGGGGTTATGGCTGCCCCTCACACTGCCATGCTTTTACAAAAAAACCCACTTATTTTATTACTTTCAAGTATAAAATCCATATTTGAGGCAGAAAGTCCAGAGAATGCCAAAAGGTAAAAAAAGAAGGAAACCATCACCTGCAGTCTCCCTGTCCAGCCTGGAGCCAGTCAGATCGAGGCCTTGGTTTCTCTGTGTTTCTTGGCTTTTTGCTCACTGCCCTCCCCTGCCATCTCATTCCCTTGGGACAGCTGAGCACAGTAGCTCTACCCTCTCTCATATCCCAGTCCTGACATCACTGATGGGGCCGTGGATGGATGGAAGCAGGTCACAAGTATGCTGGAAGCATTTACTTTGGACAGGAAGTGAAGATCGCTTCGTGGAAGTTTCCGGGCATGGAGGATGCCATAAGTCCTAAGGTTTTCTGAAATCCAACTAGACAATTAAAGCACTCAATTTTACTTTGGGAAAAGAAAATTAAATAAAGGCAGTGAGGATGGGGTCTTGGTGAAAAGACGCTTGACCTGAAGTTGGAAAAGCTGGCTAAGGGACTTCCTGGCTCTGTTTACTCAGCCACACAGACGTTTGGATTCTGCTAAGAAGAGCAGCAGTAATACACATGTCACACAAGGTTGGGAGGATTCAGAAGGAGATTCAGGGTCTGGCTCATAGTAGATGCTTAATAAACATTCACACAAGCTGCCTCCTCACGCACGAGCCATACCAGTTATCTTAACTTGCTGCTGTTGAAGAGTCTCATTCAAACTCAGAATATCACACCTGAGATGTAGCATGGTGCAGACAGAAATGCTTGTGCATCCATCTTGATTCTAGAAACGTTTACCAAGTCTGGAGGTCGGGCATGGTGCTGTAGATGCAAGGGGCAAAGTCATGCCCTTGGGGAGCTCATAGTCTAGTCTCCAGTGGGAAACGTGTGTGGGCAAAAATGCATGGAAGGTTTGCACCATACAAAAGAGAGTGACTAGTTTCCAGAAGGTGGTATGACAGGGGAACTTGCTAGAGATGGCGATGGGCTGAGCATAGGTTTTTAAGGGTGAGGGAGTGTCCCCAGGCAGACAGAAGGTTCCAGGCAGGGGAAACAGCAAATGCCAAAGAGGAGACATGCCAGGAAGCCCCTGTCCACACCATGCCTGGGGACACAGATAGCCTGTGTGTGGTTATCAGGGCACCAGCCATGGAGCTGGGGGCCAGGCTGTTTGTCACTTGAGGGCCTATATTTTCAGGAACCTACCTGAATCTGTCTTTGGGGGAACCCTGTGGGCTCTGCTTAAGAGATGAAGGAAAATGGGAGGAAGGCGGGCAAGTGCCAACCTTAGATGCAGGCCAAGCAAGGAACCAAGGTGTGTTGAGAAGGCCTGTGCCCTGTATTGCCATTAGGCACCTGCATTCTTGAATCGGCTCCCTAACGAAGTTTATACCTGCATTAGATCACTTGCAAAAGCCAGCCATGGAGACCCCTCCTTATGGAAAGCCTTGGCCCCAGGGGTGTGGGGACAGTTGGGGCTTCCCAGCTGGAGGTCACCTGGTGCCCTGTGATGATATGGTTTCTGCTCTCCCCCCCCTCCCTACCTCTGTCCTGCAGCAATGGAATGGCAGGGACACAGCCCTCATGGTCACCCGGGTGGTCAACCACAGACGCTTCTCAGCCACGGTCAGTGTGGCGGACACTGCCCAGCGGAGCGTGAGCAAGTACCGCTGTGTGATCCGTTCTGACGGCGGCTCTGGTGTGTCCAACTACGCTGAGCTGATTGTGAAAGGTGAGTGCCCCCAGCGCGTGCTTCTCCCGCAGGCCTGATTTCAGGGGCTGCTATGGCCCCATCCTCAGAGGGTGCAAGGAACTGAGGTGCCTGTTCTCATCTCCTGCTGCTCCTTCCTGTTATTTGAAGGACACAAGATTTCCAGTCCCCCATTTCCACACTCTGCAAAGAAAGAAGTGAAGTTACTGTAAAATCATGGAATTTTGCATTATTCTTCCAAGTTGAGTCTTACTCATAAGGTCCACCTGTGCAAGCCTGTGGGTCTATAACATGGAAGATATCTCCAAATTTGGCTTTATTTTGCATTTAAAGTTAGAATGAGCCAATGTCCTTGTGTTTTGGTTGTGTTCTATTGCCATGTTCAGAGAATAGAATTATTTCTGAGGGATTGTTTATTGAAAATTCGATGTAATGACAATATTTCAGAAGGACTTCTGAAATAACCCCCACCCTACTGGCCTTGATTCAATTCTTTTCAATTTTCTTGTTCTTGTTCACCTTGAGGTATTGTTGACATGCTTTACATTAAAATATGCACATTGCTTCCTTTTCTGCTTCCTCCAAGGAGCCGGATATCACATTTATTTTTGAAAGCCTATATAATCTTTGTTTTAATGCTTAATGGTTGTGTACTATTTCATCAAGTGAATCATCCCATTTCTTAAAACCTCCCTATTTGTAGTCATTTAGGTAATTCCAGGTGTTTTCGTTTTTGTTTTATCTTGCCTTTGTGCATCAATTAACACCTCAATGGAGTTCTTCCAAAAGAGAACATTTTTATTCCATTGAACCAGATTATTTCCTTGGATGAATTCCCTAGGGGTAGAGTTGGTAGGGCCAAAGAATATGAGCATCTTTATGGATTTTTCTTTGTGTCGTAATACTGCTTTTGCAAAAAGTGGTTTGACAGTTTACCCTGGAAAAAAGTAGTATATGGATGTACTCATTTTCCAGCATTATGTTCACCGATTAAAATTTTAATATAGCATAACTTAGCGAATGAAATAATGAACGTATTCATCTTCTGCTAGCTGTAGAATGATACCCAGGGTGTATGAAAGTGAAAACGTGGATCGACTCCCTAGAAGTCTCCTGAGTTGGTTTTCTGGGACAAAGTATGGGTTGGGGTGAGGGCCTTGACCTCTATTTGCTGGACCCCATGTAACCGATAGCCTTGCCTGAACCTAGATTGGGGGTTGTAGTCTGAGAGTTTCTCTCCTGGGCTGTCCTGACTCTAGATGGATATTCATACAGCTGACCGATTGTTATCATTCAGGTCTTAGCTTGAACATCCTCATGCCATCTTCTCTGAGAGAATGTCCCCAACCCTTGTGCTGCTGGGTGCTATCACGTCACCTTGTGTACGTGTGATAAAGTACTTATCACACTTTAAAATTTTATTTTTCCTTTATTCATGTTCTTGGTAGTTCTCCATCTTGCCCTTTAGAAGACGAGCTCTGTGAGAATCGAGGCATTTTTCGTTTTGTTCATGGTTCACCAGGTCCCCAGACTTAGCCACGGGCATGGCCCAAGTGCCGAGTTTGCCCAAATACAAAACTGCCAGTGTTCAACTGTTTTGACCTGCGCGGTTGGTCATTTCGAAAGGCTCAACCTTAAAATACTTACTGAATGATGGATGCATAAATGAGTTATTGGCCTCAGCAGGAACTCATTTCATCTCCATAATGCCATGTACACTTAAGCTGAAGATCAACAAATTAGGCAGTCATGAACAGAACAATCAACAGAGGGAAAAATCATCTTAAAATCATTGACATTGAGTGCCATTAATACATAAAAGAAAGCATCATTTCAATCACATTAGGCTCATATGTCTGCTGTTTTGGTGCCATAAGATTGATTTTGGTAACACAGTGGCCTCTGCAGGCCTTTCAGGCAGTAGGTGAATATGTAATTTCCTGAGCCGCCCCCTGCAGAAGTTCATTATATCCCTCCTGTGGCAGCCTCCTGCTCTGCGGTGGGGACCCACCAGAGAACAGACTGTGTTTGCTCATGCTTTCTCTCCACGGACTTGCCCACACGTTGCAGGTGCCTGGCACCAGGCCGGTAAGGAGGTAACAGGATGAGTGAGTGGGGCAGCTAGTGTAGCACTCTGATCTTTTTGCACAATTGGAATCAGAAAGTGCTTGGTTTATTCTTCCTTTCTCAGTTGTGGAGGAGGAGATGTGGGTTACCAAAGTCCCAAAGCCTTTGGGACTGAGGATGGCATCTCCATGGGGAGGCATCATTGCCTTGGTTTGAAAGGGTGGTCAGGGTTCATTGGGACAGTGATTGATCCTTTGTGGGCTGTGCATGGGCTGGGGTTCGGGCTTCTGGGGGAACAGTGCACTGGCTGCATTTCTCACTATGATCTAGGAGCCCTGCTGCCCCCAGTGCCTTCACCTACAGTGCTCGCTGTTCTCTTTTGAGGGACGTGCTGGGTGTCCTCCTTCAGAGGTCTCCTTCACAGTGCGCCTTCTCTGCAACCTGCTCCCCTCTTATTACATCTTGAGAAGGGCTTTTATGGCGGGTGCCTGGGTAGCTCAGTCAGTTAAGTGTCTGACTCTTGATCTTGGCTCGAGTCATGATCTCACAGTTCCTGAGTTCGAGCCCCACATCAGGCTCTGAGCTGACAGCACGGAGCCTGCTTGGGATTCTGTCTCTCCTTCTCTCTCCCCTTCCCCCAATAACACAAGTGCTCTCGTGTGCACGTGCTCGCTCTCGCTCTCTCAAACTTTTGAAAAACAAAGAAAACCTTTTGGGATAGCACTTGTTTGTAGCGACCATTATTTTTCCTTTTTTTAGTTGGTGGCAAGCTAGAAGCTGAGCCCCTTGAATGTAGAAGTCATTTCACATATGTGATCTCATTTAGTCCTAAATATGGCACTGTACCTTAGTTTTATTTTAATTCATTTTACAGCAGGGAGAACAACCACAGCCAGGTTGAGAGACTGTCCTAAGGGGCAGAGCTGGGGTTCCGCTGGGTGTTGGCTCATGCTATTTCAGCCGTCTTTGGACGGCCTCAGGGTTGTGACCTTGTTGGCACCTGGTGTCATGATGTCAAAAACAGTGTTGAAGGCAACCAGACTGCATGCAAACTCATGACAAGAGTCTCTGGAGCTGCTGTTAACTTGGCCTTTTAACTCCTGCTTTCTCCATCACTGCTCCCCTCCTCTCTGGAGTGGAGTACTTACTACCTTCCAGATTCCAGGGGAAATGGATTTAATTCTTTTTACCCACATGCTCCTAAATAGCTAACGGTTGCCAAGCCAAGTAAAATGAAAAGCAGGGGACACCCACAAGCAGCAGTGATGTCTGGCCAGGAACCCATGTGAAGGCAGCATCTGGGGGAAAGTGTCCTGTGACTGGCCTCTTGGAGCCCCTGGCCATGACTGAGCAGGATGGCTAGATACTTTAGTACTGAAATATTTGCCCTTAAAAAAAAAAAAAAAGTAGGGGCACCTGGGTGGCTCAGTCGGTTAAGTGTTCGACTTCGGCTCCAGTCATGATCTCGCGGTTTGTGGGTTTGAGCCCCGTGTCGGGCTCTGTGCTGACAGCTCAGAGCCTAGAGCCTCCTTCGGATTCTGTGTGTTCCTCTCTCTCTCTGCCCCTCCCCTACTCACACTCTGTGTCTCTCTCCTTCAAAAATAAATAAACATTAAAAAAAATTAAAAAAAAGAATAAACATAAATCTTCCTTCTTTCAGGGAATGGAGAAAATTTGAGAAGACAAAAGTATTTTCAAGGGCTAAGTCTTGTCTTAGGGGATGGCGCTCCCCAAATGTAACTTCCTGTTCCTGGTTTACACATCACACAGATGGTGTGTGCTGAGGGGGAGGCAGCTGACCCCTGCCACGCCACGTGTCGTAGAAGGAAAACCAGCCCTGGGCACATGTTCCCCCAGGTTTTCTTCATTTTATTCCAGTTCAGACACAGGAAAGTGCCCTGATGCATGGGTTCAAATCCAGGCCTATCTTGTCCCAGCGCTATGACCTTGAACATCAGCCTCTTCCGATAAAGCTGGCTCATCTGGGAATAGAGATGTAGGATTACCTACCTCAGAGTGGTGTGTGTCCAGCCAGAGGATTCAATGAGACAATGGATGTAGAAGTTCTTAGAACAGTGCCTGGCTTGTTGCCCTTAGAAGTATTTGTTAAATAAACAGTCGTGGTTCGTATGATTTCCCAGGTAAGAGAGTAAGAGATGGTGAAGAACTGGGTGGGTGTGTGGGGATAGGACGCATGACCCAGTGGTGGTTTGATTGCTATCTCTGTGGCCTTGGAGAAATCATGTAAGGCCTCCTCCGCAAAGGGAGACTGGTGGTCTCTCCCCATAGAGTCATGTGCTGATCATGGGGAAAGGGAGGGAGGAGATATAAAAGTGGGTGGTGACATGTGGGCTTGTTTGGGTTGACAAGTTTGGGTCATGGATCATGGGGTTTGGGTCATGGGGTCCATGCTAGGTCAGATGCCCCAGGTCCCCTCCTGTGTCCACCACTGGTGAGCTAGGAATCTTGGGAGAAAGGAAAAGTAGCTGGTCCTTCTTGCGCTCAACCATCTGACCACATGGCAGCACTCGTTCAGAACTCAGGCCATCCTGCATTTGGGAGGTCGCAGGGCCCCTCGGTGCCCAAGGGTGCCCAGAGATGGGTGGAGTGCCCTCTGACAGTGTCCATAGCAGGTGTGTGCACCGTGCCAAGTAATGTCTCTGTCTAAATAGGTGTGTTTATGGCTGGCTGGCTTGTGCTTCATGTGCTATCCCAGGATTGTGAGCATCAGCACTTCAGAAGATACCACCTAATTTGAGTGTAGGTAATATCAAATTCTCAGGGCAACACAGATCAAAATGAAAGCAAATTGGAATTACTTAATTCTGAAGAGCTGTTTATTGAATTGTGATAATGTACCTGGGTATACATTAGATTACTCTATAATTGAGGTTTTGCACAATTGATAGTCCAGTCCCTCAACCTGCCTGTTCCGGACCAGTGCTCACAAATGCAGTATTCTCTTCCCATTTCTGGATTTCCTCCTTTCTTAGATTTCAAGATGTTTTTGCTTATCCCAAGGACATAGGTGTCTTCAGTCCACATTATGCAGGTATGTGACTGATGAAAATTTGCTAAGATAAAAATTTGTTGCTGGCAGTGATTTTTGAATCTGTTTTCCAACTCCATATAACAGAAGTAGAAGTCTGATACCAGCACTGGGTGCCTGATGTTCTTTTTTTTTTTTTTTAATTTTTTTTTCAACGTTTATTTATTTTTGGGACAGAGAGAGACAGAGCATGAACGGGGGAGGGGCAGAGAGAGAGGGAGACACAGAATCGGAAACAGGCTCCAGGCTCTGAGCCATCAGCCCAGAGCCTGACGCGGGGCTCGAACTCCCGGACCACGAGATTGTGACCTGGCTGAAGTCGGATGCTTAACCGACTGTGCCACCCAGGCGCCCCCCTGATGTTCTTTTTAAATACTCATGTGACTTCCTACCAGGGCAGCTTGATGGGATCAAGAGTAGGGATTTTGGATGTGAACACACCTGAGCTTCAATTTCAGTCCTGCCCTCCCCCCCCCCCCCCCGGTCTGGGTGACTCCAGGCAAATTATGTGTTCCCCCTAGGCCTCAGGTTCCTCATCTGTTCAATGGGATGAATGTATCTAATTGGATCCATTATGAGAGGGAGACAATACATGTATAGATCCTAGTACAAAGTGGATACCCACACAGTTACATCTGTAACCATCAGTAATCATATTTTACTATTATTTAAAAAGTTTTTTACTGCTTATTTTTGAGAGAGAGAGAGAGTACACAAGCAGGGGAGGGACAGAGAGCAAGCAAGAGAGACACAGAATCTAAAGTAGGCTCCAGGCTCCGCGCTGTTGACTCAGAGCCCAGTGTGGGGCTCAAACCCATGAACCATGAGATCATAGCCTGAGCCAAAGTCGGACACTTAACTGAGCCATCCAGACGCTCCTATATTTTACTGTTGTTTTAAGGGATATTACCGAGTACATTGTCCAGTTTTCCTTGTCCTACTTAAAGGAACAATAACCTGTAAGATAGAAGTTTAAGATCTCTCTTGGAAATACGATGGAGATCACCAAAGGCAGCCTATTATTCAAAGTCAGTTGCAGAAATGCTTTATTGGGTTGCACTGTCTTTTTTCCTAACATTTTGTTGGAGTATTTAAAGATCTCATGGAGTTGCATCAGGTCGGGCCACACGGAGCCTGCGGTGGCGGCAGTGGTGAGTGTGGCCCCTTGGTTCTGGAGCACATGCTGCGTGGTTGACCACTGCCACTCACGTGGCCCATTTTGCTGACATCACTAGTCTGGTTTCTGTAGGCATTTGAGTTTACAGCCTCTGGTTTAGAGACTGCATGGCTGGAGTGGCAGACTTGGTCCTGCATTCATTTGTTTGAGAGCTGAATGAGCCCCAGCTCTGGGTCAGATGGTGTGGTAGGCCCGTGGTTTATTGGGAAGAATCATGCAAGCCTATAATGCACGGCCATTTAGTTTGTGCTCAGCATCTACTGTCCTGTGTTACTAATCCTACTGATGACCCTATTCTGTAGGTGCTGTTAGCATCTCCCTTTTACAAATGAGGGCACAGAGGCTCAGAGGGGTTCAGTAGCTCTCCCAAGGTCGCACAGCTTGTGCGTGATGGAGCCAGGATTTAAAGCCAGGCCTGCTGGTGCTTCAGACTGAGTTCTTTCTTGTATACATTTCTTACAAAATTCAATATAGTAGCTCTGTAATTGGTGTAAGCTGAGGAAATCGAGGGTGGGACAGTTGATACAGTTTGAAAAAGCCGTAGAAGGTTTCTTCAAGTGCTCCCCTCTGAGCTGGCTCCTTGGCCAGTCTCTTGAGCAGAGACAGCCTGGGCCACTTTTCAGACATGAGTGGGTGACATGTTTGAGGTTGCAGATATAGGCTGGGGGATATATTCGGAGTCTTTGTGCCAGACAGAATTGGAGCTTTATTCCGTAGGAGTCAGGGGGCTCTGATGGAACCCCCGTCTGTGCTCCGTGGACAGTAGTGCACACACACTCGTGAAGCTGGGCCTCTGTATCCATCTGTTCTCCTCTTGCCTGGTTCCTTCCCATGGCCCCGTGCAAAGCCCTGGTCAGGCAGGTGGCTTTGGTAAAAGGCACAGCCTATTTGGAGGAGTGAAGATCAGGGGCATTCAGGACTGGGATCCCTAGAAGCAGACTCGGCAGAGATCTGAATGCAAGAGGTTTGTTTGGGATGTCAGGAGGTAAGGTGAAGAGGACGGGCATTTCCAAGCAGGTGACCATGTGGAGCTCATTCCTACTGGGGAAGCCTAGGATTCAGCATAGACTCCTACGATGTGAGAGAGTTGGGATATTTGTACCCTACCTCCCACCAGTCACTGGTCGAGGGCTGTTCCTGGGGTATTCATATCCTGGTACTTCAGACTTGTTGCACAGGACAGGAGGGGCCTTGGGGGCTTTGGAGAAAGCCCACAGCCATTTAGATTCAGATAGGACAGTTGGAAGTTGGCCCCCACTCACTGACAAAGTAAGGCCTGAGAGAGGGAAGCGTGGGATCCAACAGTTTGTAATACCCAGACCCTGCAGCTTCTGCAGGCTTCTGAAGTGACCGAAGCTGTTGGCCTGTGCCTGGTCAGTGACCGCAGCTGTGAAGGGCCGCTGCATCATGCTAGGAGAACAGGCAGAGCCAGTAACCGCTCTGAGCATGTAGCTTGGGCAGCCACAGGAGCTCTTCCAAGGCCGATATCAGAACTGGACTTGGGAGCATCTGTTCCTGTTCTCTGCCAGCCCTCAGAGGCCAGAGGGACCTGGGGGTGGGGGTGGGGGCACCGTTTTGCTCAGCAGTCAGAGAGTGGGCTTGTGGTAGAAGATCCTGGGCTGGAATCTGGCTTCTGCCCTGTAAACAACTCCCTAGGTCTACCTAGAACCCTGCCACACTCTCCTACCTCTGCTGTGGACACCTGAGTTCTGGTTGGTACACCTTTCCTGTACAGAGCAGGATAGTCTATATTTTCAGCTTCGTAGGCCATACAGGCTCTGTTGCAGCCATTAAACTCTGCTGTTGTGGCAAAAGCAGCCATGGGAAATATGTAAATGAGTGAATGTGGCTGTGTGCCAATAAAACTTTACTTATGAAAACACGCAGTGGTCTGAATTTGGCTCCCAGGTCAGTTTGCCAGTTGGTGCACAGGACCAAGCTCTCCCCCTCTTTCAGTTGGATGACTGTATCAGCTCTTTCCCTGTTCTACCCTTGTGCCACCTGAGGTCTAGTCTCCATATAGCAGCCTGAGTGATAGTTTGAAAACAAGTTAAATTGTGGCATTTGCTTGCTCAAAACCCTCCAGTAGTTCCTGTCATACTCAGAATAAAATCTAAGCTTCTTAACATGGCTTCTAGATCTGGCCCCTCTGTCTCTTTGATTCCTGATCCCCCCACCTCCCATATTTGTCCTTTTATTCTCTTTTCCAGCCACACTGGCCCATTTCCTCTTCCTTGAACCATACCGTGATAGTTCTGACCCTAGGACCTTTGTACTTCCTGTTTGTTCTCTCTTGGCTTAAAATGCTTTTCTTCCAAAGAATTATGTGGCTCATTTGTTTAATTCCCTCTGGTCTCTGGTCAGACATCAGTGTCTTAGAGAGCCTCCCTACCCTGAGTACCTTATCTAAAATAGCACCCTTCCCTACCTCCTGTAAAGCTGTATCATTGTTTCAGTCTGGGGTTTTCTTCCTAGCTCGTATCAGGGTTTGCCATTGTCATTTACATCTCCATATTACATAATCTCCTGAAGGCAGAAGCTCTGTAGGTTTTGCTTCCTGCTGCGTCCAGGATACCTGGCGTGTAGAAGGCGCTCGAACTTACTATATCCATCATCATCCTCAGTGCTCCCTACACAAGCCTGCAGTAGCATTGCAGGTGACTCCTCACCCCTTCCTGCTCCAAGGTTCTGTTGTTGTTGGAACCTTGGGCTTCCCTCCTGTCTCTGGACAGGTTCCGTCCCCTTCACGGGTACCACTTTTTATCTTTTCCTTTAAGTCTTGTTTTCCTTTCCTTCATTCTTTCCTTCATGGCTGTGGAAGCTTTAAACTTTACAGTTCCCTGCAGTACTGCTGTGGCCTTTGTCCTGCTCTGTTACAGTCTGGGGTCTCAGTTGACCTGCCATGGCCATGCTACTTATCCAGTCTGCCATGGGGCCATTCTGATGGTCATTTAAAAGAGACCTCTGGGTTGTCTTTTAGTGCCGGTCAAGGGAAGGCTGGTCTCAGGGTGAGCCCTCCCCCTTCCCCGCCGAGTCCTGCCCACTCGAGTGTACCTGCTTCAGCCTGTGTCTCCAAGTTTAACACCTTTTCATGTCAGTCTTGGCCCATCTCCACCCCCCCATCCCCTGTCTGACCTTGGCTTTCCAGAAAGATGCTATGCAAAGAAACTTGAGCACCTCCATCTTCTCTGCAGCCGTCATTCTCAGCAGGAAAATATCCTGATGCTCGGGTTCTTAGTTTCATCTTTCTTTAGTCAACACTTTTATTACTGGGTTGCTTTGTTTGTTAGTTTGCCATGGCTACTCTTGGCAAGAACACCTAGATTGCAAATCAGAGGTCTTGGGTTCAAATCTTGGAGTAACTATGTGAATTAGGAGTGTCACCTCTTGACTCCCTAATTCTAAAACGGAACAATTGTTCCAACCTGCCTAGACTTGAGAAAGGGGTCAAGGGTATGTTCATCCTGTGTCAACAAAGTGCTGCCCGTATGTTCATGCTTGTCTTCATCAATTGCCGTCAGCCCCGCATTTGTCAACTGCCCAGCCTTAGCCCCAACTCCCTCCTTCTTGCATAACGTCACTGCTAGCTCTTCATGGGAAGGGAAAAATGACAGATGGGAAGAAAGTGGGAAACTTAACTTGAGCATATGTGTGTAGGGGGGAGGCGAACCGGGAGAAATCTATGTATATTGTATTCTATATGGGCACAAAGACCAGCTTATTTTTAAGAAAGCGTAAATGTGGATAAATAAAACCTGACAAGTATTGGTTTCCTTGAATTATTTTGACTACTTTATCAGCTGCATGCTGATGTGTTGCGTTAACACTTTTAACGCTTTTGGAAATTAAATCAAATGGCAATTGCATTAAATCCTCATTCACTTGGAACATTATCCTCCTGTGTTCAAATGGAAGAATTATCTGGGGTGTGGAATGAGCTGTAAGGTCTGTCATTAGCTAACATTTGTGGACCATTTATTGCCTGCCAGACCCTGCCCTGGATCTTCCACGTGAGGTTCTGTTGAGTCCTCACCTGCTCCCATGTTTCAGATGGGAACGCTGAAGCCTGATTCCCCAGCCTACTTAGAGTCTCACTGCCTAAAATCTGTCCTCTTCCTACTGTAATTGAGACTTTTTTTCTGGCTCTCCTAATGCTAATTTTCCATAATGTTCTATTCTGTGGCAGATACTCATGGCATATTGCTTCTGAGAACCCAAGTTTCAGGCCCAGTTAAACTCGATTAAACCATGGGCTCCAGATTCAGAAGGGATGCTGCAGGTCACGTTCTCTGTCCCCGCCCTGGAACCGAATTCCCCTCTGAACTGCTATGCATGGCCTCCGTCCATGCCCCCTACACTTAGGGTTATTCTGTCCCCCTGGGGACATTTGGCAGTATCTGAAGACCTTTTTAATGGTCATACTTGGGAGGGTGTGGAGGCCAAAGATGCTGTAAATGGCCTACAATGTACAGAACAGCCTCCACAGCAAACAGCCAGCCCCAAGGGCCAGTTGTGAAACCGTGACCCCGACCCCTCCCCATGGGATGGTCTTTTTATCCCTGGTGCTCTACACTTCATGTGCAATCCCATGGGCTTCTGGCCAGGGGTGGGGGGATGACATATGGGAGAAAGAAGGCAGAGGTAGTTACATGGCTGTGAAGAAGTGATTCAGCTTGTTTGAGCCCCAGTCTCTGAAGAATTGACATTTGACTTCTGGTTTGCTGCAGTGTGCTCTTGTGCCCCCTCCTCCCATTTCTTTCCTAAATACCCATGGGGACCCAGTAAAAGGAAAGTGTAGACTAACCACCCGCTGTTGGGAATATGAGAAACTCTGGCTGCCAGGTCAGTAAACTGCTGTGTGCACCAAACACATGAGCCTCCCCTTCCACTGAGTGGAGCTGTGATTCAGAGCAGATGCCTGACCAAGGACTACATTTCCCAACCTGCCTTGTTCTCAGTGGGACTGTGTGATTTGCTCCAGCCAGAGAAGGTGAATACAAGTACATTCAGAGCCACAGTGTTACTCTTCCCTCTGTAGTTGGCCGTATACAGATGACCCCAAGCGCTTAGAAGGTGGAAGAATCCAAATATCGAATAATTCTGGGTCTCTGAGTCACCTTTTGGAGAAAAATTGCCTGCCAGACAGGCCCGTTATTTAAGCAACAATCAGTTATTATCATGTTAAGCTTCTGTGCCCTGGGGTCTGTTTGTTATAGCAGCTAGCATTATACTAATTGATACAAGTTTCATCAAGAAAAGTCATTAGCAGCCTCCCAGGCCTATCCTCTTGAACCAAAGCTTTATAGCCCACTTTTTTTTTTTAAGTTTATTTGTTTAATTTCATAGAAGGTGGGGGGCAGAGAGAGGGAAAGAGAGTCCCAAGCAGGCTCTGCACTGTCAGCACAGAGCCTGATGCGGGGCTCGATCTCATGAACCATGAGATCATGACTCAAGCCGAAATCAAGAGTCAGTCACTTAACCAGCTGAGCCATGCAGGTGTCCCTCCAGCCTGCTTCTGAAAAGATGAGAAGATACTTCTTCCCTTTCCCACTGCTACTGGGCCCAAAAGTTGGCCTGATGGCTGGACAATTATCCTTTTTTTCATGGGTTGCTTTTTTTAAAGGTTTAAAAAAAAATGTCTCTCCCCAACCGTTACTTGATGTAGAGCCTACAGATTCCAGAATAACCTATGAGGGCAGAAATTGTGTGTTTATGTTAAGGAAGGGGGGGTTGGGCATGGCCTGGGCTGTGGCCTAGGAAGCTCAGGAACAATGGAAGCTTGGGAACAAGTCTGCCACATGTGACAGCTTGGAAACCCTATCCAGAAGGCTGAGTCTTAAGTTAGAAAGGAGCTCAAAGACCAGTGATAGCCCTGTTGGGTAGTATAAGACCCCAGTCATATGTGAGGGAACATGAGATCACAATGAGGGGACAGGGAGCGGGCTGGGGCTCTGGTCGCATAAGGTAGGCTGTTCCAGTGCGCAGTCTGAGTCAGCCCAGTGTGGCCACGGGAGCTGTCATTGTGCCCAGTCTCCCCCAGCACACCACCTCTCCAGCCACGTCACTTTACCTTCCAGTGGAGCCCAGTGATTCCAGTTAGGGTTGGATAGGATGGAGGGTGGGGGAAGAACACAGCACTTTGCACCTCACAGCAAGCACCACCAGTCATTTAGAAGTGGTCCTCGCCACGGCAGCATGTTTAAACGTTAAAAAACAAAACAAAACTGGAGTAATTAGCAAGATGCAGATGCCAAAGAGCAGTATCATAACAGTTAGAGGGAGTAATCAGTGGGGTTCATTATGCCCACACTGTGTTGTTTGTAGACCGCACAGTCCTGTCCCCTGCCCAGGATGTGCTGCCATCCCAATCCAGGGAACTCCAGACCAGTGCTTCCGTGAGGTTTAGTTTAGAAGTAAGGTAGCTTCCGTTTTACCGCTAATTAGCTTCCAATGACTATTTTTCTGTTCTTCCGTTTTCCTCTTTGTCATAAGAGAAGGCTGTATTATACAGGTGGGCTTCAAATGTATCCCCCCACCCCCACCCTGGAAACACTAGAATGCTTTGCAAAAACGGTGAGAAACAAATGACCTGGCTCTGTAGAATGACGGGGCTCTTAGAAGGATAGAAAATTTCTGTTTCCCCACCACTTGGGCAGATGGATTTCTTTGCTTTTTTAATTTTTAATGTTTGTTTATTTTTGACAGAGTGCGAGAGAGAGGGAGAGAGAGAGCGAGAGAGCACATGCACATGAGTAGGGGAAGGACAGAGAGTAGAGGGAGACACAGAATCCAAAGCAGGCTCCAGGCTCCGAGCTGGTAGCACAGAGCCCGATGCAGGGCTTGAACTCAGGGACCGCGAGATCATGACCTGAGCCGAAGTTGGACGCTCAACCGACTGAGCCACCCAGGCGCCCCTTCTTTGCTTTTTAAAATGTGTTTGTTTGTATTGTTTTTTGAAGCATATGATCCTTCTCTCCATACTTTTCTGGACCCTGGTGGCAGTGGGGCTAGGGTTCGGCATCTTCTCTTTTAAATGAAGTGTGCTTGTAGCACTTTCTCATTATTAATCCAAGTAGCAGGTCTCTTGTTTATGTATCTAGAGGCAGGTGTGACTCGTAATCCAGTCAGTGGAACTACCCCTGTCTGATGGAACTCAGCTTGGTGGTTTGCAACAGACACTGACTAGCAGAGCCGCTTGTCCTCTGTTCTCAGGGAGGGAGAGTCTCCTGTTGGAGATAATCAGCAGCAGAGTGTGCCCTGTGATTTGCTCTTCTAATCTCTCTTGCGCAAGAGAGGGGAACTGCTGGGGCCCCGTGGGACAGGACTGTGATGTTGCTTGCTACATCTTACGGACTGTTGAAAGTGCCTTTCCTGAGGGCAGACAGGGAGGCTGTACTTCAGAAGCCAGCAGGGCTTGGTTTGACTCCTGGCTCTGTCTCCTTTTTGCTCCTGAATTAGACCACACAAGAGACGGAGCCTCAGTCTCTCCACCTATAAAAGGGAAAGAAGAATGTTATTTGCTTTGCGTTTTCTGAGGCTCAGTGAAATAAAGCATGGAAGTCAAGAGCGTGGGACTTACTTCATGCCAGCTGGGGAAGTTAAAGACTCAGGCAACAATATTATTTGTTCTCTGTATCATTTACTTATTCTCCTGGAGAGGCAGGAAGGTTACATTTCCCAAACATCCAGGTGGCCAAAGGAATGTGTGCCCAAAGTGATGTGTGTCCCTTCTAGGCCAGACCTGTACAGAATCTCCCATGTGTTAGCTCCTTGCCTTTTCCCCTCCTGTTGTGACACTGGAGACCGTATGATGAGGCAGGTAGCATCTCCGGATAGAAGGCTGAGTCCCTGAGTGAGTGAGGTGTGGAGCTCTGTACCACCCCTCCCCACCCATAACCTCATCAGGCTGGGATGTGAATGAAGAGTAGCTGAACTGGCCTTGACTAATGTCCATTTCTCAGACACCCAGGGCATCAGGACAGTGCCGTACTTCACACTTGGAATTTTGTGGGAGCCCAACAGTGGTTGGAGAGGCCTTTGCTGCATTTGACCTCCTAGTGAGAGGAGTTTGCTGATTCTGTCTGCCTGATGCCACCTGGACTGACTCATCTCGAGCTGCCCCTGCTTTCTGAGCAGTGCTGCCACAGGAATTCTATACTCCTCCTTGTGACTTTTCTTTTGGGGAATTGAGCTGACTGTCCCTTTTCCCCCTCACCTTTCTTTCCCTAGCTAGGCTACTGCACTCCATTAAGTGACCAGGGAAGCTTGCAGACTTAGGGACAAGGGTGACTCCTCCAGATGTCTTTGCCTGTCTCTGCTGAGTCCTAAGCTCTGTTGATTTGGTTCCTTGACTTCTGTGAGCAGCAGGGATGAAGGGAATTGGAGAATACCCACCTCCCAGGCTTTGGCCGGGTGTGGACCTGGTCCTGTTGCCTATGCCTAGGTCCCCACCTTTCCCACCCCACCATATCAGCCATGGCAGCAGGACTGCTGATTAGCTCCTGGTCCCCAGTATCATCAAGAGCTGCCCTGCCATTTCCAGAAACCATGGAGAGGCAGCTCATAGATCTATTCTTCCTATCATTGACTTTGCATGAGAGCCCTTGCCAGGTGTTCCTAGGGTTGGATCTGAGAAGAGCTCATGTAATCCCAAATTTGTCTGTATCCAGGATGCCAACAGAGGTTACCATGCCTTTTGAGGTTTGGGTAGAATGAGATCTGTTTCAAATGTTTGTATATTTCTAGAGATTCTTATTATGGTTCCTTTTTGGTTTTCATGACTTTCTACTGAAAGCCCGCTGGGTTTCAATGTCAGTTACTTCTTCTTACATCTTTTCTCTGCTCTATACCCTCTGTATTTGGAACTCAGTCCCCTTTCCTTAATTTTCCTTCATTCTTTGCCACGTACTCTTTGTGGCATGGCTGACTTTGGAGGATTTAGCAAGGGAAGGAGGTTATAGTACAGCAAGGCAAGTGCGTCCAAATGGAATGTGGGTTGTGTCTGCTCTGGCAAGTGCTCTGGCCACCCCATCAAGAAGTTCTTGGTGGCTACTGCCTCTTCTGAAGGCGTTGTCCTGGCTCCCCCTTCACCACCACCCCCACCCCCCCGCCTGTTGCGAAGCTCTGAGGCAGAGCATTCTGGCAGCAGACAGTGGCTTTGGGACTGTTTGCACAGCTCATTTCTGCCAGCCCCACTTGCCAGTTATTTCCCCACTGGTTTTGGATTATTTTTGTCTGGCAGATGCATGACTCTCCCCTTGCCTTTCTTGGGCATCTCAGAAGTGGGCCCCATTTTGCCGGAGTAGATCCCACCCTTGCCTTGGTCCTTGACACTTCCGTGGAAATCTCTGCAGGCCACAGCCCTGCCCAGACCCTCGTGCTTGTCCTGCCAAAGTGTGTGGTTATTGACACGATTGAGAGTAGGAGGGCTCAGCAGCAGCTGCTGTGAGGTGAGAATTGAGAGGGGAGCCATTCTCAGTCTGGACCCTTTCAGTGCTGAGTGGCAGTGATCCACGTGCAACTGGATACAGGCCCAGAGGGAGGGTGTTGGTATGTGTCCCCAGGATGCCCAGGCATGGAGCTGCCTCTGTGCACATTCACATGTCAGGGCTCGAGTGGTGGACTCAGGGCTCTGTCTTCTGTTTCCGGTTTCCTGGTTCCTCCTTGATGTTATCCTCATACATGCTCATGGGGAATGGTGGGGGCAAGTCAGGGGGCCTACAGCTTCAGACCCACACCTTCTAGTTTAACGGCCTCGAAGGCAAGAGAGTCTACTTCTCTCCATGTCTGAATGTCAATCCCAGGAAAGGATTCGGATCATCCCTGCCTGAGTGGATAACCAGTGCTGTACCAGGTCTCCTGCCCAGTAGCATGTAGAAGGGCCCTGTCAGAACCATGTGCTCTGGTCTGCAGCCAGCAGGGCAGAATATGAAGAGTTGAGGTGCTCCAGGAAGATGCAGTGGGGTGGGAACCTTCCCCTAATGAGGGGTTCTGGACAGACAGAAATTGGACAGGTGTGGGTGGGGCACCCCTGGTGTGTACACTGCTCTGCTATGGCTTTGTGGAGTGGTGAGGGGAGGGCCCAAGCACATGGAAGATGTAAGATTGACTAGTAGGTGTGGTCTACAATCTGGGTGCCTGGGGTTTAGGCTTAAATGACAATGATGCACTTTTGTTTCAGTGAGTTTTTGCAGTGCTGCATGGCCATTTCAGAACCAAAAACATACCTCTGTCTGTCCCTGTCTGAGTCCAGTCTGTCTTTATCTCGGTACCTCTGCTTTCTGACTTCCTTTCTGGCTCCCACACCAGCCCTGTTCATTATTCTTCAGAAGGTCACAAATGGTAAATGGCTCTCTGTGCCTGCTTGCCAGTGCCCTCTGGTGGGATATTTCCTCCTGGGAAACATGGTTCCCCTTCCCTGCCCCCTGTCCTCCCTCCTTCCCTCCCCCTTACCACCCCCCCGCCCCGAGCTTGCACTCTGTGTGTCACCCTTTCATCGCTTATTAGTGCCTTGTTGCACGCAAGCGTTTGGAGTGATCTTGGTCCTGTCCACACTGATGGAGTTGTTGACAGTGGCTTCCCTGGTTCTGATACCTTGGGTATGGGGTAGGGCTGCACAAATGAGTGACTTCAGCATCTTCCTGTGAGCCTTCTCTGGTCAAGGACATCAAGCAGTTAGCTCCATTTGCTCCTTAAACCAGTATAGAAATACATACCTGGGCGGTGCTTTCTCTAAATGCCCCTATTAAATGATGGGTCAATGAGGCAAAGGTTATTATACACCTACTACATCCCAGGAATCTTCTAGACACAAGGGATACACCAAGGGATCTGTGTGGGGACAGGGCTTCCATTATCTTGAAGCCTGCATACCAGAGGAGGAGAAAAAAGGGAAATGAGCTAACAAGTGAGATCATTTCAGAGAGTGTTAAAAATGGGGTTCTTAATTCTGTAAATCACAAGTGCTTTGTGGACTGGGACCACTCGTGTAGATGCCTGCAGCCCCTGAGGAAGACACAAGATGACCTGTACTCACACCCCAGCTCTGCCACTTACGAGCTCTGAGACCCCAGCATGCCCCTGAGCTGCTGCAAGCCTGTGGTCCCATCTGCAAAGTGAGCTCAGAACGGCTCGCCTCTCAGGTTGGATGGTAGGTGTGAGTAACAGTGGGGTCAGGGCCGTAGCTGCCAACTCGGGGCCCTAGTCCACAGGGTGGGGTGAAGGCAGTCATTGGGGTATTTCTGCATGCCACCCCCAGGGCTGCTAACTGGTATGGATTTAATCAACAGTTGTATTAGTTTCCTAGGGCTGACATAACAGGTGACCACAAACAGAGAAGCTCCACATAACAGGAACTAATTCTCTCAGCCTGTGCGGGCCAGAAGTCCAGCATCAGTGTGTCCGTGGGTTTGATCCTTCTGGTGGATCTGAGAGAGAATCGTTTCTATGCTACTTTTTTTTTCTTGGTGGCTGTAGGTGATTCTTGGTGTCATTTGGCTTCTGGACACATCAGTCCAGTCTCTGCCTCCATCATCACATGGCCTTCTCTGTAGGTCTCTGTGTCTAAATGTTCCTCCTCTTATTAGGACACAAGTCATTGGATGAGGACCCATGCTAATCCAGTATGGGCTGGATTATATCCACAAAGACCCTATTTCCAAACAAGAGCACACTCAGGTACCTGGGGGTTAGGACTTGAACCTATCTTCTTGGGGGACACAGTGGAACCCAGAACACCAGTCTAGTTTCATAGGTGTGACGTCTCCCCTCCAACTCCTCCTGAACTATTCTTGTGCATCTTGTTTTCTACAGAATTCAGGCACCCCTTTTGACATTGAAAGAGAGCTGTGTGTCTTCCAGGTGAGCAGTGGCCACAGACTCCCCTGGGAAGGGAGAACAGATGAGAAGCTGGGAGACTGGAGCTGCTGCTTTACCTCCCTTCGTCCATGTCTCGGGGCTCTTCCCCTCTCCTTTTTCGCATCCTTTCCGTATGCCACTGCCCCTCCCCCCTCCAGTGGCAGTGGCCCCACTGCCCCCAGAAGGGGCTGCCTCTGTAATTGGACCCTGTGCCTCTTCAGCCATAGCTCTCATGAGCCCCCTTCCCAGACACCATCACAGACTTTAGGCCCATTACCATTTAGTAGCATCACTGCTCACATGACCTTGTCACGTGTCTGGTTCCTGGTCTTCTGATTCTGCCTCGCCCGCCCTAGTCATCTAACGTGACCTCTCTAAACTGCACATCTGTTAGCAAATATGTCTGCTCCATTAGACTCTGGGTTCCATGATGACAGGCATGGGGTCGGTGCTTGCTCATCCTGTATCCCATGTGCTTGGTACATTGTAAGCATTCAGTGGACATTTGTCGTATGAATACCCCAGTTACGAGACCTCAACAGCTCTCTGTTACTTCCTGCAAGGATGGGCAAAGCCCTTTGTAGTCTCTTTTCTTCCAGACATTTACACTGCACTCAGTCTGGAAAGCAGCCTAGATCATAATAGTCAGCCTCTGCACTTTTGCACATGCTGTTCCCATTTCCTGGAATGTGGTTCCCCACTTCATTAACTCTTTCATCACTCAGCCCAAACATTTCCCCTCCAGAGAAGCCTTCCCCGCCACCGAAAATTGGGTTAAATGCCTCTCATTTATAATTAATCTATGGACTAATCTATATCCACTTAGCAGGAACTCCTGCTAGAATGGAATGTCTTTGGAGGCAAGGGCTGTATTCAGTTTCTCCCTTTATTTCTGGCATTACTGTGTGTGGAAGGAATTCAGTTCACGGCTGCTTATGTGAAAGCAAATAGTTCTTGAATGTGTGCAAAATGATGAGGATGTCCCAAATAACCTATGATTATTATTATTTCCATTTTCTAGGTAAGATATCAGAGACTCAGAGGTTAAGTGGCCTGGTTAAGGACACACAGCCAGAGTGGCCTTGGTGGGTTGAGTTGGCCCAAGTTCTCCAGGGGGAAGCACATACTCAGACACACAGGAGGGCAAAGGATAGGGTGTGGGTGGCTCACAAGGAGACCCAGGACACTGAGGAAGGCCTGGCTCCTTGCAGAGACTGTGGGAACTTCAGCCACTGCCCTCCTCACGATTCTCTGGAAACTTCTGTTCTAACTGCTCTTTTTAAGTATCGCTCTTGCAGTTCAATGTGTGGGGGACACAGTTTGTTTGTAGCAACTGCTAATGACAGGGCTACTGAAAAAGACTGTCTATTTTTGGAGTTAAGCCTCAGCCTAAAAGAAATAAAAATAAACATTGAGAGGTTTGGGGTTTTTTTTTCCTCTTAAGAAAAATCATATAGGAAAAAAAAAATCAATTCCATCTCCACATGTTCTCCTTCCTAGTGATGGTAGAGTGGGAATTTACTCCAGGGCTGGCAGTCAGGGGTCCTGGGGTTTGAGTCTTGGTTGTGCCATGAGCTCACTTTTTCATGGGATGCTGTCTTCGGTTCCTACTGGTCCCAAGGACGGCCACGGGCTCAGACCTCAGCTGGCTGCAGCTTCCTTTCTCTCCTTCAGTCACAGCTGGCCCCACCGCAGATCTCCGTGCCAGTCTGGACCAGGAAAGAGGGGTTGAGCTTCCCCAGGGCCACTCCCAAGTAGCAGTCCCCCTAAATTCTGCCTCATCTACCTCAATTTTATTTGAACATCATTGAATCATCAGCAGAGTGCCATTGCTAATAGTGATACTAATACTGATCATATTGAACATATTCCGAGAGATTACTATGTGCCATGCCCTTGCCGAGCACCTCTGGAGCATTGTGTTGTTCTACAAATACTTACTTTTCATGCTCCCACCCCCAAAGGCAGAATGCACTTCCTATTCAACTTCGACAGCACCCTCTTGACTTTGAGCTCAGCCATGTGGCTTGCTTTCACCAACAGAATGTGGGAGAAGGAACAGGGTGCCAGTGTCAAGATGAGGTCACATGTTTCTACTGCTGGTCTCCCTCTCTGCAATCCATCATTAGAAGAACCGGATGCTGGTAGCTGCTCTTTCAGCCGCATTCCTGGAGTGAGGAGGGTAAGGAACAGATTTGAACCCAAATTGGAGCCAAGCCGCACTGACCCACAGACCTGAGAAAGTGAAATAAGTGTCTGTATACATCTTGAAGATTCAGGGATGTTTGTTACTGCAGCAAATGCTGACTAATAGCATCACTGCACACTTAAAGAATGATCTTGAGTAGCTCACAGCAGATCCTCTGAAGTAGCTGTAGTATTGCCTCATTTACATGTGGGATTGTACTAGATCTTTTTCTTTGAGGATGCCACCAAGCTGTGACCAGTAACCCCAAACCATGGGATCTGGCAGCATCAGCTCTCAATTCAGGTTGTAGTCGGTGGGCTCTGAAGAACAGTGTCACTGTAGTGAGTGTGGATACTAAAGGTTGACTGAGAGACCATCTGAAGGCAAGAGGCGACACCATCTCTTGGGCTCCTGCTAGTGGAAGGAACTGAGAGCAGTCCTTTATGTTCCACAGAGAAATTGACTTCTAGAAGGCCACCTGCAAAGTCTGGAGTCAGTGGTATTCCATAGGACTTACTATCCCAGTGGCCCATAAAGATCCCAGTCTCACAGTCCTCTAGCTCAGCTGGAGTGATGGCCTGCCAGAGATGTGGGGCCTGTTGGGGCCGTTCGGAGAGCTGAGATTCTCCTGGGCCCTGGTGGCCATATGCAGGGCAGCTGGAAGGTGGGTTAGGCCACAAAAGAATCATGAAGGGAAACAGATCTCAGAGACAGCGTTTTCGAAGTTTCATGTCTGAGTAAGAGATGTGGCTTTGGGGTCTGGTTCCCAGTTGGGACTCCTGAGCCATCTCTGGAACTGCCTGAGGTACCTCCCAACACAACACCTATTGTCACTAGGGCCTTCTATCCACACTGTCCTAGCACCTGGCACCCACTGGATCCCCACTTCTAGCTCCTCCCTGGAGTCCCTTCTCCCCAGATCTGGGCCCTTCTGTGTGAGGACCCCAGAGGACCAATGTGCGAAGGATGTGGTGCCGTTCCCTATGGGGTGAAGGCATGTGTGTTGATGAGCCTGAACAGTTCTGCAGCCCGTAATGGCTGCAAGGGCAGCAGACAGAGCCGACTGGAAAAGCATTATATTGATTCCAAGAAGTATCTAAAGTGAGAGTTCAAAATACGTTCTGGAAGGCAGGCAGCCCTTGGCTCCGGTGAGGCACTAATGAGCTCCCCAGCCAGCTCCAGCTCGACCTGTATCTTCCCGGCAAAGACCCAGGGCTGGCATTGAAGAGGGCGCCAGCAAGGGCGGGTGACGAGGTGATTAATGTGGAGCAGCTTTGTGGGCTCATACCAGCAACTCTCTCTGAGTCTTTTGTTTCTTTTTCCTTTTATCTCCACAAGGCAAAGAGCCTGGGAATTCCTACCCATATCGTGTTCTGATTTGTTTGCTTGTATAAATGAGCCAGTCTTTGAGAAGAGAGTGACTCTTTCTCTTTTAAAGGGGTGTAATGCCCAGTGATTTGCCTCGTTTCCTCCCCCCTGCTCCTCAACCCCCTCCTGGCTTCCTGAGGCTGAGTCACCCTGTTTCCAGGTGGATGTCAGGATGCACATGTCGCCCGCAGGGCAGGTGCCTAAGCCTTATATTTGGGGAGGGGGTTGAGGGATAGCAGGTGTGTGCCAGCCTATTGAATGGACACCTTTACTTATGAGGTTGCATCACTGTATTTTCATGCCCAGAAGCCTTCTCAAGAGGTCAGCTTTTCTGTTTATCCATCCCAAGATTGGTACCTCGTCTCCTACGCAACCTGTTTGTGCTAAAGTGTATCTTAAGCGTAGACGGCAACAAGAAGCAGGCCAGGAAGAGAATGTGGGATCTTTTGTAGCTTATTAAAATATGAGCATCTGTATTCCTTTTTTGTACCTTGGATTTAAAAAAAAATGCTACATTTCTCTTACTTTTTAGACGGCATGCCTCTGTAGCACATGTTTAAATTCTGGATCCTGAAGTAAATATCTCAGCCATGAGCCCCTGAACATCAGACTTAGAAGGAAAGGAAACCTGAGTGCCACCAATCGCAAATACGAGAAACTGGCCAAGTCCCTGAACAGGAAGCGGCATGATCTTTCATCCTTCTGTGCCTTTTGCTCTGCCATTCTCTTTGCTCTGTGCCCCTTCACCTTCTTCTCACACTGTCCTCTTTCAAAGCTCCGTTTAAATGTCACCTTCTCTGTGAAGACTTCTTTCACTTTTTCAAGCAGATATGAACATTCCCTCTTCTTATCTCTTTTGAATATACCTCTAATGTAAAATATTTGGTGTTTGTTAATTCATTTAAATATGTAGGAGTCGCTACTATATGCCTAGGCTCTATTATAGGCAGTAGGGATGCGGGGGTTGATCAGACTTGCAAAGTGTGTCTTGTCGACCAGCACTGTCCAATAGAACTTGCTGTAATGATAGAAATCTGTATCTCTGCTGTCTGCTGTCCATAACTCAGTAGCCACGGGTGGCTCTCGGACACTTAAGATGTGGCTGTTGTGACTGAGGAATTGAATTTTAAATTTTATTTAATTTCCATTAGTTTAGTCACAGATGGCTAGTGGCTACCATATTGGGCAGCACCATTCTACAGGAAGAGATGGACTTTGAAAGAGTTAATAGATCAATGTATTACTACCAACTGTGATGGGGGCATGTTGGAATCGAGTAGAGTATAGTGGCAGAGAGTAAGTGGGAGGCCTGTTTCGGTAAATGAACAAGGAGAGTTTCTTGGAGGAGGTCACGTTTGGATCTGAGACCTGAAGGATGAGAAGGTGTCAGCTACTTAAAGAGCAGGAAGACTTTGTAGGTAAAGGGAACATTGAATAGGGAATGTTAGAGGTAAGAATGAATGTGGCATGATGGAGGAATTGAAGGTGGTCAGAGTGGTTGGAATGGAGTGGGTGAGTACTGGGAGTAGAGGTTGGGGAGGTGGTCAGGGGCCAGATCACCCAAGGCATTGGAGGCCATGGGGCACAGGTGAGGTCTTGTGGGAAGTCCTCCCATCAGGTGACAAAAGCAGGGCATCAAGTCCACGTCTCCTGGCTGTCATCTCAGTACTTCTGCTGTGCCATGCTGCCCAAGCAATGTGGGCTCCCAGCCTTTGTGGGATGCCAGTCTGGTGGTGAGCCTCATCTGCATTCTGTTTCCATCCCTGTCTCCAGCCTGACTTATTTAGGCCTGTCTAATTTATGTAGCTGCTGTACACGGGTAGTGCATGTTGGGCTCAGGGGCCTGCCCGTATTTGTCTCTGTGAAAAAGAAATACTACCATCTCCATTGGAGTCATCTTTTCTGATCATGATGCTGGGTAGTTAAGATTCTGGGAGCATTTAGCACAAGGAGGAATTGCTGTAGTGACAAGTGGATCCTTCTGTAACCTCCACTTAATTGGAAGAAGTGACAGCCCCAGTGAAGACTCAAATAAAATTTGGTGCAATTAGACTGTACTGAACGGCTGGTGCCAGGACCAGTGTGGAAATCTTGCAGCTGGGTCTTGGAACCATGGAGGAATCCATGGTTGGACAGGAAGAGCCTGTGCTTGAGATCCAGGTGGAGGTGTTCACTTCAACTGCTCATCTCCCCATAAATTCTGTGGGCCTTTTAGCCAGAAGTTTCCTTGAAGGAAGTGGTGGGAGGCACTGAGGCAGAGGGGATCTCTTCGATTGGGCTCCCTGGAGATAAAATCTGAGACAGTGAGTTGGATGCAGAAGGTTTATTCTGGAAAGTTCTATAGAGGTTCACCCATAGATCGGGGAGTGAGGAAGGCAGAACAGGGCAGAGGGAGCAGATCTACAATGTGGTTACAACTGGAGGTGTAGGACTTGGGCAGTTCTGAAGGGAGAACCCTGGAGCCTGGATGGCCCTTCAGCATTGTCCCAAATTCAGGATAGAGGACCAGGCTTTGCATTCACACATGAACCCGTCATTGGCCATGTCTTTTGACCTCCAGCAAACATAGCCTTGGATGAGGCAAGTTCCCAGAGAGGGATTAAAGTGAGCAGTCAGAAGTTGACACTCAGCTGCTGGGTGAGGAGTGCACCTGCCTCCTTGTAAGCAGAACACTACACTACCCACTGCAAGGTCAGCTGGGACCCACAACCCATGGTTCCCTTGGATATTTCTGATCTTCCTCAGATGTTGACTCCAAGGAACCCCCATACCTTGAGGCCCCCCCCCAGCTTTTCTCTTCCAGTCCATTTTACTCTGTCCTCTAAATGTTCTGGGTGAAATGGAGCAAGTCCTTTGACTACCTAGACTCTACTACCCCCTCCCTCCCTCTCCTCTACTTGCCTCTAGTGCCTGCACTGGCCTCCAGGGCTCCTTTCCTACTGCTTTCTGCTTTTGTTCCCCAGGACTGGTCAACTGTATCTGAAGGCATCTTCCCAGTGAACTTCCCACTCCCACTGTGATCCTTCTCTTTTGGGGGTCCAGTTGCCAGCAGGGAGTCTAAGAAACCTAATATCCACCATCTGTCAGAGCACCATGGTGGGCTCCAGGTCAGATACCAGAATGAGGATTCCCACTCTGCTGCTTTCCAGATAAAGTATACCAGGGACACATACTTTGTTTGTATCATACTTTGCTCTTTTTGAACCTTGCTCATCTGTAAAATTGGGATACATCTACCCACACCACAGAGCTGTTGTGAGGACAAAGCAAGACACACCCACAGCACAGCACCCAGCACATGGTAAAGATGATCATTATTTTGTCTTCATTGAAAGCCATGATCAACTCAGCCAGGCCAAGGGCAATCGAGGCCAAATCTCAGGGTCAAGTGGAGAACCCAGATACAGAAATGCAGTGCTGAGTGTAGCAGATAGTCTTAAATTATCCACAGTTTGATTGGGCCTCCAGCCAAGTCAAGGCCAATGCTCAAGAGATCTGAATTAATGGATGCCTCGAGGGCTACATCTAAGTGCAAAACCACATATCACAGCCAAGGGCCAAGCAGCATTCAGTCCTGGTTCACTCCCCTCCTCTACCTGTACCATCCTCCCACCCAGCTCTCTCCCTGTGCAACCACAGGCTCAGTTTCTGCTTGGGAGAAGGAGGCTCTGAGAGCTGTGTCTCCCCAGTCCTATAACTCAGGCTTAGTGTAGGCATCTTGCTGTCCTTGTGTGCAGTGGGGAGCTGACCTGGAATCCCATGCTCCAGTCTTGTTCTTCTTCCATTGTTGGATGCGCAGCAGGGCACCACAGGCAAATGGAAAAGAAAAAACCTTGATCGCTGTTTATTTTCCTTAAATTTCTTTGTGCTTCTTTTATTTTTACCCTTGATTACAAGCAACAGAAAGTTCCTCTCTGTTTTTTTTCCCCTTTGCAGCTGTTAGTTTGAATAGCATCTGCTAGACTGACACCCCTGGTAGGCTCAGAAAAAAGAGAAATTAGCTAAAAGCGAAACAAGAGAAGCATTTTTAGGTGGGAGCTTCATTTTGCCAGACCTGCAGTCTTTTGCCTGACTTCCAGAGCTGCCTTTGGATGCCAGCCCACAGCTTCTGGAGACCGTGTTTTTGTTGTTGTCATTATTTTTTTGTTCTTTATTTGAAGACAAATGGCCTCTTTGAAGCCCCTGTATGCATAGTTCTGTGGATCCAGTCATATCCTTTATTAGGGGGACAATCTACTTGTCAAGTGGTAAAGATTTCTGTTGTTTTCACATCCTTTATTTACTCCTTCAGTCTTGTATATTTATTCATTCATCAGACACATTTATGTATCTACAAATCGCTTGCATTTTGCCAGCTAGGACGCAAGTTAAATCAGATGATTTCCCTGACCCTAGAGATACTCACAGTCTGGCTGGGGAGACTTGCATGTAAACCGATGATGGCAGTGAAGGATGAACAACGTCACCGACCGAAAGTGGTCATTGTTAATGTATGGGTGTGCTGTCATTGTCCCTTGGCCCAGTTCTCCATTTTAACACTTGCTGCCTGTGTGACCTTGGGTAAGTTACCCTTTTTGTGTCAGTTTCCTCATCATTTATAATGTGGGAGTGCTAGAATTCATCTCAGAAGGTTATGAGGATTATAGGAGATGATATATAGGTGGTGCTTAGCGGAATGCTGGGGGTGGAGTGAGGTGTTCGTAAATGTCACCTGCTGTCCCTGCTGTTGTTGAGTAAGGGAGAGCTCAGGCTGTGGCTTCAGAGACTGGGGTTCAAAATTTGGCCTCATCACTGAATAATTTAGCCTGTGGCAAGTTATTTAACGTCTCTTCCCTTGCAAACTGGTAATACAGTTTTACCTACAAGGAAGACAATGCTAGTCAAAGTGTTCTAGTCATGGACCGCAGTGTCAGCATTGCTGGAGCCTTTATGAGAAATGTGAAGTCTCCGGCACCACCCCAAACCTATTGAATCAGAATCCGGAGTAGGGTATATGTATCTGCGTTTTAAAAGTCTGCCAGGAAAAATAAATAAAAATAAAAGTCTGCCCGGGGATTATGATGCGTGCTAAAACCTGAGAAGCCCTAGGATAGAGATAAGGTATGAAAGTTGTCCAGTACCCAAACTGTCCAGATACTGAAGATTCATAAAGGTTTTTACAGCTATTACTGCAGTGAGAGCAAATATAAGAGATGGTGAGTAAGGGAACGTCATACTTCACTAGAAGGTTTAATTTGAGCTGACTCTAGAAAGATGATAGGAGATTTTTTGAGAATGAGATCACTTCTGGAATGGAGGCACAGTGTGAGCCAAGGCCCAGTAGTGTTTGGAGAATGGTGCAACATTTGGCACTGCTTAGGCATAAAGCTCAAGGAGAAGGGTGGCTGGAGATGCAATAATAGAGACACAGCCTGATAGAGTCAAAGCACAAGGATCTGATTTGACCAGGACAAGGACTTTGAGCTTGATCTTGGGCACTGTTGATGGGCTTGAAACACAGAAGTGACCAGATCAGATTTGCTGTTGGCAAGATGAGTTGTGGTGGATGCAGAATGTTACCAGGAAGGCTCAGTGGGTCAGGGCAAACAGTGGTCCCCAGAGTCTCCAGAAGAAACTTGCTACTGAAATTGAACATTGACTGGTATACCAGTTGTCATTTTATGTTTGTTTGTTTGTTTATTTTTTACTTGTTCTTCCTTCCATCTTCCTGCAAATATTCTCTGAATACGTCCGATGTTCCAGGCATTCAGGCATACATACATATGACAAGCAAAAGAATCCTTACTCCACCACGACGAGTGTGATTATTACATAGTGTGATAAGGAAAGGGGGCCAACCTCTATTGATACCTGGCACATGGTAGATGTTATTGTTGATGTAATCACTGCTAGTTAGTATCCCCCGACAGTGTTCTTGAGGCATGCCAAGGATAATCTCAAGAAGTTCTCACAGTGACCCATTTTACAGCTGAAGAAGCTTCACTGAGGGGTGTCACATGTATCAGGACATTAAAAGGAAAGTAATAGATATCGAAGGGAATAGGAGGTTTGCGGAAGTCTTCTGCCCCCACTTCTCCTGCCCCCCACTGAAACATGCAGGTGTTACAGGACAGAGCTGAGCTAGAAGGACAGTCAGGAGACAGGCTCGAGGCCATCTGAGGCTCTAGACAAAGGACGGTTGTTTTGTCCTGTCACCAGCAGGGCAGTCTTTAGAAGATGTTAAAAAGGCGGGTGACATGATGAGAGCCACTTTGGAGAGATGCCCTGACATCTCCGAATATTTGCTGGCAAAAAGTGAGGTCTTGGGAGGTAACATTTTGTGAGGGACGCTGACATTTATTCATAGCATTTCTACTTCTTTGCTTAATTCTCTTAAAATCTGTGTCTATGTCAAAATCTCAGAAGGATGAGTGAGGCCCTGAAGCTCTTCTGTTCCTCACACCCCCACCCCACCCTGAACAATCCCATTAGTAACAGCTCATCAGTCCCTGAAGCATAGTGATGGCAGCCACCAAGGGCTGAACGTGGGCTGTGCATGTGTGTTCTCAGAATGGGAGGCAGAAGGAGGCCAAGAGGAAACATGGAGAGGGGGAGCCCTACCCTGTGCTGTGTTCTTGTCATGCACCAGCTCATGTAATCCTCTCTACATGGGGAATAGACACTGTTCCCATTTTACAAAGAGCAAAATGAAGCTCAGAAAGGTTAAGTGTCTTACTCATGGTTGTACAGCAGCCGGTTGCCTGCCCTTTTGCCAAAGGCCACCTGGCCTCGGAAGGCTGGTTTTGTTTATTTCTCTGTGGAGATGACATTACTGCTAGTAACACCTTAGCAGTAAGAATCGGTCTTTATGACAGACAAGTTTCTAGCCACTTCCAAGGCCTTTGGGTCCTGTATGTAGGCAGAACAATGCCTCCTCCCCTAAGATACCCAGATCTTCATCCCCAGAACCTATGAACCTGTTACCTTATGTAATTAAAGGGGCTTTTCAGATGTGACTAAGTATTTTAAGATGGGGAGATGATACTGAATTATCTGAGCTCAATGTAGTCATAAGGGTTTTTATAAGAGGGTGGCAGGGGAGTCAGACTCAGAAGGGAGGTAACAACAGAAGGAGGGAGAGAAGGAAGGAGGGAGAAGGAAGAAAAGAGAAAGAAAGATTGAAAAATGCTGAGCTAGTGGCTTGAGGGAGGAGGAAGGGGCCACAAACCAAGCAATGCAGGTGGCCTCTAGTATCTGAATAAAGCAAGGGAAACCCCTCTCCACTGGAGGTTCCAGAAGAAATGCAGTGCTGCTGACACCTGGATTTTAGGACTGCTCACACACGGAACTATAAGGCAATACCCTTGTTTTAAGCTGTTAGGTTTGGGGTCATTTATTACAGCAGCAAGAGGAAAGTAATAGAGGTTTCCAGGACAGGTAAGGCAGGTGTCCCTGTGCCTTGCTTTGTATGTACAGACAAGATTGAATTTGTATAGCCTCAGCCACCCTTCCCTTCACTGAGCCTCACTTTCCTCACGTGTTAAGTTTGAGGGGGAGAGTGTTAATTGTCAGAGTGCAAGTTTATGATTACCTCACACTCATGGTTCCAATCCCAACAGATTTTATTTGTCGGGAAAAACCTCACTCCCTCTTTGGATGATGTCAGTCCCTGTGTTACACACTCTTCAGACACTGTATACCTCGCTTCCCATGTTTGTCTTTTGTAAGAGTTTCATGAAGAGCTTATTTAGACATAGGAAGAGATAGGGACAGAGTTAAGAAAACAAAGAATGATAAGGCAGCCACAGCAGGAAGCTGGTATTCCCCAGGGCTTGGAGGGGCAGAGAAAGGGAGAGCTGGGGTGGGGGACATGGGTGGGCGCAGGGTAGCTCAGATCCCAGAGGAAGCAGCTGTTGCCAAAGAAAAGGCATTGAGGAAGGGAGGAAATAGGTGCTTTCTTTTCACCTTTGATGATCTAGGATACCTTCTTATTGGCTGGGGCGAGAATCCCCACTGGGAGTTGAGGGCAAGGGAGGTGAGAGATACAGTCGATGGAGGTGGGTCTCCAGGTGCACGGGGCAGAGCAGAGACTGGATTCAGGGCTCAAACAGGATAATCTGCACAAGTATGCGGCTGATGTTAATTCATTTTCCACTGCTGTGTGATATTCTTTCACAAGATTTACCTCCGTGGTGATACAACACATGACATGTGAGATGATTATGTTAAAAGTAAACTTTCTGAAGGCAAGGATTTTGTTGCTTTGGCCACCATCATCTCCCTACAGACAGAACACCTAGTAGGTGATTAATGAATGCTTTTTGAATGGATAAGTGAATTTGCAGCTATGAAAATACATTGAAAATCACAGATTGCTCTGCATAAGTTCATTTTTATTAATTAAGACCAGCTTCAGAGATGCTAAGTAATTTTCCTAAGGTCAACAAGTACCAGAGGCAGGATTTGAATCCCAGTCTCCTGAGTCCAAGTCCAGTGGTATTCCCACCCCAGTCCAGTTGCTTAGGCCATCTGGTCTTCTTATCCTTTGTAGGCTCCTTGGGTGGCTCTTTCCCCATGACAGCATAGCCTCTGAGGTACTGCTGCCTAGACTGGATTACTTTTCCCAGGGAAGCACAGTGAGCACATCTCAGGAGAAGCAGCTGTCCTCTTCCTGGGAACCACTCTGGATGTAGAAGCACACATCTGCACTGAGTGGAAAGAGAAACGTGACCTTGTATGGTAGAGCTGAAGAGGGGGGTCACTTCAGGCTTGAAGATCTAGAAAGCAGGGGGTGCAACTCCTTATCAGGTCCTTGGCAGTAGAGCATAGGCTATAACTGCACCAAAATGGCAGACCCCCCATTGCTATGTGTGGACCACCAACTGCATTAGGGGTATGGTGGTGAGCTGTGGGAGAGATGTTCCCAGGACCCAGCCCCTATCCTTCCAGATTCTGTGGTTGCCACAGTCTATAGGAAAGGCTGTCCTGGGGAGTGGGCACTACAGCCCGTGATGGGCAGCCTGCCCACAGCTGGACTGCTGGCTGCTGTGGAGCTGGGCAGGACCGGGTTCAAATCCCAAGTTTCTGTGTGCTTCTAGAGTGACCCCTTTTCCTCTCTGCATGTCAGTGTTCATGTAATACAGAGACAGCAAGACAGTAATCCTTTCTTTGCAAGACTAGTGTGAGGATTTAATAATAAAAATAGTAACAAGAAGATAACATTGATGGAGCATTTCTATACTAGGCATTGACCTAAATGTCTATGTGTGTTTACTTATTTAATGCTCACACCAGTTCCCTAGGATCTGCTCTTACCTTTGTTGTACATGTGAAGATACTGAAGCTCAGAGAAGTTGTGAGTTGCTAAAGTCACTCACTTAGCAAGTGGCAGGGTCAGGATTTGAACTCAGGTCATCTGAGTCTGATAGTCATGCTTTCCATCCACTGAAGTTTACCATCTCTTATGATACATTTGAAAAATTGTTAAAATTTGCCATAGGCCCAAAGAGCATCTGGTGTGTGATGGGAGTGTCTCTGAAGTATCCGTTCCTATAGAACTGTGCTGTCCAATATGGCAGCCACTGGGCATATATGGCCCTTTAAATTCAACTTTAAATCAATTAAAGTAAAAATTTCAGTTTCTCAGTCACATGGGCTGTCATGTGCCTAGTAGCAACCCTATGGGACACTGTGGTTATAGAACATCTCTGTCATTCCAGAAAGTTCTGTTGGACAGTGCCTGCTATGGATGATGGCAGAGCCCTGAGTTTGGCAGGAGAATGGACAGACTGACCCAGAGTTCCCTTAGGGTCTTAGAAGGGACAGTGAAGGAGGATTCTGGCTCCCAGCTAGGATGGAAAAAATGGAAAGCACCAGCATTCCTTTTGAGGGGCAGTTCTTTGACCAGCTCATTTGGAGTAGAAACACCGGTTTTAAGGTGTCTCGATGTGGTGTCAAAGGGAAGGGAAGAGGCTGCTCCAAGGAGTAGAGGGTCAGATGCTAACATGCTGTGCCTTTAGCAACCTACAGGCCATTAGTGCACTGCGCAAGCCGATCTGGTGGTGTGGTGGGCAGCAGAAGCCACGCCAGAGTGGGTATGAGGCAGTGGAGACAACAGATCTAGATGATTCTTATTTGAGACCAGCAGTATTGCTTCGCCTGGCCGCTTATTTGAAATGCAGAGTTTTGCCCCAAGCCCCAGACCTACTCAGTTGGAATCTGTATTTTTACAAGTCTATCCGGTGATTCACAGAGCCGGTAACCTTCGGGAAGCACTGCTCTAGTGCCTGGTTGGGTGTTTCCAGCCCAGTGACAAAGATGAAGGGAATTACAGGCTGGCGAGTGCCACTGGAAGGGTGGAGCATGGATCCCGAGGTGGATGAGCAGGCGTGTGCAGAGGCCGGTGATGACTTGGGGGAAGTGACAAGGCCAGTGGGCAGGGGTCATGATGAAGCCGAACAGTGTCAGATGCTGCAAAGCAGGGGAGCGGGGAGATAAAGAGGAGAGCTGGGAATGCCAGGGCATTGGTGTTCTTTGGGAAAACTGGCCTAGTAGAGCATCAGGACAGACATAGAATGTGGGCCCCCTCAGGGGAGATTGAAGGGTCAGGCACTGGATAGGTGTTCACCACATGTCTTACTGCCCAACCAAATGGGTTGACCTGATGGGTGGAGGGAGGAAAGTATCTGTGAAATGAGGAGATGGAAGTGAGAAATGTATCCATGTGTGTATTATGGTGTAGGTGTGTGCACATGTGCCCATGGCACCGGGAGTGCTCTGGGAAAAAGCTAGGCCCCTGACCATAGGACTGAGGTGGGAACACCGCTGCTCTGATATCAGCCCCAGGACCCCAAAGAGCCCACAGATCCCATGGGCCTCCCAACCTCACACTCCAAACTGAGCACACAGACCCTCTTCCCCCAGCCTGCTTCTTTGTGTCCGTCTCTCAGTGCTGCTGTCCACCCACTCGTTCAGCCAGAAGCCTGACTGCCTGCCAGGTGCTCCCCAGCACCTGTGAAGGCCACTCAGCTGAGCATGCCAGCCCTGTTGCCCAAATATTCCTTGTGCCAGCCCACACTTAAGCCCACTCACTGCTGAGACCTTTGGAGCTGCCCTCCAGCTCTGTCTCCCGTTGACCCATCTCACCTCCAACTTCCCAGCATCATCCTCTCCTCTCCACACACCCTTGTCCCCACCTCTTGGGGGCCCCCTGATGCCTCTAAGATGTATTTCAGATTCCTGAGCCCTACTTCAGCCATCCATTGTAGACACCTTTCCAAGTACCCCATCCCTGTCTAGGCCTGAATAACCTTTGTTCTTGAAATTGCTCTGAAGGTGCACAACTGCGTGTGTGCTGCTTAGACCCCACCGATCTGTCCTTGGACGGGTGCTGCCCATTGAGAAGTAGCACTGAGTTCTGTCCCTCAGTCTCTGAGTTCTCTCCCCCTTTCATTCTTCTCTAACTTGACACTTGTCACAGTTTCTCAGCTGTGTGTTTATGTGAGTGTCCTCTCACACTTCCTCCATTCATCAGGGTTACTGAGCCCCAGCTCCACTATGCAAGCATTATAAGTGCGCTAGGTAGAGAGAGTGATTCTCAAAGTGGTCTCTGGACCAGCAGCATCTACACCACCTGGGAACTTGTTAGGGACTCAAATTCTTGACCCCTGACCCAGACCTACTGAATCAGAAAGTTTGGGGATGGACTGAGGAATCTGTATGTTGAATAAACTCTCCAGGAGATTTATTTTTTAATTTCTTAAAATCTTTATTTAAAAATCTTTTTTAATATTTATTTTTGAGAGAGAGGGTGGGGGGGGGGAGGAGGGATTGCCAGCAGGGGAGGGGTAGAGAGAGAGGGAGACACAGAATCTGAAGCAGGCTCTGGGCTCTGGACTGTCAGCATGGAGCCTGATGCAGGGCTCGAACCCATGAGACATGAGATAATGACCTGAGCCAAAGTCGGACGCTTAACCGACTGAGCCACCCAGGCGCCCCAGCCCTCCAGGAGATTCTGATACACAGTCACAGTGCAGACTCACTGACTTAGGGGAGTTGCCATGACAAATCTGACAATGTCTAGTGGTTAAAACAGGAAGGAAGAGTGGTTTATTCCTTACTTAGGAAACATCTAAGGTGGAGGACTCTTCTCCAAGTGGTGACTCAGGGACCATGGCTCTGTCTTCTGTCAGCCGTCTTGACCACGTGGCTTCTAAAGTCACCCTGCTCTTCTGCATCAGACGTTTGAAAGGAAAAGTTTATTTTCTGATGTTACTGTTGTTTTTGTTTGTTGGGATGGACCCAGCCTGAAAGTGGCACATGTTTTCACTCACTTGCCATCGGCGAGAACTGTATGGCTACACCTAACTGCAGGGGAGACTGGGAGCATCAGCCACCTTGTGCCAAGGAAGAAAGGGACACAGACCTGTGGGTAGTGAGACAGTCTCTGCCAAGTGAGATGCTCTTTATTTATGAAAGAACAACTGAGACCCTACCTGGCATGAGGCCCAGGGCTCATCTCTGGCAGGGTCACACTGGAGACCCACCAGTCACTGGGGTATTAGTTTAGACTAACAGGGCTGCGTAAGCCCTTATAAAACAGGAGCAGGAGCCAGAGAGATGAATGGGAGCTCACCACACATTTGAAGTGTTTGCAACTTATGGGCCATTTGTAGTGGGGTTATGGTGAGGGGGATCTCCTCCTTACTGTTGGTCTCTTTGTGCCAGACACAGTGCTATGGTACTTGAAAAAAAATTTTTTTTAACATTTATTTATTTTTGAGAGATTGAGACAGCAGGAGCAGGGGGAGGGGCAAAGAGAGGGGGGCACGGAATCTGAAGCGGGCTCCAACCCATGGGCCATGAGATCATGACCTGAGCCAAAGTCGGACACTTAACAGACTGAGCCACCCATGTGTTCTGATGCTATGGTAGTTTTAACATTAAATGAAAAAGACGATGAGGGAAGCAATGCTTAGGGAGGTTAAGTGGCTTGTCCAGGTCATATAGCTCGTTAGCTGCAGAGGAGGGAGTTGACTCTAAGCCTTATGACACTAAAGGCTGGGGTTTTCAACTACACTTTGATATCTGTATCAGAGTGCATCCTTCTAGAGGCTTCTCCAGATCAGCCTGAGGATCATAGAACTCAGAGCTGGAAGGAAGCCCTGAGGCCTTATGGCCCAAGCCTCTTATCCAAGGCTTGAGGCATTCTGTTTCTGAATTCTACTTCTACCTTCAGAGTTTCTGCTTTATGCAAGGAATCCAAATGTTGGCATCCCTCTGGGTTCTCCTCCTGCCCATGGAGATGCTCGCAGCTCTCAGCAGAGTGCCTGGCGTTCTCCACCTACTGCTCTGGCTCCAAGGCCCGCTCTTCCTGCTCTGCTCCGTGTGCCTGGGGCCTTAAACAGCCTGAGCTCAAGCCTACACAAGCCTCATCCAACCCTAGCTGTGCCCCACTCATCGGTCAGTTGCTGGGGATCCGTGGAGGCCCTGAAGACACCAGGTTAAATCACCCGCAGGTGTTGTTCTGTCATTAACACATACCCCTGAGATCTCTAAATGCGAAGTCTATCTATCCTGATCAGAGTTGCATTAGGAGGAAGGCTTCATTTCGGTTAAAATTAGATTAAAGGGATTTTTTATAAGTTAGGCTAGATTTTATGAAGATACCCTTTTCCATGGAAAGCAGTTTTCTCCTAAATGGAAAAAAAAATTAAAAAAAATGAAATCTTTCCTTGATCGTTTTTGTTAAAAAAAATTGTCTTAAATATTTCTGCCATCTGTTCCCTATTATTCCTGAAACTTTGTGTTGAGTATCTGGGGGATGGGAGAGACTCAAAGGGCCATCAAAATTGTTTTAAGTAATTAAAGCTGATAAAATTTGTAAGTTTTTATCTAATCTCTGGATGATTTGATTGGAGTCAACCAGATGTAAAAATGCCTGCGACAAATTATTCTGTGCCTGGATGATATGCAGTTTTGACAAAATATCTTGAAAACAGCTGCTAAGTATGAGATCTGGGGATTTGACAGTGCAGAAGGACAATTCTGTGTCCTCAGGAAAGCTTGGAGAAAATCCAAAGGAACTTGGGTCATAAGAATTAATTGTGCTCATGCAAGAAAAGCCACATTTTTGTAATGGGGAGGCATGCAGTGTCTATGGCTGAGTTCTTTCTCTGTGTGAGGAGCAGGCTATGGGTACATATGTTCTGGTAACATCTGAGGATTAGTCAACCTTTATTTTTCTTGGCCCCTTTTCTTAGGGGAAAGCTCTTATTTCAAGATCAGACTCCTGTGTGCATTCTTTGTCGAACCACCTGTAACCATCCAACAGTTTGGATGTGTGTGGCACCCATCTCCCCATACTGCGTTATAATGACGGTCTCTTCCTCCACTATTGGCTCTGCTACTTGTATCCACATAACCTTGGACTAATCACCTAACTTTTCAAGCCTTTGTATTCAGGTGTGTAAAATAGAGATAGTGAATCTTACTTCCCAGTCCTGCTCTGAAAGATAAATAAGATATGGCACATTTTATCACTTGTGTAAAGCCCACGGTTTGGTACCTCGGAAATGGTCAGTGTGTGTAAACGTCCCTTTCCTTCCTTATTGGACTTCCAGAAAGAGTGTGATCTCCTCAAGGGGAAGAACTGTTTCTTATTCCTGTACGTCACACAGGAGGCATTTAGTATGTGTTTGTTAAATGTGAGTGACTGAATGAATGGGTGATAAGTGGATGAATGAGGCTTGTTGTTTTCGGCAGTATCTTTCATACCTGCATTGATTGTCCCAAAGATGGGGTCTTCCCCGAAGGCATGGAGGTATCTTGTGGAGGCTTTGGGAGGAGTGACCCCTTTCCCTGCAGCACCTGCTGCTACTTTGTGAGATGTATGTGTCTCGGTGTCTATTCTTTGCTTTTTCAGAGCAGTGGGAGTGCCCACCTACCTGTGGTGGTAGGGCCCGTCCTCCTTGATTACTCTTTGTGGTATCCAGGGACTTTCCCCTTCGGACTCTCTACTTGGCCTCTAAACTTGTCCCTGTTACTCCCACCCTGAGAAAGAACACCTTGCTTGATGGGCACATGCAAGGATCATGATGATTACAGGTAATGAACTCTCACTATTTACTAAATACTTGATAGGTGTTACCTCATTTGCTACTCACAATATCCTTTAATGCAGATACTACACTACTGCCCCATTAATACTGAAGAAACCAAGGCTCAGAAAGGAGAAGTAAATTTCCCAGGGACCACAGCTGCAGAGCTAAATCCTTGCCTTTTGGTCAAGGTTTTTGAGAGAACTGACCAGCTTCCCTGGCTACTCTTGTTTGCCTCACAGTTGGGACTGGGCTTCCATGACTGACGTTTCTTGGTTTTCTGCCTATTTCTCCAGCTTAAAATTTCTGTCCTGGTCATAGGTTTGTGTTTCTATACCTTTCCCTTCAATGTGGCGTTCCCCCAGAGTGCTGCTCGCATATGCCTTCATGCTCCATGTTCCTTCTGTTATTCCATCCAGTCTCATTATTTTAATTATGACCAGGGAGGCTGATGACTGACTCCCACACCTATATCTCTTGCTCAGACATTTCCAGTGAACTCCCAATTAATTAGCTGCCAGAGATGTTCCTGTGGATTGCCACAGGCACCTCAAACTCAAGATGTTCTTCCCAAATCTTTGATCTCCATTAATGGCGCACCATTCATTTCATCACCAACACCAGAAGGAAATCTGAGAGCCATCTTAGGCTACTACCTTTTCCTCAACCTTCCCTACTGCATCCCACATGTAGCCCATCAAAATGGACCTGCCAGTTTATCACCTAAATGTTTCTTGATTATATCTCTTCCCTACCATTGTTATTATCACTGTATCCACTCCTGTCAGTTCTCAACTGGACTCTTGCAGTCCCTTTTTTGACAGGGACATGGACTTATAGTTTGGAGTATAGCATAAATGCAGAAAGGTCAAAATAATACAAATAACACCATGATCAGGACATAGACTATACCCAGCACCACAGAAACCTTTGTGTCCCCTCCAACTCATTAATTCACAAAGGTGTTCTTTTAGTTTTTTTCTGTTTTTGAATTTTATATAAAGAGAATCATAAAGCTATGTATTTTGTCTTAGTTCTTCCATTCAAAATTATATTTGTAAGTCTCATCCATAGTGTGTATAACAATAATTCATTAATTCTTGACTTGAACAATGTTTTGTTATAATGAATATACCAAAATGTATCCATTCTACTGCTGACATACATCTGGGTTGTTTTCTAATTTAGCCATAATGGACCATGCTGCTATGAATGTTTTTGTTGTGTTTTGTTACTGTTTTGTTTTGTGTTTGTGTTATTGGGCACCATTTCTCTTGGGTGTATAACTAGCAGTGGAATTGTTTTTTGGGTTAAATACATGTTGCCAGACATTATTCTAATGTGAGGTGTTAGTGTTGTCAGTCTGTTAATATTGGCCATTCTGGTAGGTATATGGTAATATATTTTCATGGTGATTTTTAAACTTGAATTTTACTGATGACTAATGAGGTTGAGCACTTTTACACATAATTTTTTGGCAGTTCAGATCATATATTTTGTGAATTGCCTGTTCAGATATTTTGCCTTTAAAAAAATTGTGTGGTATCTTATTGATTTGCAGAAGTTCTTTGTATTTACTGGATATGAGTCTTTGTCGTGTGTGTGTGTGTGTGTGTGTATTCTAAATTATCCTCTCCCATTCTGTGGCTTACCTTTTTACTTAATGGTGTGTGTTGGTGAATAAAAGATATTAATTTTAATGAAGTCCAATTATCTTTTTTTACTATGTTTAAAAAACACTTATGTTCTACAGTATCAAAAATCACACTCCTATATTAACTTTTAAAAGCACATATGTGAGCCTATGTGAGTTTTCTAAAATTGATTTTTTATAATATGCTTTATAAAGACCAGGGTTCATTTTATCCATATTATGTCAGTTGACCTAGTACCATTATTAGAAGTGTTGTTTTCCCTCAATTCACTGTTAAGTGAAACCTGTTAAGCCTTTTTAATACACTAGGTGCCCATAAATATATGGGTCCATTTCTGGATTCTCTGTCCTTTTCTGTTGGTCTTTTCATCTCGTCACTATTTTGATATCTCATTGTCTTGATTACTATAGCTTTATCAAAACCTTAAAATCAGTCCTAAAGCTCTGCTTTTTATTTTATCAGCAACAGCAACAAATAGGAGTTATTGCTCATGTGCCTGTGAGTTAGCTAGAGATCGGCTGATCCTACCTGGGTTCGTTGGTATAGCTGTGCTCAAGCTGTGAGGCTGAGCAGCTCCAATCTCTGCTCTGTTTTCATTCTGGGACTCAGAATGGAGAAAGCAGCTACCTAAGTGGGGGTAATGACAGATGTGCAGGAAGGCAAACCCCACTCCACAGGCACTTAAAAAACAGACTTTATTATTTATAGGGGTTTTAGGTTCATAGCAGAATTAAAGGGAAGTATAGAGAATTCCTATATACCCCTGCTCAACACAGGTGATGTTATTTATTAAGATTGTTTTCACTATTCTAGGTTCTTTGCATTCCATATAAATTTTAGCATCAATACATCAAGTTTTTAAAAACACTTTAGAGATGCTGACCAAAATATACATTGAGTCTCTAGAGCAATTTTTGGAGAATTTACTCCCTTTATAAAATGGAATATTTTAAGCTACGAATATGGAATATCTCCTGAATCATTTTTAAAAATTTTAAATCCTTTTCACCGAAGTTTGAAAGATGTTTTTCTTTTGGTTTTCTTTTTTTTGTTCACCGTTTCTTTAAATACTTATTTATGCCAATTTTCTCAGCTCTGTCTCTCCGAGATGCCAAATATCCATATGTTAGACCACTTGGTATTCAACCACAGGTTACTGAGTCTCTTTATTTTTCAGTCATTTTTGCTGTGTTGTTCAGGTATCTACTTATCTGTTTTCACATTCAGTGACCCCTTCTTTTACAGTGTCTGAACTGTTGCTAAGCCCAGAGTAAACTTTTCCTTTTTGATGTGATACTTTTCAGTCATAGAACTATTATTATTTTTTAACTTTTTGTTCCTTTGCTATGATTCTCTGTCTGTCCTCTTGTTCTGTACAAATGTCTTTTAACACCCTCAGTGCATTTGCAGTGGTTACTTTCAAGTTCTCATCTACAGATTCTAACATCTGAATCATCCTGACGTCTGTTATTTTGACTGTGTGGGGTGTTTTCCTTCCTGAATCATCATATAACAACTGTAGCTGACATGCTGTACGTAGTCTAGATTTTGTCAATTTGCTTTCAAGGTATTGAATTTTATTCTGTCAGACAGTTAAATTACTGGCCCATCCTTCTGAAACTCTCAGGATTCTTTGTTAGGATGGATCTCTTTTGGTCTAGTCAGTCATCTTTATGTGTGGTCCCTCCTTTCAGATGTGATGCTCACTACTGTGACTTGTTCTTTCTGGGGTCTTCACTGAATCGCCACTGCACCTGGCCCAGGATTCCAGTGTTTCTCAACCCTAGACAACCTCTGGTATTTCATTTTGGCTCTGAGTCCTGTATGTATTAAATACTCTCTTCTAGATATTCCAGAGTTTTGCCTTCCATATATGCTGGCCAGCAATCATCCAGAGATTGGTAGGGAATCTCGACATGTGCTATGGTACCCTGCCTTACAAATTCCACTCTGGCAGCCCCCGAACTCCCAATTCTACCTCCTCAGTTCAGCAAGACCTCCACCCTCTAATTGGGCTCCATTTCCCAGTACTCTGGCATCCCAAACCACCCTTATCCCCACCAAGACCTCCGTTGGTCTATCTGAGATGTTTCCAGAGGACAGTTAGCAGAGTGAGAAACTACATGTCAGGTAACATATCCAAAGCTCCTTCCAGAATATAGTCTTGCCTTTGCTGTATCCCATGTGATTATTAGAACACTATAACCTTAAAGCGGAGAGGAAGGTGACCTGAGGCATCTCCTATTCTATAGCCCTTGTTGAACCACTGGAGAAACTGAGGCCCTGAGAGGGCAAGGGGCTCATCCAACAGTCTCATGGGGAATTATAACTCTTTCTAGATCCTAGTTTTGCTTACCCCTTTCCATGGCTCCTTTCTCGTATACTTAAATACGTTTTCAAAATTGAAAACATGTTAGAGAATCTAAGAGTTGCATTTTAGGTATATAATGAAATTCTGAAGCGGAGGGAATGAAAAGAAGGTAGAGAGCACAGTGCATATTAGGAAGAGGAAAGAGAGAGATTTTGTACATGAGAAGCCATTGGGTACTGGTCTCCAGGAAGAAGGTACTTGAGGTTTTCCATCTTGAGGACACATGCTCTCAAGATTTGTCTTGATTCTTAACTAATGGCTGGCAGCAGTTAAAAATTTTTAAAAATTATTCCTGTGTATTTTGTAGGTACTATATTTAACTGCTCCAAAAATCCAAAGACACAAAAGAATATACACTGAAAATTTGTCCTTTTACGTCTTATCTCAGCCACACATTTCTCTTCCCTAGAGATTATCAGTGTTACTGTTTTCTTGTGTATCTTTCCAGAGGTGTTTTATGTGTAGATTAATCAAATTCCCATTCTGTTGTCTTCTTTTTATTACATAAATTGTAGCATATTACACAAGCTCTTTTGAGTTGTACTTTTTTTCTCATTTAATGTATCATGGGTATCTTTCTGTATTTGGACATGAAGAGCTTCCTGTTCTTTCTAATAGCTCCAGGGTGTTCCATTGTATGGATGTACCATCATTTATTTAACTGGTTGCCATGGATGAGCATTTGGATTGCTTCCAGTCTTTTGCTATCAGACAATGCCACAATGAATAACCCTGTGCAAACGTCATTTTATTATGCAAGCATATCTTTAGTATAATTTCCTAGGCCTGGGGTTGCTGAACATTTTTAACTTTG